>NC_071506.1:206642566-206945597 GCF_027887155.1 Malaclemys terrapin pileata | reverse complement strand
CTCCCATAGGGATCTGGGCCCAAACATTGTCAATGTCAGTATCTCAATTGTGAGTGGACTAAAACAACGACAATACAAGTGAACTGACGCAGGAATGATACTGTGTGTGACACAGGATAGGTCCAGCAATGGCAATTAGCCAGAATGGGCAGGGATGGTGTCCCTAGCCTCTCTTTGCCAGAAGCTGGGAATGGGCGACAGGGGATGGATCACTTGATGATTACAGTGCTCTACAGCCAAAATGCTTCTGAAATAAATGTAGTCAAACTTTACTAATTCTGGGTCACTGAGAATGAAAATGATGCTTCAAATTGTTGATTGGCTCTAGTTTTCAAGATATGCTATTGGGTCAGTATATACGACCCTTGACTTGGGAATGGCGGAGGATAAGTGAGTTATAAAGGGAAGGGATCTCACTTTAAACCAGAAATGACTAAAATACATCTTTGACTGGATCTATGAATAAATCTATGACTGGGTTTGGACAGTACTTGCTTTTTAGGCAAAACAATGAATGATGCAATCTGAAGCTGGTATTGCGTCATACATGATATGAATTGCATCATGTTATTCCTAGAAGTCATGGATGATGCAATCATAACGAAGCTTACATCACTCTGCTGAACAAATTGCCCTATATCAGCTCTAGAAATCATACAGTGTCGTGCTCTCTTATTTGTCAGTATTTGATTTTGCAAAGGGACACATTTCTGTTTAGCCAAAGTGAGTAGAGATGCCTCGTACTTGTGTGAACAGTGCAGATAACTTCTGCTATGTTTGTGGTGAAGTGACTTTTGCATCACAAAAGCGCAGTATAGCCACTATGGTTAAGAAAGCCTATCACCTTTATTTTGGCTGCAAAATTGGAGATCAGGACAAGAGGTGGGCCCCCACACATATGCTGCAACATTTGTGCAACAAATCTTCACCAGTGGTTGAACAGGAGAAGGAAATCTATGCCTTTTGCAGTGCCAATGATTTGGAGAGAGCCAACAGATCATACCAGCAATTGTTACTTCTGCATGGTGCCTCCAGTTGGGAAAGGTGTGTCAAAGAAGAAAAAGTGGACTGTGCATTATCCAAACATTCCATCAACTATACGCCCAGTACCCCACGGAGAAGGACTGCCGGTTCCTGATGCACCAGAATCATTCTCACTTGAGTCAGACGAGGAAGAGGATGAAACTTCTGGTCCTGAACCATCAGTGTCACAAGACCCACATTTTCTCCCATCCTCCTCCTCTGAACCACACCTCATAACACAAGGTGAACTGAATGACCTTGTCAGGGATTTGGAACTACCCAAGAGTAAGGCAGAACTGTTGGGCTCCAGACTACAGCAGTGGAATCTCCTGGCAGGTGATGTTAGGGTTTCCATGTTCCGTGACCGTCAAAAGGACCTTGTCCCCTTCTTCTTCATGGAAGGTGATCTTGTAGCCTGCAACAACATCGATGGTGTGATGGCAGCCCTCAACATCGTTCACGATCCAGATGAGTGGAGACTGTTCATTGATTCATCGAAGACGAGTCTTAAAGCTGTTTTACTGCATAATGGCAATGTTGTGCCATCAATTCCAGTTGGTCATGCAGTCCATATGAAGGAAACCTATGACAACATGAAACAACTTTTGAGGTGCATAAACTATGACCAACATCAGTGGCAGCTTTGTGGCGATTTGAAGGTTGTTGCTCTCTTGCTTGGTCTGCAGACTGGATACACAAAGTACTGCTGTTTTCTCTGCGAATGGGATAGTCGTGCAAGAGATTCCCACTACATCAAGAAAGATTGGCCACTCCGACAGTCATTGGAGCCTGGGAGGAAAAGTGTTCAGCATCCACCACTTGTTGAATCAAGGAAGATTTTGTTACCACCCTTACACATCAAGCTGGGTCTGATGAAGAATTTTGTCAAGGCCATTGACAAAAGACAAGCAGCTTTCAAGTACCTGCATGGAAAATTTCCAAGGTTAAGTGAAGCTAAGATAGAGAAAGGTGTCTTTGTTGGTCCTCAGATTCGTGAACTTCTTCGAGATGATGCATTTGACCATGCACTGCGTGGCAAGGAAAAGACGGCATGGAAAGCCTTCCAGTTAGTGGCAATAAATTTTCTCGGAAACAACGAGGCAGACAACTACAGGTTGTTGGTGGAAAACCACCTCAAGGCATACAAAAGCCTTGGTTGCAACATGTCACTAAAGATACATTTTTTGCACTCTCATCTAGATTTTTTTCCACCGAACTGCGGAGCAGTGAGCGACGAGCACAGCGAGTGATTTCACCAGGACATTGCAACAATGGAGAAACGCTATCAGGGCAAATGGAGCCAATCAATGCTTGCAGACTATTGCTGGACAGTGACAAGAGATGCTCCATTTAATGAATACAAGAGACAAGCCAAGAAGCGCCGAGTAGACATTGAATAGGACTAAACTATGTACATAATAGTTTTTTGCCTTTTTGTTTCATAATAAATTTTATTTATATAACACTTTTGCTGATTTTTAAAGTGTTACATAAACAGGACAGGTGAAATATTATCATGTAAAGCAACCATAAACCCATGAAAAGACCTAGGTTTACAATTTATGATTAAAACTCTACTATCTACACAATAATCATAGACATAAAATGTAAAAACTTAAATATCTTAGAAACAGTAGCCAATCAATTGTTTTAATTGTCATATTTGGATTCAGCACATCAAAATATATAATAAATAGCACATTTTATCTCTGAAGCAGACGACTTCTCAAAAATTGTAGACCAGTGTTACCTGTTCTGTTCATTCTCTCTGAAGCATCTGGCATTGGCCATGACAGAAGACAGGATACTGGGCTAGGTGGACCATTGGTCTGACCCAGTATGACTGTTCTTATGTGACATTCAACATCTTTCTTTTCTCATTTAGCATAACCAAAAAATTTGGCAGATGCAACAGGCAGATTTTTTGCAGCTGTTTCAAGTAGGTATAAAGAGTGTTTTGTAGGCTCAACATTTCAAATTTTAAGAACATGGTTAAAATGTTACTCTTTAAAAATGTAGCATCCTTGGCTGTGTGGGGAAATTATCTGATATTCACATACAAATTACTTTGAGGCATATTTATTTTTTCTTTTCAGGTTCTTTTGCAATATTCCTTCATGCTGCGGACAACATCACTGTGACAATTAAACCTGGGTCTTCTGTTCCACAACTAAAATCCTGTAAAATCTGTACAAGAAAAATATGCAAATCTGAACTCAGGATAACTGCTGGGGTAAAAGAAGAATTTACTTTCCAGTGTGCAACACCAGAGAAATATTTAGTCATGGAAATCCAGAAGAACATCGGTAAGATGTGTGTTTAAAATTTCCCCTTTTAGAATTTCTGAATCCCCCTGACATTCTCGTTTAGTGTCTGGTTCATAATAACACATAGGAATATCTTGTTCATTATGCCATCTACTACAGGCAGAGCTAGGGAGAAATCATTCAGGGTGGAAAGTTGATATATAGCTGCTTAAGTGTGGGAACTGCAGAAGCTGTTTGCTGAACTTTGCATGTTTGCAGCTCACAATGTGAAATATGGACTTGCCACCTTTGAAACCAAGTTGTTGCAGAAACAGTTCTGAATAAATGAAAATTTTATATACAATTCTTTATTGTTCTTATTAATTTACAGGCCCACTGCAACTGAATCTCCTAGCACAGATCTCAGAACATCTCCTTTGACTTTAACAGGCTTCTGCATGAGAGCAGGGGCTTGTGCTAGCAGATCTGGCTGCTGTAGGGGTGGCCTTTGTAGGTATGGTGTAGAATGAGTTACTGGGATGAGTCACCCTGTGTTGATTGTAATGCATAAACATTCATCCATGCATGTTGGCTCATAACACAGTGATTATATATCTTTTCCACATTGCGCGCGCACCGTTTATATATGGTCATTAAAGTTAACAACCATGTACAGTAGGACTACTGCATAGTATAACAAATTGATAGGTACCTAGGACTTAATGGTTATCGCCACGCTGCACATCTGAGCCTCTCACTATGATGATATGACATTGGAGATACTCTCATCCTCATACTCCAAAACACAGGCCCCTATCCAACATTGGGAAATCAGAACTAATCCTTGGCTATATCTGAGAGCTTTACACACATTAATGGATGTATCATCACAACATCCTTGTGAGGTGAGCGTGCTATATTATCCCCATTTTATAGTTGGGTAGCTAAGGCACAGCAGGTAAGGTCAAAGGTATCCACTAATTTTGGGTGCCCAATTTGAGACTCCAAGGACCTGATTTTTGAGAGTACCTAGCACTATATAGCACTTTATAGCTCCCACTGACTTACAGTTGAAGTTTGAATGTTTAGCACTTGTACAAATCAGACCCCAGCATATCAAGTTGCGCATCCAGAACATGAGCAACACATAATTAGTGATTCACACCTGTGAAAAATTTCGTTTAAGTGGCTTGCTTAGCATTATATAGGAACTCTGTGGGAGAGTCAGGGAAAGAATCCAGTTCTGCAGGGCATCATTCAACTGGCTTAACCACTGCACCCCTCCCGCCTTCCTGTAATCTCCTGCCTCATTTACTGCCAACTTCTTCAGCAAATGAGGTAGAGTTCCTACAGACAACTCTGCCCATCCAGTCCTACACCCCTCCCCCCCGCACTCCATGTCCTTGTCAGATCTGTCTCTTTCTCCCAGTTCCTAGTCCCAGTCTACTCAGCGCAGGGCCAGCTCCAGGCACCAGCTTAGCAAGCAGGTGCTTGGGGCGGCCAAGGGAGAGGGGCGGCACCTGCGGCAATTCGGGGGCAGCAGGTCCCTCAGTCCCTCTAGAAGTGAAGGACCTGCCGCTGAACTGCCGCCACCGATCGCGGCTTTTTTTTTTTTATGCTTGGGGCGGCAGAAATGCTGGAGACGGCCCTGCCCCAGCGCCTTATCTGGCTTCATTGTCCTCCCCGCTTTTCTCTCACTAGCTCCCAGTCCCAGTCTGCCCTCCCGCACCAGCTCAGTCTCTCTTTGCCCAGCCAGTCATCCCCCAGCCCCCATTTCTCTCCTCCCCCACTCCCTCCAGTCCCAATCTCACCAGACCCCTAGTCCCAATATACGCCTTTCACACCCCTCTGCATTCAAACAAGAGACAGTGAATGTTTCCAGCCAACGGGTCATGGAGAGCACAATGCCCAGCCCCACCCTGATCTGGAGCAATTACTTCAGAGAAAGTCCTTCTGTGGCCTGGTGGTCCTGGGCTGGCACAAGCTCATTTATTCTGTGAGGAGGGTGTGTGCACAGTCGGTCAACACTAGAAGTTGTGAGGGGTTGGAGCATACTCAGTGAGGACAGAATCTTTGCGGACTGTAGCTTTTAAGATCTAGCAAGTCTCTACCAAGCATGCCCAAACTACAGTTATTCAAAGCCTGATAATTTGGTCAAATTTGGGTAGATTTTCATGGGAGGGCAGAAGGCACATCTCTGACAGAAAGGCCACTCCCTTGCCAAACTTCAGGTTGCTGGTCTAAAGCATGGGGGTACTAGAGGATTTCAAAAAAAAGTTTGCCAGATTTTTTTAACATGGGGGAAAAACAACATATTTTGCCCTTTTGGTCTTAGAAACGGCTGAACCATTTTGGCTGAAATTTTCCAGAAAAATTCAGCCCGAGACAGACATCTGGCATGGAAAATTTCAGCCTATATGGTTAAAGATTGGTAAAGTTTTGTAAACAGCTGAAAATAGGGTATTAGTTTAAGGTTATCTTATATAATAATGATGTTACTAGCGTTTCCTATAATTATCCAGTTCGTGACAAAATAAACAAGGGGCAGGATTGATGTGGAAGCTGTAAGTTGGCATTTCCTGACTACCATGCAATTGAAATATTGTAACCAACCACTGCAGGATGTCCCTGAATGCTCTGGTACACCAGTCCCTTCTGGATGCCTGGTAGCGCACTCTGTGCAGCACGATTTCAGAGGCAAGTCTTGTAGGTGCTTCAAACACTCAAGCAGTGTTGCCAACTCTTATGATTGTGTCAAGAGTCTTGCTATATTTGATGTTTTTCTTAAACGCCCCAGTTCCTGGAGTCACGAATCTCAGCTTTCGTTTAAAAAGAGCATTTTTTGCCCTCATGGATGTGGAGGAAAGATAGAAAACATGAACTATAAAGTCTCAAAAGAACCCAAAATGTACTTGTTTTTCAAAATCTGACTTAAAAGATAATGAATCTCATTATTATGGGGGGCCTGACTTATGGTTTTTGAACACCCAAGGTTGTCAATACTGTTCCAGCTTTCTCAAGAGGCCTGCTGGGAAGTGTACAGTGCATGTAATTTCATGTCTTAAAACTGTTTGCTTTGATTTGCTATCTGTTAAAACAGTGAGGGAATGTTGCACGCTGTAATTTAAGTGGTGGTGGGGATTTAGGTATAATTTAATAGAAAAATCTGAACACAATGTGGGGAGGAAAACAGCAAGTTCCTCAACTGTTCATGGTTTGTGCACCTGCTTTGTGTGTCTGTTTTAGATTGTATGTCAGGCCCGTGCCCCTTTGGAGATGTTCATCTTCAGCCATCCGCACTGCCTCACCTTAACAGGACCTACATCTGGGATGTGAAAGCCAATAAGAAGGTTGGACTTGAACTGAAATTTTCTACACCATGGTTAAGGCAGATTGGGCCCACAGACACTTGTCCAGATTTAATCACTTACAGTATCAGCGGCTGTATTGACACTACCAGCGTCAGCATTGGAACCTTCTGCAGAAATGGCTCAGTGTCTCGGGTCAAGGTGCAGGGGGGAGTTGTCATGGCTTTACAGCTTCCATGGAATTCAGATCTCACCACCTCTGGCTTTAACATAGCAAATAGATCTTCCATAAAAAGTAGGTACAGTATACTATTTACTTATTTATTTGCAGTTATAATTAGCTCCTGTAGCTTGCAAAAGGTTTTTTTAATCTTTGTACTTGGTTAACTTGAAACAGGAAAAAAATCACAAAACTAAAAATCACAGGCAATATAGATCTAATCATTAGTACTTTCCTATTTTCTCTACATCCTCACACCTTAGTCCCATCTTATTAAAATCAACTGAAATATTTCCAGTACTCAGTCATGTTCCTTGCTTCAGAGATCCTTGCTATCAACTTTTAGTTTTGTAATTACTCTAATTTACTTACTTCCCTCTCCCTTCTTGTAGTTATCCTATTTTTAAAAAAGGTTTTTAGATTGTCCTCTTACTTTTCATAATTATTATTTGAACTGATTGAACTAAAAATCATGAAAGTGATGTTTCTATTTGTGAATCAAACAGTACTACCGAAACTCTTCTTAAATTGAGACTTTATAGGATTTTAAAAACAAACCAAAAGTATTTGCAAAACAGTAAAAACATATAAATAACAAAATGAGGAGAATGGATGAAGACTGCTATTGAGTCTATTTTAACAGCTTCTTTCTTCATAACTTGCTGAACTCCTCAGGCTTACATTGCAGTTTAGGAAACTGGAAGAAGGATGCCTGGAAGGTACATCAGCCTTCCTGCTCATGTTTGCATATGCATAATAGTCTGTTTCAGCCCATTCCGTAATGTGAAACTTGCACAATTGGATTTTTCATCTGTAAGAGCCGTGGCAAAGGATGGAGCCCTCTGTGCCTTGCTCACCTTTTACCTGAATGCCTCAGTCAGCATTAGTTGTGGTTGGAAACTGCTTCAAACACACAACATAGGTGCATCTATACAGGCAAAAATCAGATATGTAATTCATCACCAGTGCAGTACCACTAGTTTTAGCTGTTGAGTAGACAGGGTTTTGTCCTCCTTGCTGCTGCTGGTCAGCAATGAGTCCTGAATATATTAGTAGTTCTCCTGCATTTTGCTTTCTGAACTGACGTCTGCTTAGTCAGGGAGTTAGTTTTTAATTCACATGTCAGGCATGTTACAAGGCCGTCTATGGCCGGGATTCAGCTACCGCCTTACATATTTGAGACTTTTGCCTTGTGTACTCTTTCTAGAGCTCTTAAATCCTTGGACTCAAACCACTACACTTAAGTTCTCCAGTGATTTGAATGTCCTTTCACTTGTGATATTGTACATGAAATTCAGAGGGGCAGTGTAAGTAAACACAATTCTACAAGTCACACACGTTCTCCTGTGGAGCCAAGCTGAAAGTTGGATCCTTCACTCATGTGGTAGACAGGCCTGTGGTTTTGGAGCTGAACTCTAAGCCAACAACAAGAGCAGATTCTTTACTTTCTCTGTGGATTGACATCACCAACTCCAATATATGCACTCCGTTTTCTTCTGTTTAGCCTATTGCTGAGATGTATATTAAAGGCTTTTTTATTTGAAGGTACTGTTTGTCCATTGCTATTGTACTGTACTGTGCATGTGAATATGTATCTTCTTTAATGGCACCTTATTTTTTTCTGTAATAGGGTTGTGTATTATTGAATCTACTTTTAAAGGAGAGACGTCAGCAACCCTAATGTCTGCCAACTACCCACTGGGATTCCCAGAAGATGAGCTCATGACATGGCAGTTTGTCGTTCCTTCTAACCTTAGATCCAGTATCATCTTCCGCAACTATAGCCTTTCCAACTGTGAAAGGAAAGAGGAAAGGGTGGAGTATTACTTACCTGCATTGTACAGTAGCCCTGAGGTTTTGAAACTGAGTGACAAACAACCTGCCAATATTCCTGGCAATTTCAACTTGTCCCTGCAGGGCTGCGATCATGATGATCAGAACCCTGGGATCCTCAGTCTGCTTTTTCAGATTGTAGTTCAACATCCTCAAAATGAAGAGAGTAAGTAGCCACTTGTCCATTATTCCCTCTTTATGCTGATTATTTCATTTTCTCAATTCTTTTGTTAATGTAAACGGGGCAAAAAGATCACATGAAAGTAGGCTTCCTGCTTTTGTTTATAAACATTGGGGTTGAGCTACACACAGAGTGATTTTGGTAGAGAATACTATTTCTGACTGGCTGCTGTTGGAATCTTTGAACTTTGGACGCAACATGAGTTTAAGCAAGTAGGTTGCTAAGCAACATTGAGAGGTCTGTGGTACTGCGTTGGATGCCAGGGGGGTTTCATTACAGCAAGGTTAACCATATCCCCTAATCTGCAAGGAGGGGTAAAAGGTACTACAAATTTACACTGCATTTTTTAAAACAAAAGCAAATTAAGACCCCCCACTTCTGTTTCAACATGTTCTGTGTTACATGTATTGAGTAACTGAAATCTTTCTTTTAAATTGTCGGTAATGTCATATCTTGCATTCTATACACAGTAACTACGCAGGAGGCAGCTTTTCAGTAATCAGTGCATCCCCTCTCTTGGGACCTGATTCAGTTCTCACTGAAGTCAGTGGAAAGACTCCCGTTTGCTTAACTGAACTGGTTAGTCCTGCAATGTGTTTCAGTATAGAAATCAAGGTCCTTTTTAGACATAGTCGTGCAATTTTATTTTCCTTTATTTGACTCAAACACTTTCATAACTTGCTGCAGGGTTGGAAAGCCAAACACAGCAGCGCTGTGCTAGTACATGAGAGACAGAGACTGGAGCTCACTACAGCATAAACCGACCAGTTTAACTGATCAAGCTCAATAAAATGAAAACCAATGGCAAGAGCGTTGAAAGTAAATTGGATATTAAAAATTATTTCACTTTTAATCCTAGATGTGGTATTAGTAATATAAATAAGGACTTTTTTACTAGTCTGTGCAAGTCCTTGTACAGTGCCCATTATCATGATATCTGAGAACCTTCCAGTAGGGTAATAAGCAAGATTACTTTTATCTGGATGTTGTCCCTCTACTAGTAGGACTATGTGAATGTGTAGGGCATTCTCCTATATCATGCCATTTGTCACTCAGACTAGGTTAGCCAGGTCATTTTGTATCTTCTAATCTCCAACTGTGATTGGAATAACACATACATCAACTGTTAGCATCTAAAACAGAATAAGTTGTTTGACCAACTGTTGCTAAAATCTACGGGGTTGGGGGCCATACTACTGGATATTAAACAGACTCTCTTTAATGGTTTTAGTGGTCACTTTAAAGTCAATATAAAGAACTCCATTTAAAACACTGATTGAAATTTCTTATCACAGAGGAGCACATGGCCTTTTTCACAGTGAATGATTTTAGAGGGAAACCTGTCCTTGTCTGCAAAGCACAAGAGACTTTAACAACTTTGCAGAAATCTTTGCTCTTTTGGGGAAGAAGTGGAATCAGTTTCTGAAACTCAAACACTTGAAGAGATCAGCTGTGATTTTCAAAAGTACTCCGTGTTGGCTTAATTCTGCTTTCACTGGAATCCTTGAATTCAATGGAAGCCCTGTTAGGCCAATATGAAGTGCTTTTAAAAATCGAAATCCTATTTTTATTGCACTGTATGCCTACTAATCTAAACTTACCTCACTAGAAAAAGAGTCCGCTTTGTATGTGTACTTAGTTACAGAGAATATGTTCTGATAACTTTAAAGATGTAACTTAAAAAAACCCAAAAAACTGTGCTGTCCATACAACGTATAGGATCAACATCCAACATTTTGGAGACTACTATAATATTCAGACAATATAATGAACTGTGTTAAAGATAATTCCTTTTTTTTTTTTTTTTAATTTGTCTGATGCTTCATATTCTTTGCATGGAATTTAAATTTTCTTTTCTTGTTTTATTGTGACTATAATTGTTTCTGAAAGTACCAGAGACATTAAGGGTCAGAGACTCTTAGATTAGATGTGTTGACTGCTTTCTAGAGTACATTTACAGGGATTTTGTGGTTTTGTCTATTTATGAGTGAACAAATGAATGCAAGATCTGTAGCTAACAAGGCTTATCAACATCCATGATTTCAGAATAGAGGAGGTGCCCTTACTGGATTATGATGATGGGGGTGGGGAGAGAGGGAGTATGTGTTTGAATTTGTTTTATTCTGTTTGTCTCTAGATGGTTGCTGGCTCAATATTAGCCAAGGAAGAGTTTGAGAGATAGTATAACCATTCTGTTGTCACTGACTTTGTACAAAGGACCTTTTCCCACTCCACACTTGTATCCAAGAGTGTGCCCTCTTGTGAGTCCCAAATTAGGGTTATCACAGAAAATGTGATGGGGATATAGGGTGCCCCATTCTACCTCACAGTTCCTCTTGGTATAGACCAACTTCTTGTCTATCATGTTACAGTCAGCACACCTTGTCCTTGCTATATCAACATTGATGATTACTGTTCTGATCATTCCCTCTGGGGCACCTGGCATTGGCTGCTGTCGGAAGACAGGATACTGGGCTAGCTGGACCTTTGGTCTGACCCAATATGGCTGTTCTTATGTACTTATGTAGATGACTGTTGGTTTAGTTTAGGCTCTCATGGTCTCCATAATAAGAATCAGGTTTCAGAGTAGCTAGCTTGATTATCACTTCAAAAGTTGTTTTTTTTTTCTCTTACTTAATTGGCCTCTCAGAGCTGGTAAGACAACTCCCACCTGTTCATGCTCTCTGTATGTGTGTATATATATCTCCTCAATATATGTTCCATTCTATATGCATCCGAAGAAGTGGGCTGTAATCCACGAAAGCTTATGCTCTAATAAATTTGTTAGTCTCTAAGGTGCCACAAGTACTCCTGTTCTTTTTGCATACTAAGAATAGTACTGACCTGTTGGTTTGTGTCTCAATGTATAGAGGTGGGCAAATTCTGGTTCTCCAAGTCCCAATTCAAAGGCATATTGGAGAGAACTGCTGTTGTCCTGGCATTATTGCCTACTTCAGACAGAGGCCAAGTACATCATGGTGGTGTACCTACTTCATTGGCCTATTTAATTTCAGAATTCTGTGAGGTAGAACACAGAGAGTGGGCCATTCTGTCAGGGCTTGTAGGACATCATAACTATCTCTTATACTTGACTATCAATAGGTTTCCTAAATTTCCTCTCCCTTTATGCCATCCTCATGGGTCATTTTGATATGATGTATGTCTTTCAAAGCATGTGGGGAAGCAGTCACCGCACCAATGGTGTGGAAACTGCATTTGGAGTCTGACAGATTATAATAGAGAATTTCTGGAAGAGCTATGCAATAGGGAAGGCTAAGAAAACTTTCATGTTCTCCACCATCCATGAAGTTGTGGTGATTGTCCTCATTCAACACGTGCTTGGTGATCTACAGAATATAGCTCATACAATAAGATAAAATCCCTGCTTTGAGGAACAGATCAGTGGAACTGTTACCGGTAGTAAGCAAGTTAGCTAATGTGAGATGCCTTCTACTTAAAAATAGGGCCCATGTTTATTCACTGTGAAGAATTTTCCAACTACTTTATGGATAAGACTAATTGATTGGATATGATTTGCCTCCATGATAGGGCATACCTGTAGGTAGCGCAAACAACGTTTTTTGAGTGAGTTTATTATGGAGGTATTTTGGGGCTTGGAGTGCTGCAGTTTATAACCTCCAAAAAGGATCCATGTCTCTTTCTTGCTTTTTAGGACACCTGTAGCCAATTTGGGAAGTTATTAGAATTAATTAAGGCTAATCAGGACACCTGGTATAAAAAGGCTCTCACTCCAGTTAGTGAGGTGTGTGTAAGGAGCTGGGAGTGAGAGGATGTGCTGCTGGAGGACTGAGGAGTACAAGCATTAACAGACATCAGGAGGAAGGTCCTGTGGTGAGGACAAAGAAGGTGTTGGGAGGAGGCCATGGGGAAGTAGCCCAGGGAATTGTAGCTGTCGTGTAGCTGTTCCAGAAGGCACTCTAGACAGCTGCAGTCCACAGGGCCCTGGGCTGGAACCCAGGGTAGAGGGCGGGCCCGGGTTCCCCCCAAAACCTCCCAACTCCTGATCAGACACAGGAAGATCTCTAAGGCTAGCAAAATCCGCCAATAAGCACAGGACCCACCAAGGTAGAGGAGGAACTTTATCACAGTAATGATTGTGACACATCAGCAGTGCCCCTCTTTGGTTCCTGGGGTATGATTTAACCTTTAATCTGGCTCCATTCATGAGCAGCAAATTCCTCAAATCCTAAGAGGAAGTTCATGTTTGACAAATCATGTTTGCTTCTATTCAGTGTACAATGTGTCTTGAAACCCTAATTGAGTAAAAGCATTATTCAGTTAATCCATCTTTTCTATTTTGGACAGTAACGTGGAACTTTAATGCATTATGTCCTGCAGACCAGATGTTAACCTAAAAATCCTTGCTGGCTCTTGTATTTTATAAAATGCAAATAATCTCCTGGGTTTAAATATGAACAGTGGTTTCTCTGGGGATTTTTGTGGATTTCATGAGTAGTTCTATATAATTTTTTCTTTCAAAGGCTCCAAATACCTCTTACGCATCGAATCTATTGAAACTGTGTTGATTTTTTTTTGTCTCTGTAATGAGAAACTAATTAGAACCACATTTAACTTCCAGATTAAAAAGAAAATTGATATCTGCATGTTCTAAAGGCATCCCAAACACTTGGACAAGTTTTACTCCTGTCTGCAATGCTTACAGTTGGGTGCCAGGGAAACGTATATAGCTGTTCTCAATTAAAAACAAATATCGTATCTGTGCTACAACACATAGCTGATCCAAATCATGGAGGAAGCCTGACCTGGTGGTTAGGGCACTGGACTGGGAGTTGAGACCTGGATTCTCTACCTGTTGAGCCACTGAGTTACTGTGTGACCTTGGGCATGTCTCTTTCTTTGTGCCTCAGTTTCCCTTATATAAAATGGGGGATAATGCTGCTCACCCACCTTTTGTAATGGCCCCATTTTTATGCACAATGACTCAAATTTTCAGATCTTGCCTACACAATGTTGAGCACCTAAGTAAGCTGCCTGATTAAGTACTAAATGCTTATGTGGGTCTTGTGGTTGTGCAGCGCCTCTGAAAATGCAGGCCTCTCGGTCCATACTTGATGTAGGTGCTCAGCTCGTATACGCACATCCTCAAGGCCTGCGTCACCGCCACTTATCCTTCTGGTTGAGGACAACCTTTGGAGTCTGTCAATGGTACCACTCAATTGGTCAGAGGAGTTGCTTAACCACAGTGCTTCTATCCCTTGAGAGGAGTTTAATTGATTGCTTTACTACTAAACCAGTCTAGTAGCTCATACCTTAAGGGAGCAGAACCTTACAAGCTTTCTGTGACTGAATAATAGCTTTTCAAAACTAGACTGAATTGAACAGAAAGTAGTTGCTGTCTGTCAGGGCAAATGCAGCAAAAAGCCACATTTAACAGAATTCTCTTCCCCTTTGATTTCCATTTAGAAAACATTGTGTGGGACCTCACAAACTGAGGCTCTTATCTTGTAGTTAATGGAAGAGGCCCAAAAATAGGTGCAATAAGACTAAGTAGTCCCAGTCCTCTTCGGTTAGTCACACCTCCCTAGCTCTAGCTATCATTTACCATATATCATGCATGACACTTCCTGAGCAGTGGGAAAAAGCCTTTCTTTACTCCCGCTGGAGGCACACACAGACACATCCCTAGAGCATTCAGATGATTGGCATTCTGAAAAGGAACAGTGTTCTCTGGGTTTAAAAACAAGCACAAGTCTCTTACAAAAAGCCTATAGTCCCTGTGTGCTATACCAATAAAAACTAGCAGGATCTTATTAAAGGGGACAAGATAAAGATGCCACATTTATTATGATAACAATTTGATTTATGACCAATAATTAATATTTTAATCCTTATACACACACATTATACCTAATACCTATACACACTCACTCACTCTCACACACACACACACTCTCACACATCCATCAGATGTTCTGCAGCTGCTGCATAGTTACCAGTCCTGCGTGAGTTTGCAGCTTGGGTTCGTAGCTTGTGGCGGCTAACTGGCCAGGAAAGCCAGGCACAAGGACGAGCTGGGTCTCTGTTGGGCATGCACCGATGCCCTTCCATGCTGGCAGCAGAATGTCACCCTCCTCCAAAGTTTTCCATCTCACCCATCCTTTTTGTAGGCTTTAGTTTGAATCCAGAGTCTATAGGTCTTGCTGTGTCATACTGCCTCCAGGTTTGGTGATTGATCACCCGTCAATTGCAGACATGACTTTCAGCCTTGGACCGGGCTTTGATCTTCCTTCTATTGTACCTTTTCTTTTTAGGGTGGATTCTTCTTACTTTGTTAGGGCTCTTGTCTGCATCTTCAGCCATTGGTGTTTGAACTCTATTTAATCAGGACAGGCTGGGGCTGGAGGTTGATTCCATCATCCATACATACCTTATTCACACATCTAAACTAAACTAATAAGATTACAGCAAGGTTTGCAAAAATGAAGGTTGCAGCAAGCCCTTACAAAATGGAGGAAGCGTTTTAAAATGGGGTTTGAATTACAATATGGCAAACCGTGAACAGAAGTTACACTGTAGACAAGTGTAATAAATGGTGAACAGAAGTTACAATACTGAAACAGTGCAAGTCTTAGTGATTTAAGCAGGAATTGGATTGATAGCGAAATTTACAAAGGCAGCTGACAGATCAGCTATGGCTCTTCATAAGCATCTTAATTGTTAATTAGCCAGTTATTGGGGTAACTGGTTTTATGAATGAATATTGTTTCATTCATAAAACTTTACTTATGAAGTTACATTAATAAAGTGAACAATTAAAAACAATTTCATTCATGAGTTCTACATGTGTGTGCCATAGACCTGCAAAGACAAATGGCCTGGAATCCTACCTACCTGAGAGACTGCTTAACTCCCAATGCCATAGTAACACAGCTACAGCCAGCAGAGCTGTTTGAGCAGGACTGCGCTCTTTATAAAAGAGAGGGGGGCTATTGGCAGGGCATTCTCTGTGAGGGCCCAGGGACTCTGGAACTTGCTCCCCACCTCCCAAAATAGCCCATATTTGATGACCAGGCGTTCTGCAGAAATCTTGTGTGTGATAGGGTTTTCGGTGAAGGATAAAGGTCTGTTGTGGGGGCTGACAGACAATTTTTCTGGATTTTTTTTTTTCATGTTTGCTGCCTGAGGCAGATTGTTAAATACCAACTTTTGATTATTTAAGGCTGCTAGTCGGTGTCGTCAATATATTTGTATTTATTGCAGCTGGCTGTAAATTTTCCAGTGAAACCGTTTTCTGTCAGAAAATGATTCTACAGAATCAAAATGTTCTATGTGAACTTGTCAGTTCCATCCGCACTTTTGATGGAAACCAGGCAGGCTGTTCTGCTTCCAGGATCCCCAGCTAGCCAGCTGCCTGCTTGGAGGACTCCCCGTGTTCTCTGCCTGGAGGTTTTTTTTTTTTTGAAAAACTCTATTTTGGTTCTCTCGAGAGAATTTTCTAGAACTTCTGTTCCATAGAAAAATTGACATTTCCAACTCTTTTCTGATTCAGAACGAAAAGATTCAAAAATTCCAATTTTTTCATGGAATGGAAATTCCAATGCTCGCAGAGCTCTAATATTGATAGTGCTCAGTGGTTATTGTAAATTAAATTATAGTTAGTTGCTCACAGCTTTGTACATGTGTGCATTTTAAATGTCCGATCTAAGAAATAAGTATTGGGAGGCCCTCTTTTAAACTATATGAACTCAATAAACTTTAACTATTTTGCAAATTTACCATATTTGGCAGTTTCCCCTTCTCTTTGGACTTTGTTGGCCGAGCTTGATTTCGAATAGACTCTAGGCAACCAGACAGCTTTGTTCAGCTAAGCTTTGTACAGCTAAACTGAAGAAACTTAAATTGTCTGATATGCTTGTAAATGGGGGGTGAAGACAACCTTGCAATCGATGTAAATCTGAGAAATGAGAACTCTTCCATTTCAAATCACTAGTGTGTGACCAGTAGAGCTGGTCCAAAAATGTAGAAACCCTTTAGCAAACTGTTTTTGGCAAAAGTTTCATTTCAATTTTTCAAAATTTCAAAACAATCATCAGTTCTAATGGCCATTAGTTCTCGGTTGTGGCCCAGATGAGCAGTACTTTGTGACCCATCCATCTCTCTGTCCTTCCCTGGGACCCCTTTCAGGTGACGGGCCTAGTACCTGCACTCCTCTCAGGGTGGAATCCCATGATTCGCCCAATTTTCTGCCTGGCTTTTGAGACTACAGCACCACTGTTTGCCAACCATGTTTCCTGGCAGGTCCAGCTGATTTTGATTCCTGCAAAAAAATTCTTCAGAAGCTGTGATCAGTATGAAAAAGCAAAGTACTCTTTATCCATAGGAACATAGCATTCAGAGAAAAGGGCTAAAACAACACAAGGCCTACATGCAATTCCCTTAATTTAGGGAGGCCCCACTTATCCTAAATTCACCATCCACCATTCCTCCACTTCTGGGGATCAGGGTTCCATCTGCATTCCTGCAGATCCTGCCTTTCTCAACTTTTGGCCTGAGGCTTTCTTTTAAGCTCTCCCAAACCATTTCATTTTTCCCATTTGGATTCCCATCTCCCCTGGCCCAATTACCAGCTGCCATGTTGATTAGAGGGGGCAAAACTTCAAAGGAATTGACACCTGTATTGTTTAAGTACAGGTGATTGGCTATCTGGACCCATTGACTTTGATTCCTGCAATAATGCAAAACCACCTGGCTGACTTAATCCCTAGTTATCCTTTAACAAGCAGCATCTTAACCATCAAACAGAGGGTCACATAGTACTCAGAAAAAAATGTACCACTATCTCCCGAGTTCTTCATTCTCAATTTTGTTTTTTAAGGTTTAAAAATAAAAAAAGGTTTAAAATAAAAACAAACAAACCCAAAATGTAAACATCACAGAAAAGTACTTTAGTCCTTTGTGAAAGTAACATCAGAACAGTATTGCTGTAGTTTATAGTATGTAATATAAAGAAATGAAATTAATTAGCTACATAGTACCAGTACTCCATACTTACTCAGCAAGTTTCATCCACAGATCTCAAACCACTTTACATGGGTAAGAAAGCATTATCTCCATTTCACAGGTGGGGAAACTGAGACACAGAAAGGTGACTTTACTTGCTCAAGGTCACACAACAAGTCTGACAGAGCTGGCAATAGGACCCAGAACTTCTGACTCAGTCTGGTGCCCAATCCACTGGTCTTTTATGACCATTCTATAGCACCTACTGTGAATACTATAGTTGTGACCTAAAGAATTTTCTATAGGAAGCTCCTTGTATTCTTGCATAGCCTTTTCAGAAGGGACTAGCATACATGCGATTATGTGGGGCCGGGGGGGGGGGGGAAATTTGGCAAATAATAAATTTGCTAAAAATACACTTTGGAGGGGCATCAAAGCTATTCACAAATTCATATCAAAGTCAGCTGAAAGTTTCATCCAAAAAGAAAAATCTTTTGGAAATATTGAAACATTTGACACTTTCAGAATGAACCATATTGACATTTCCAAAATGAAATGTTTCAAAACGACATTTCTTTTCCTGTGGGTCGAACACTTTTTTTGTGTGTGTTTTGTGTTTCGGTGACTGAAACTGGAAAGATCTGGTTTCGTTTCAAAATGATCTGATTTTTTTTTTTTTTTCCAGAACCAAAACTAAATATCAGCTGTTTACTCAGCTCTACATATGATCCTTCTGAAGCTGGAAAGGATAGGAAGTGGAATTGGACTTTGTTATAACAGGCCTAACCTAGAAGAACAGTTATTAGTATTAATTCCAATAGTGTAAAAAGTAAATAATGCTTTCCTAGCTAATGTAAAGATAAGTCCAACATCTGATTTTTGGAGAAGAGAAGAATGGGATGATGAGGTTCCAGTTCACCACATTTATTTAATTGCTGTGTTGATCTAATTCTTTTTTTTTTTTTTCCCCATTTCAGATGTAACATACTTGATTGACTTACGCAGAGAGAGGGACATGAGTATAACCATAGAGCCAAAATCACCACACAGTGGGCATCCGTTGCTGTTTGAGCCAGAATGTTTGATCTGTAAAGACCCTAGAACCTGTGAACGTAATGTAACTTTAACATCAGGCACCATGTACGGGATTTTCTTCCTGTGTTATGATTTGGAGCATCTGAGGATCACAGCTGAAAAAACCATAGGTATGACAAGAGCCTTGTATTTTGTTACCTACAGAAGGGTTCTACATGTTCTCATTTCCGCAGTATTCTACTGAAGGGTCAGACTTGTAAATCCTGTCTTTCATTTGTGTTTAAGTGTGCTTTGGCTTGCAGACAGGCGCTGAACAAATAGGTGGTGGGTACAGTAAGTAAGTCAGTAAATAAACCAGTTTGTATTTAAGATGTAGGGATTTGGTAACAGAAAAGAACAGCATAGCTAGTTTCTGGAAAAATTCAATCCTAGCAAGTGAGAGGGAAGCTTCTTGCTTAGCACTGGAACCTGTCTTAGGACAGAGCTGTAGCAAAGCTCTCCTTCAAACATGGGGCAGGTGACATCCATGCTTCTTATACCAGGTGTCTACACAATTCTATGGAAAATCCCATGAAGTGTGTAGACAAATGGTGAAGGGAAGATAATATCCTGTGTGCTGACCAAGTGCCATCAGGCAAACTCTGTGCATTTGTATTTCTTGGTTTCCCTTAATATCCTGTAACAGTCAGGAGAAACACTCATTTTATTAATGGTTACTATGGAAAATATAGTGGGGAAAAGTGACCAGGGCTGCCCAGAGGATTCAGGGGGCCTGGGGCAAAGCAATTTCGGGGGCCCCTTCCATAAAAAAAGTTGCAATACTATAGAATACTATATTCTCATGGGGGGCCCCTGCGGGGCCTGGGGCAAATTGCCCCACTTGTCCCCCGGTCTCCCCGGGCAGCCCTGAAGGTGACTATATGGATGTACTCTATAGTACATCCCCACAGGACCAGAGCTAATGGGCAATTTGAGTTATTTCCATCTTTCAGCACATATGTCCCCAATACCAAACAATGGAACTCTGTTGTTTTGTGTTTGTACAGACCTAACCACTCTAGCACATAGTAAAACCTCATTTTAATAGCTCTGCTCAATGTGAAAAGTATAGCTATAATCTGTGTCTCTGTGACTGCAGCCTGTTGGGATCTCAGATACTGCCAAAAGAAGATCTATGACCTCACTGTGCCCAGGGCTATTTCCCAGCTCCCAGTTCGGCTGGATAAGTTTACTTGGAAGCTGTTGGCTCCAGAAGAGATCAATGTGGAAATAATTTCTCTATCCTTGAAGCTACAACAACACATCCAAGAGCAGAGGTGCAATAAAAGTTACAGCTACAGCATTGTCAGCACCACCAAGGGAAAGGAGTTAAGCCTTGGTATATTCTGTCCTGGTGGATCCATTGAAAAGATTCAGATGAGAGACAATATCACCATATCCCTAAAAACATTTGGCAGAGGATTCCTCAATGATTCTCTTAATCAGGATCTGAAAATGTCTTTTGTGCCATTTATTAAAGGTAAGGTGGACATCTGTTCCCTCACTCCATTCCCCAACTCCTTCAATATATCCATTTACAAATAACCATTGTACATCTGATAATAAAATAACAGAAGTTAAATTTCTTAGCGTCCAATTCCGATGTCATTACTTGAGCAAAGCTTGCTTTGAATCAATGGGGAGTTTTGCTTCTGTAAGGAGGGAATAAAAACTTCAGACTTGGGGTACGTCCACACTACCCGTTGTATCGGCGGGTAGCGATCGATTTATCGGGGATTGATATATTGTGTCTCGTTAAGACATGATATATCGATCCCCAAATGTGCTCCCCGTCGACTCTGGAACTCCACTGGAGTGAGTGGCGGTAGCGGAGTCGACGGGGGAGCCGCGGCCGTCGATCCCGTGCCGTGAGGACGGGAGGTAAGTCGGAATAAGATATGACAACTTCAGCTATGGTATTCCCATAGCTGAAGTTGCGTATCTTACATTGACACCCACTCACCCCCACCACCACCCCTAGTGTAGACCAGGCCTTGGAGTTGTGGGTGGGTAGTTATGAGGGAAATCCTGCAGGTAAACCATGTTATAACTGTGTTACACAAAAATGGTTATAAGTGATATGTGTTACTACTACTGAGATACTGTGATTTTTTCTGTGTGACTCCCTAGTCACCATTGTAAGTGATGCGTGTTTTATTTTAGAAAAGAGTGGCTAAGTAATGTATTTAAAGAGAAAGCCAAGAGCATTGGCAATACTATGTATACAATCTATCTCTTCCCGTACTACAGAGGAATGTATCTTCACTGTGACCCCAGACCCAAAAGCTCAAGTTTACCTACAGACCCCTAACTGGTTTGAGGGTTTGCCTCCTTATGTCTCCGTGTCCTGGAACATCACAGTCCCCAGTAAGCAAGTTGCTCGCTTAGCATTCTTGAAGGAGCGGATGGACATTATTTGTGAAACAGGGCGTGCCTATGTCAACATAAAGGAACAGAAACCAAAGGCTGAAGAAACTGTGCGCCGTGAAGATGAGTTGCTTCCTGAGCCCCTGCATATGTATCACCACTTCTGGGTAAACATCTCTAACTGTAACCCAGTGCCTAAGAAACAGCTGAGCCTGCAGTTCTGGGTGACATTTGTCTCACAAAAGACAGGTGAGTTGTCGCTGTCTTTCTGTACTGAGGGAGGATAATGCTCTGCAGTATGGATGCTCTGGTGTTTTCTGTACACTGGTGTGGATGTACTAGTAGACTGTTTGTTTGCTTCATCAATTTGTTGTACAGAGAGATGCTTCTCAGCAGCTTTACAAAACTGCAGCTTTTTCTACATTTTGTAACATACAGCATCAGATGCCTAAACTCTGTCAGGATCCTCTCTTTCTTTGGATGTATTGTCTTAGGAAACAATCAAAAGAAGTAGAAAGTGTTCAAATGCTAAAGAGATTGAAGTAGCAGACTTGTGAGAGATGATTCTGAATTTAGTTGAAACAGAATGTAAAACTTGATGTATAAATTCCAAGATATTTAAGAAAAAAGAAGAACAGGAGTACTTGTGGCACCTTAGAGACTAACAAATTTATTAGAGCATAAGCTTTCGTGGACTACAGCCCACTTCTTCGGATGATATTTAAGATATTTAAGATATTTAAGGACCAATCTGTATTTCAGACACCATATTCGAGAATATTTAGGACTACATTTATATATATAAATGATTAGATGTTTTCAATTGCATTATCAGTCTTGTTTTTCAGTTTCCTCTTTGGTACATTTAGCTCAAAAGTAAGTAAGGGAAGGATGTTCTCTTCTTAATTGAAGATGGACAAAAGAGCTGCAGCCTCCTGTGGGATTAGACTCCAAGTCTGAACCTTGGTATTTGGATGTGCTAATTTCAATAGGGCTGCACACAGATCGTCACTATCGAACCTAAGAAATCAGGGCCTAGAACAAATATCCACTGTACAGTCATAAAAAAATTTCAAATAAAATTAAGGACAATACCTAGAATCAGTTCCCTGAGTCTTGGAGCTTTTTATTAAGTCAGTCTTTGCTACCTAAGTTTGGTAATCATTTTAAGCACTGGGAGAAGTCTGAAATAATCCTGAAGTCGCCGTGTGTATTTAATAACTGAAAAGCAAAACAACGCACATGTTTAAGATTGGCAAACAGCCCACAGAGTGACACCTGAGTAAGGACTTCTTAAAATCTTTGTATCCTTTCCTCCAACTGCCTTTCCTCTTTGTAGGATGTCTAATTAGGCACAAATCCAGCAATCTGATCTGGTTAGGACTAGTGGATCCTTACAGTCACATGGATCTGATTGCAGAAGTGGGGCCTTAATCTGTACTTTACTTGGTATAGAAACTTATCTTGTGTGTCTGTAAAAGACCTGGCATGCTTTGGCACTGTGTAAATAATGAAGGTACATATTAAATGCATGTTGTGTCTCTGTCTGTCTCTGCTTTTTAACAAGCATCGATGAGAAAATGTGGCACAGATTTTTTTTCTGGAATGGCTACTAATATTACTCCTAATTAATATTAAACATAAAATCCCTGCACTTTGAAATACCTGAACTTCAAAAATCTTTGAGAGCCATAAATATGTACTTTAGAAGATTTTGTTCCCCCTAGACATCAGTAATTGTCTACATCTAGTGTTTTGTTCTTATTGCCCTAATTCTCCCCAGTTCATCCACATAGATTAAAATTTGCTTATGAATTTGGAGAACCTTCCTTGCTCTAGAAACAAAGTATGTGATTGACTTCTGTCTCTGATATTTCGTACAATGAAGATCATTAGCACTTATGTAGTACTTTTAATCTTCAAATCACTTTACTGACATTAACTAATCGTTGCAATGGTGCTATGAGGTAAATAATAACTATTTAATTACTCTAATTTTTAAGGATGGGGAAACTCAGGCAGAGACTGGGTGTTTTGCCCAAAGCTGCAGAAGGAATCTTTCAGCTAGGATTAGAACTCAGGAGATCCTGGTGCCCTGCCCTCTCCTCAGACTAGACCACACTTTTTTCTGATTAGTATTATTCCTTGAAATCAGAATATCATCATCAACATAATATACTGTGCTCCCCAATTTCAAAGCTCTGCTGCAAACTCTGGTATCTATTATGGATGAGTAAGCACCAGTGGTACCAAATTTGAGAGTCATATCCATCTGCCTATATTGTTGTACACAGTAGTGCCATACATCTAGCAGAGGGGGGTGGGTGGGTGGGTGTGCGCGTGCACGCAGACTCCGGAACTAATTGCTAGGAAAATAGGTTTGTAAAGGAGGATCTTTCTAAATGAAAGACACACAATGTACTGTAAAAATACTACTCTCTCCGCTGGAAATGAGGCCTGCAGTATTAATGTATCTTTGATTACTCATGTTTGGGAGTTCACATAAGTAAGAACTTCTTGGATGAGTAAAACTGTATGATCAGGTCACTTACAGCGCTGCAGCTGTGCCACTGTAGCACATAGTGAAGACACTACCTACACCGACGGGAGGGCTTCTCCTGTTGGTGCAGGTGTAGGCTCTCCACCTCCCTGAGAGGCAATAATTATACCAACTGAACTCCCGATGTAGACAGGGCTATGTCAACATAGCACTTCTCCTGTTGACCTAGCTCTGTCTACATCGGGAATTAGATTGGTATAACTGCATTGCTCAGGGGTGTGGATTTTCCACACCTCTGAGCGACAATTCTATTGACATACGTTGGTAATGTATACCAAACCTAGGTCTGTGACCTTGGGAATTAAAATGTCACTTGATCTTTGTGTGCCTTCTGGGTATGTTTATTTAAAAAAACAACACCTTAAATACCATGTAGAAAAACAAATGTAGTGGGGTTTTTTAAGCTACTCGCCACATTAATGAACAGGCAATGGTCTATACTGAAAGGTAGGTTTATAGAGAGACTCACTTAAGAGTCTGGGACTTATTTTCAGAGTGTACAATAGTTAAAGCATTACCTCTGACTCTGTATGCCCATATAAAGACAAAATTAAATCCTGCTATCATATGGTCTGCTTGACAAGTGTCAATTCTGTGGTAGCTGATAAAAAGTCACCATTGAATTTTCAGTCGTCTGGCAAACTGAGATCAATAATGACTCTTCCTGTGCACCTCCAGATCATGCCTGAACCACACAATATGCACTTCCTCTGTCACACTCGCTTCTAAGGCTATGTCTACACTGGCAATTAAACGACAAAACCTTTGTCTTTCAGAGGTGTTAAACCTCCCACCCCCACCCACCCCCCAAAAGACAAAAGTTTTGCCGTGACAAGTGCCAGTGTGAACAGGGCATTGTCGGCTGGAGAACCGACAAACCGCATCTATGCTGCGTGACTTTTAGCAGCCCGGCTGTGGCAACACAGCCATGTTGCTAAAAGCTGTGTAGTATAGACATAGCCTAAGAAGTGCCTCTCCGCTGAGATTCATTTAATGTCAGAACTAGGATTAGGATTTGGGAGTTCCTTGCTCCAACTCATGTGTCCAATCTACAAGAACATCCTGCCTGTCAGGATAAAATTTAGTGCACCTTATTCTTCAGCTCCAAGGCCCCAGTCATGCAAAACCCTTATTTCTGCAAGTAGTCCCATTCAGCTCAGTGGCAGTACTTGCATTCATAGCTGTGCATGTGCGTACAGATTTGAGGCCTAGAGCAAGAGTTGGCAATGCAGATTAGAACAGATTACATCACCTTCTAATGAACCTCTAATTCTTTTCCTCTTTAGTTCACACTTCATTGCCTGTAAACTTATTTCTTTTAAATGTTTTTTCTTTTTTAAACTTTTACTGAATTAAAACAAAAAGAAAACTTCTATAGCTCCATTTCTATAAACTCCTGCACCCTGGGTACATTGACCTGCTTGATTGATTTTTGTGAGGCTTTCATTTATGGCACCTTAAAGATCTGTCGGGTGGCTTTTTGTTTTTTTGTTTTTTACATCTTTAAATAGGTTGAAGGAGAGTTAATGAAATGATCCTGTTATTTCACTCCTTTGCTGTTGGATCCTTTTTCCTTCCTCTTCACACTTGTGTTTAATCAGTCAATCAGATGTAAGTAAGTGAGATGTAGGAGGTAAGTGCAGAAGCAAAAGAACTGGCTGATTCTCTGCGCAGACTTGATATGTTAAGCAGCAATGATGCAAGTCAAGTATGACAGCTAGATTTTAATAGGTTAACTGTGGTTGCATATTGTTGAATGACTTTATTTCTCTTCCTTATATCTATTTTTTTTTTTTTTTTTATAGATCTGTCAGTGATAATTGCTGTGGTAGTTGGTGTGGCTGGAGCGCTGTCAATTATCGGAATCATCATATGCTGCACTAGGAAGAAGTATGTTCATTATTCAAGGTGCGGATTTAGGCAGATTAAGAAGCAATGTTGCCAGGGGGTACCATTCCTCTTATTTAACATATTGGATAGGTGGCCCTTGAAGAAGGGTCTGGAGTGTGCAGTGAAAGGTGTAGGATAGAGAGGCACAACGGGTTGCAGCTAAAAAGCTTAAGACTCTTGCAACAATATTGTACATCACTTAGGGTTACCATATTTTGTGCCTCCCAAAGGAGGACACTCCACGGGGCCCCGCCCCCAGCCCCGCCCCCGCCCCAACTCCGCCCCCTCCCCAAAGTCTCCACCCCCTCCCCTGCTTCCTGCGAACATTTGAGTCACGGGAAGCCTGAAGCAGGTAAGGGGGAGTGTGGGGGGAGGAGGCGCGGCCCAGGCTGTCCCCGGCCCTGGGGTGCCGGCCCCGGGCCCGTCCCCCGGCCCACCACCCCCGGCCCCCGAGCCCCCGGCCCGGCCCCGGCGGAGCCCCCGAGCCCCCGGCGGAGCCCCTGGCCCAGCCCCGCCGCCCCGGCCCCGGAGCCCCCGGCCCGGCACCGCACCGCGGGCCCAGCCCCGCAGCCCCCGGCCCCTCCCGAGCACCCGCACCGCCGGCCGGCATGTCCCGATTTTCCCGGACATGTCCGGCTTTTTGGGCTTTCCCCCCGGACGGGGATTTGGAGCCCAAAAAGCCGGACATGTCCGGGAAAATCTGGACGTATGGTAACCCTAGATCAGATCACTTTACTAATGCACTTTGCACTAGCATAGACTTCTGGCGTTTGTTTGAATGTATGAAGGTATATATCACCTGAACTTCAATAAAGGTTTCCAAGTTAATTTGGCTGCTTTCCCTGAAAGCGCTGTACAGTCACTATTCAGACAAGTTACCGGTCGATATCTCATAAAACAAGTCAGTCAGTTTATGTATCAAGGCGTTGCGCAGCATTCAGTCAGGAGCAGATTTGATTTCCTAATTCTGGGTGATTTAAGGAAGTCACATTACGATGAGTCAGTAATGTTTCTCATGGTTATAGGTAGCTACTGTCTACAGACGATACAAACTGAAAACCTCTTTAGTGCATACTTGCAAGAGAGTGAGATAGAAAAAGGCCAAAATCAATCAGATCCATCCAGCTTCTAGCCCTAGAAGATTCTCTCTTGGTTTTCATGGACTGGGAGGAGTAGTTTTAATTAAATTTGAGCCCTGAAAGAAGGAACCCAATCCTGCAAATACTCATAACTTTACTCAGATGAAGCCAATGAGGATACTTGTGCACATTAAGTGTTTGCAGGATTTGGGTCCTCATTTGTAAACGGTAATGAAGATGTTCTAGGTGGTAACTAGAGCTCTGCAAAATCATCTCCCTTGAAACAAGCTAGAAAATTGTAGGACTTTTCACTAGCTTGGGTGTAAAAAGGTGGGGCACTTGGTCCTAGGGCAATATTTCTAACTATAAACTCCTTTACTACTTGAGAACAAGCTCTGCTGCCCTGCAGAGAAAATACTTGAGGCATAGGCTTGATGGAAATATAATTTAAATATAAAATATAAAAATATGTGGATGTTGCCTTACAGAGTTTAAATACACAAGTAACATATGGATTTACAGTGGTTCTCACTTGTTAATTTTCATTTTATAACAGGAAGAAGGAAAGCCAGAATCCTGGAGTGGGTACATACAATGCCAACATCAATACCCATATGCCTGGAAGACAGGGCTTATTCAAAAAGAGGAGGCAGGACAATGACTCCCATGTCTATGCAGTCATTGATGATGCCATGGTCTATGGAGATTTGCTGAAGGAATCCAATGGATCAGTCAATCCAGAGGTAGATGTGTACCGGCCTTTTGATGGGCCTGTGGGTGACACACCACCTACTCCACCTCCCATCTCTTTCAAGAGAACCACTAAAATATCAAACTCTGAGGAACTCCCATTCTGCCCAGAGAGGGACAGTGAGCCATACACTTTTGCACATCACAAACCAGAGGAGACCAGGAGCAATGGAGACAAAAGTGTGAAAGGTATTGGAGATGTGGGCATGTCCTTGTTGGAAAGTAAGGAACAAGAAGGTTTGGTGGAACAACTTATGCCAAAGGAATGACTTTGGTTTGGAAATGAGGGTGACACTGTGAAGAAAAGTGCTCTCATGTGCTGTAGAAAAATCAGAAGAGGAGATTTATTTTTTTAAGCATACATAGACATGGGTTGTTTTTAACCTCAACTGCTGATGTTTTCAAATTTTAGAATGAACCTTTAGGAAACCTATCAACAGTTCAGTTACCATCCATGAATGCAAGTAGTTCTCTTTTAGAAATGGAAGCAAAGGTATGCTTCCACTTTTATCATAAGGCCAGAGGGGAAATGGATTTTTAAAAGCTCAGGAACAGAACAGAACTGGGAGAATATTTGCTCAACAGTTTTTCTCTTCCAAATAATTCCTCCTCCTCCTGAAGATTGCTGGGTGTTGACTGAAGATGTATCCCCCACCACTGACTCAAGGCAGCTCTGAAATATATGAAATGTTCTTACTAGAAGCTGGATTTCTTCCCTAAAGTCAGAGCATAGGAAGCTGTATTGTATTCCAGTTCTTCTCCCGGCATCTCCTAGTTTAGCAGCAAGCATAATACTCTTGTGTATTTGTTTTTAAAAATTATCATTTTTGAGAGCTTAAAAAAACTTGCACTCCCGCTCTGATGTCTATAGAGTTCAGGTCTGTCTTATTCCACTGTGCTTTCTTGTTCCAGTAATGACAGAAGGTGTTCTAAAGAAATAATAATGGCATCCCATCTGCTACTAATACTTTGCACTTGACCTGCAAGAGAGATTTGTTTATTGAAGGAAGACAAATATTGAAGTGGAAAAATGTGTTCTGCTTCCAACATGCAATTACTCCGTCAGACTCCTGTGCAAAATGTATGAATTAATCTGCCAAGCAGGCCTCAGTATTTATTACAGTTTTAGTGTTGGATTTACAACAGTGCCTAAATGATGCAGGAGCACAAAGCTTGTGGGTATTTCCACAGAAATGGTCAGAGGCCTAGCCACTTGTGTGTACAAGTGCCTGATTTATGTATGTGCACAATCACTATGATTACACGCTTTTGCATATGGAACTACAGCTGACTACTTGGAGATCTGGCTCTGCTTGTCACGCTATGAACGATCTCTTGCATTAACAATATTTGAAGGGCAACATAACTTATAGAAGAAACTATATGAGTTATGCACAGTAACTGGAGACTTCAAGCAACTGTAACCGTCTGTGGCTGAAATCCTGGCCCATCTGAAGTTAATGGGGATTTTTCTGTTGACATCAACAGGGCAAGGATTTTCACTTTCTGTGCTAAATATTTTATCGTAACTAAACACGAACAATACATTCTCCTTGAATCAATATCCGTTTCATACTTACGTTGCATCTGAAGCAGTTTCATCATAGAATTTCTGTTAGCATATTGTGAGATCCCTGTCATCTGAGAGTACTTTTAATTGTGTTTTAGGGAGCTTAAGTGGTTATGTGTTGCACTTGAGTGGAGACATGTGTATCTTGTATCCATCTCCCCTTTGTTGTTGGGATCACATATGTCAAGGTATAGTAGAACATTTAAATGCCATGTGAGAACTTAAATTATACTATTCTGCCTTGATTCGTGCAATAACTATATAGTTATTTTTCTCAGGCAAATTTCTTCCGCAATATATTTTTCTTGGGGCAATAAAATTCTGTCTCCAACTGGTCCATGTTACTTAATTTCCATCTCTTTGGGAAAAGGGCTGAGGGGCTCTGTAGAAGTAAACCCTGTTATCCATCTGTGTTAATCTTTGCAATTTATTAGGCAAGAGCCTTTAGTTCTTACTCTGGCTAACAAACTACAAAGCATATGACATAAGCCAAACTTTCTCTATTGCCATGTCTTGATTTTGAGGGAAGAATGTGACTGTCAATTTATCCAACTCTTCTGGTGGCTGTATGGTTTTTATTAGATATAGTTTAACTTTTTGGTTGGTACGAAATCAAAGTTACAATGTGTTTATCATGTTTTGCAATTCTCTCTTTGCCAAGTTTGGACTTCGCTGCATTAAGTACAGGAATTGTAACATTGGCCACAGTTTCCTTTTTGTTAGGAAAAATTGCAGTTTAAAAAAATATTACAATAAATAGAACTAAACTGAGCACAAACTGGAGTAGTTACCAGGGCAATTTCATCCCTTTTATATTTCTTCTTTCTTTCTTTTGTAAATTGGGTTTTGAAGTAGCTAGAGTGGCGCTAAATGAGAGCCTGAGAATCTTTTCTCTTGAGCAAGCTGGAATGATCATTTGGGCAGGTCAGAACAGTACCTCTGCAGCTCTGCTACCCTATGGCATTAGCTCTATTCGTATGAACCACGCAGGAGTGATCAAGGAAATCTGGTAGGGATTTGATATTTTAGTGTACACCAATACTGCACTTAAGTTACATGAAACCAATAGTTCTCCTGTAAGATGATTTCTGGGGGATGAGTTTACTTTCCCAGGGAGAGGGGAGGAAGAATTCTACCAACTAGCATATAAAGATTCAATCCTGCAGACCTTATGCTGGCAAAACTCCCATTGACTTTAATGACGGTCTTGTCTATTCAAGGAATGCCAGATCACCCTTGTGTATTTTTTGTATTTGACAGCTTATCGTAAAGAGAATCCCAGGCAATAAGAATGTATTTCTGTAGAAAAAAGTTTACCATGATAATAACTTATTCACTGAATGTATATATCTATTTTGTTTTACAGCTGTGGTGGTATCCTGTTAATTTCCTTTTTTAAGAAAGAAATGTGTTTTAGATATGTATTTTCATATTTTAGGTGTTTCTTTTGTAAAATGTTTGTATGCAACGGAATACATGATCCAACAGTGCCTTCGCGAGATCATAATGTTTGTAATTATTTAAGCCAAATTGACACAGGCCTTGGGTTCCAGTATAATCATTTTTGGGGGGAATAGTGCAAAAGTACACCTCGCTGCAAGCATCTGATCCCAAAGAGAGCCTTATTAAAATGTATGAAATTTGTAGTTTTGATTACAATAAATTTTATGGCGTCTGCATCCATAGCCGCTTTCTTGTTTTAATGGTAAGTGCATTTTGTGCTCATTAAAGAGTCTGCTTGAAATCCCTGGAGACTGAAGTATTTGCTTTTATCTGCAGAACAACTACAGGGTAGACAATGGTAATTCAAGCTTCCCCGCCTCACCTTAACAATTGGCCTCAACCATGACCTAGTCAGATCACCTCTAGAGATGAGAAGGAAGTTAAGCTGACCTGTCCAGTCAGTCCTTAACCCCTCTGAGATTGCAAATAATTATTAATTAAATGTGACACTTGTCCACTAGGAACTGGATAGAGATTGCTTCATCTCACGTGAGCCACCAAACAGTTTCTGTGCAGTAATGACACCTGGTCTCTACTTATCTGTGCCAGATTTGAGATCTTAAACTTTCTGAATTCTGTTTATTATTTAGTCCCCTGAGACAGTTATGTGGCTCTAAGCCAAGATCTACCTCTCTTTTAGACCAGTGGCTCTCAACCTTTCCAGACTACTGTACCCCTTTCAGGCATCTGATTTGTCTTGTGTACCCCAAGTTTCACCTCACTTAAAAACTGCTTACTTACAAAATCAAGTCCTAAAAATACAAGAGTGTCACAGCACACTATTACTGAAAAATTGCTACTTTCTCATGTTTACCATATAATTATAAAATAAATCAATTGGAATATAAATATTGAACTTACATTTCAATGTAGAGTATATAGAGCAGTATAAACAAGTCGTATGAAATTTAAATTTGTACTGACTTCGCTAGTGCATTTTATGTAGCCTGTTGTAAAACCAGGAAATATCTAGATGATATGATGTACCCCTGAAAGACCTCTGTGTACCCTCAAGGGTACGCATAGTTCCTGGTTGAGAACCACTGTTTTAGAGAGTACAGCTAAGCAGAAGCTTCTGTCTCTAAGAGCAGAGGACCTAGATGAATAATCTCTCTTATCTAGATCCTGCTAGGTGCTTAATACTCAGGCCCCAAAACAGCAAAGCACCTAAGAACATGCTTAACTTTAAGCATGTGAATGGTTCTGTTGATTTCAAAGTGAAGCAAGTGCTTAAGTGCTGTGATTTGGATCAGAGCCCTCATAGCCCAGTACCTTGAAGGAATGAGTCTTTTTGTTGAGCTTAAACTGATGTTGAGGATTTTTAAAAGGGCAACAGTGCAATTAGTCCACATCATTGTGAAGTAGAAACTCCACTGGGATGGCTGGTGGCTGACCGAGAATAAACTATAGACTGTGGACATTGCATAGATAGAAGGGGGAAAAGTGAAGATTTAAAAATCTAGTCCTGGGCATACCTGTCAACCTGCCAAGACCCAAATGTGGGATGCCATGCGTGCAAAGACCCAGAATGAAAAGACCCAGAAACTACTCATGCAGGAAATGTAAAAGGCTGTGGGATTACTTCATTTAATGTAAATAACTGTTCTGTACTTCTAGCCCCATGAGTCTCTATTTCTGATGTAAACAACTTAAAAAAATTAAAGGGTAGGGCACACAATTTTGTTTGGAACACAGGGGACTCTGGGGTGAGTGAGGGATAGTTGAGAGGCATGGTCCTATCAAAGGATACATCTTCACTACCCGCCGTATCGGCGGGTAGCAATCGATTTATCCGGGATCGATATATCGTGTCTCGTTAAGACGCAATATATCGATCCCCGAACGCGCTCACCGTCGACTCCGGAACTCCACCAGAGCGAGCGGCGGTAGCGCAGTCGACGGGGGAGCCGCGGCCATCGATCCCACGCCGTGTGGACCCCAGGTAATTCGATCCAAGATACTTCGACTTCAGATACGCTATTCGCATAGCTGAAATTGCGTATCTTAGATCGATTTCCCCTCCCCCCCAGTGTAGACCAGCCCAAAGTGACATTGATGAGCCACTTCAAGGGTATGTCTACACTACGGGATTAATCCGAATTTATATAATTTGGATTTGAAAAACAGGTTGTATAAAGTCGAAATGTATGCGGCCACACTAAGCACATTAATTCGGTGGTGTGCGTCCAAGTACCGGGGCTAGCGTCGATTTCTGCACCGTTGCACTGTGGGTAGCTATCCCATAGTTCCCGCAGTCTCCCGCGCCCATTGGGATTGTGGGTTAAGATCCAAGTGCCTGATGGGACAAAAAACATTGTCGCAGGTGGTTCTGGGTACAGCCTCACCTCCTCCCTCCCTGCATGAAAGCAACGGACGGCAGACAACCATTTTCGCGCCTTTTTTCCTGGGTGAGTGAACACTGCAGACTCCATACCACGGCAAGCATGGAGCCCGCTGAGCTCAAGACAGCAGTCATGAACATTGTAAACACCTCGCGCGTTCTCGTGGAGTTTATGCTCAGCCAGGACCAGAAAAACGAGGCGAGGAGGCAGCGGCGGCGGCAACGCAGCGACAAGCATGATGAGGACATTGACATGGACATGGACACGGACACGGATACAGAATTCTGTGAAACCACGGGCCCCGGTGCTTTGGAGATCATGTTGTTAATGGGGCAGATTCTATCCATGGAACGCCGATTCTGGGCAAGGGAAACAAGCACAGACTGGTGGGACCGCATAGTGTTGCAGGTCTGGGACGATTCCCAGTGGCTGCGGAACTTTCGCATGCGTAAGGGCACTTTCATGGAACTTTGTGACTTGCTGTCCCCTGCCCTGAAACGCCAGAATACCAAGATGAGAGCAGCCCTCACAGTTGAGAAGCGCGTGGCGATAGCCCTGTGGAAGCTTGCAACGCCAGACAGCTACCGGTCAGTCGGGAATCAATTTGGAGTGGGCAAATCTACGGTGGGGGCTGCTGTGATGCAAGTAGCCAAAGCAATCACTCGGGTGCTGCTACGAAAGTTAGTGACTCTGGGAGATGTGCAGGCTATAGTGGATGGTTTTGCTGCAATGGGATTCCCTAACTGTGGTGGGGCGATAGACGGAACCCATATCCCTATCTTGGCACCGGAGCACCAAGCCACCGAGTACATAAACCGCAAGGGGTACTTTTCAATGGTGCTGCAAGCACTTGTGGATCACAAGGGACGTTTCACTAACATCAACGCGGGCTGGGCGGGAAGGGTTCATGACGCTCGTGTTTTCAGGAACACTACTCTGTTTAAAGGGCTGCAGCAAGGGACTTACTTTCCGGACCAGAAAATAACCGTTGGGGATGTTGAAATGCCAATAGTTATTCTTGGGGACCCCGCCTACCCCTTAATGCCATGGCTCATGAAGCCGTACACAGGCAGCCTGGACAGGAGTCAGGAGCTGTTTAACTACAGGCTAAGCAAGTGCAGAATGGTGGTAGAATGTGCATTTGGCCGTTTAAAAGGTCGCTGGCGATCATTATTGACTCGCTCTGACCTCAGCCAAAGAAATCTCCCCATTGTTATTTCTGCTTGCTGTGTGCTCCACAATCTCTGTGAAAGTAAGGGGGAGACCTTTATGGCGGGGTGGGAGGCTGAGGCAAATCGCCTGGCTGCTGATTACGCGCAGCCAGATACCAGGGCGATTAGAAGAGCACACCAGGAAGCGCTGTGCATCAGAGAAGCTTTAAAAACCAGTTTCATGACTGGCCAGGCTACAGTGTGAAATATCTGTTTGTTTCTCCTTCATGAAAACCCGCCCCCTTTATTGACTGATTTTCTGTAAGGAACCCACCCTCCCCCTTCCCCCAGCTTTCTTTCAAACCAAATAAAGTCACTATCATTTAAAAATCATTTATTCTTTATTAATAGATTAGAAAAAGAGGGAGGGAACCCGGGTGGTATTTGGGAGGAGGATTGCTGGGAAGGAAAAAGCCACAAAGAAAAGGTTAAAAAAATGACAGCCTTTTGCTTGGGCTGTCTACTGGGGTGGAATGGGAAGGTGTACGGAGCCTCCCCCCCCGTGTTCTTACATGTCTGGGTGAGGAGGATACGGAACATGGGGAGGGGGGAGGGTGGAACAGGGGCTGAAGCGGCAGTCTGTTTTCCAGCAGCCATTCCTGAAGCTCCACCAGACGCCGGAGCATGTCTGTTTGCTCACGCAGCAGCCCCAGCGTTGCATCCTGCCTCCTCTGGTCTTCCTGCCGCCACCTCTCATCTCGAGCGTCCCTCCTGTCCTCATGTTGGTCCCTCCTGTCCTCAAGTGGGTCCCTCCTGTCCTCACGTTCACTGGCTTCTTTCCTATACTTTGAAACTGTTTCCTTCCACTCATTCACATGAGCTCTGTCACTGCGGCTGGATTCCATAATTTCAGAAAACATCTCGTCTCGCGTTCTCTTCTTACGACGCCTTATCTGTGATAACCTTCGGGATGGAGGAGGGAGGCTTGAGGAATTTGTAGCTGCTGTAGGGAGGGGAAAAAAGAGAGAATTGTTTAAAAAGCTACATTTTGCAGAACAATGCTTATACTCTTTCACGGTGACCAACACTATTCACATTACATAGCACATGTGATTTCTGTGCAAGGTCGCATTTTGCCTCTTAATGCTGAGTGCCTGTGGCTTTGCTGCTAGAGATCACAGGTCTGGGCAACAGAATTCGGCTTGCATGCGGCCATGGTAAGCCATTGTCTTACAGCTTCTGCGCCCTCCTTTCCCACATACCAAGCATAGCCTGTAGAGTGCTGCGGTTTTTCTGTTAACATTCAGCAGCAGAAAACAAACTAACCACCCCCCCTCTCGCCATGAATTCTCTGGGATGATCGCTGTACCCCTCCCCCCCACCGCGTGGCTGGTATCAGGGAAGATCCCTGCAGGCACCAAACTAACCACCCCCCCCGCCGCCGCCCCCCTCCCGCCATGAATTCTCTGGGATGATCGCTGTACCCCTCCCCCCCACCGCGTGGCTGGTATCAGGGAAGATCCCTGCAGGCACCAAACTAACCACCACCCCCCCGCCGCCGCCCCCCTCCCGCCATGAATTCTCTGGGATGATCACGGTCCCCCCCCCACCACCGCGTGGCTGGTAACAGGGAAGATCCCTGCTAGCCAAACGCGAAAAACTCAGGGCCAATTTCCCATCTGCGCTTGGCTAACTGCAGGGAAGGATTTATTTTCCGCCACAGGCAAACAGCCCAGTAGGAACGGCACCTCTGTCCCCTTAATTAAGTTCCCGTATTTCAACCAGGTTACCAGGAGTGATGTCACTCTCCTGAGGATTACACAACAAGATAAAGAACGGATGTTGCTTGAATGCCAGCAAACACCGGGACCATACACTGCCAGGCTTTGTCAGGCAATGATACCAGATTACTTGCTGCAAGCATGGCGTGGTCAAGTGTCCTACCATGGAGGAGGGAATAAGGATGCACTGCCCAAAAACCTTCTGGCAAGGCTTTCGGAGTACCTCCAGGAGAGCTTCATGGAGATGTCCCTGGAGGATTTCCGCTCCATCCCCAGACACGTTAACAGACTTTTCCAGTAGCTGAACTGACCGCGAATGCATCCCAAGTCCTCAGGGCAAAGTAATCATTAAAAACCATTTGCTTTTACAACAAGTTTTATATTTTAAAAGGTAAACTCACCTGAGGTCCCTTCCATGGGGTCAGAGTCTTGGGTACTGGCTTGGGAGGGTACTTCAGTCAGGGTGAGAAAAAGATCCTGGCTGTTGGGGAGAACGGAGTGCTGTGTGCTCTCTGCAAGCTCATCCTCATCCTCCTCCTCCTCCTCTCCCCCATCGGCAGAATCCTCAGGCGTCGCTGATGAGACTATCCCAGACCCAGAATCCACAATCACAGGTGGGGTAGTGGTGGCAGCCCCCCCTAGAATTGCATGCAGCTCGGCGTAGAAGCGGCATGTCCATGGCTCTGACCCGGAGCGACCGTTTGCCTCCTTTGTTTTTTGATAGGCTTGTCTGAGCTCCTTGACTTTCACGTGGCACTGCTCAGAGTCCCTATTGTGGCCTCTCTCCATCATGCCCTTGGAGATTTTTTCAAAAGTTTTTGCATTTCGTCTTTTAGAACGAAGTTCTGCAAGCACTGAATCCTCTCCCCATACAGCGATCAGATCCAGTACCTCCCTCACTGTCCATGCTGGTGCTCTTTTTCGATTATCAGCCTGCATGGTTACCTGTGCTGATGAGCTATCTGTGGTCACCTGTGCTCTCCACGCTGGGCAAACAGGAAATGAAATTCAAATGTTCGCGGGGCTTTTCCTGTCTACCTGGCCAGTGCATCCGAGTTTAGATTGCTGTCCAGAGCGGTCACAATGATGCACTGTGGGATAGCTCCCGGAGGCCAATACCATCGAATTGCGGCCACGCCAACCCTAATTCGAAATGTTAAAATCTATTTTGGCGTTACTCCGCTCGTCGGGGTGGAGTACAGAAATCGATTTAAAGGGCCCTTTACATCGAAATAAATAGCGTCGTTGTGTGGACGGTTACAGGGTAAATTCGAATTAAAGCTGATAAATCCGAATTAAAGTCGTAGTGTAGACCAGGCCCAAGGCTGCTCAGCCAGCAAATGTTCCTCTGCCCCCTAGGGGGCCATAATAAAACCTCTTACTCCTCTGGGTCAGGCTGGAGTCATCTCATTCTTGTCTGACTGACACTCTCCTGTTAGGATACAGTAGGTGACCAGATAGTAAGTATGAAAAATCAGGACTGGGTGGGGGGTAATAGGCACCTGTATAAGACAAAGCTCCAAATATCAGGACTGTCCCTATAAAATCGGGACATCTGGTCACCTTAGGATACAGTCACTCCGCCCTATACAGCTCAGGCTTTACACTGTTTTTGGATAGGTACAAGGGAAAACTCAGAATGTGTTTCCCTGGTGCTCACTTACCCAGCCACTCACAGCAGTGGAGAGACGGTTCCCTGGTGGAACTGGTCAGAGAAACGCCGACAGAACCACATGCCTTTTTGTCAAAATCAGAATTGTTTTTGTTCTGTTCAAAAACAGAATGAAGTCAATTTTGCCAAAACTTCTTTTTGGAAGGAAACCAGAGAAAAAGTTCTGACAATGTGGAAATGTCCCGTTTTGACACTGTCGGAACTGAACACTTTGATATTTTTTGTTTTGAAATGACTTTTCAGGGTTTTTTAAAAATTTGGTACTATATATTATAGTACAAATCAAAAGTCAAAATCGAAAAACATTTTGATTCACCTAAAAATGAAAAAAAAAATGTGGAATTTTCCTTTCTGAAGAATTTTGAAATGGGTGTGAGGACAGTTGTTCTGATTAGGAACAAAGCCAAATTTTGAAATCTTGAAATTCTTCAGGAAATGGAATTTCTGTCCCCTGCACAACTCTGTTCCCAGAGTGACTCCATCCCAAGCTCTTGCTGAGGTGGGACATACCAAAATGTTCAGCTGTGTCCTATTCACTTTGGGGTAAGTGTCTCCTAGATGGGGGCCCATGGCTGTTTTATTCAGGATGTCCCTTTGACTTCAATGGGAGCAGGATTGGGTTAAATGTTAGAAAGTGACCCTAGAAGGGGGACAAGGGACATATCATCTTAACCTGTCCCTTATGGATGTCCCAAACACCTGACATAAGGGATTCACCAGTATTGAAGGGACTGGTACCCTTACTGCTATCTCTGTTTAAGGTCTTAGACCCTGATCTTACAGAGAGAACCATGTGGACAGATCTCTGTTTAATTTAAATTAGTGGGACAGTGCCTGGGTACAGGATTAGGGTTTTAGAGTCTAATGTTTATATTAAAGTACTTGATCTGAAATTCACCTAATAGTCACAGACTATGAACTGCAGACCCCTGACCACAATTTGTTTTAAGTCCAGGTCCTAGTCCATCACCACACCAAATTTTGTAAACATTAAAGCTGTTCCCTTATGAAAGCAGAACCAATTAAAGTCCAGCTTTTTAAAGCAATATTTGTATGATTGTTTTTTAAATTAAAATCTAAAACCAAATATCCATAGTTTTTCTGTGATCTGCTGTAATGTGCATGTCCCGGGGTTCACTCATTGTTAGTGGCGCCTCCTCCTGGCTGTCCTAGGGATTAGCTCTGCCAGAGGTAGCACCCTCCTCTGGCGGTGTCTTCACCCATTCTGTCTCGCCCTGCGGCCCCTTCCATTCCAGGAACCGCAGCCTCCTCTTCGTGACTCGGCCCTCCAGCTGGGTCACTACATAGTTTTCCCTTCCAGGGGGTTACCCAAAGACCTTCCATGTGAGCAATTTCAGGCAGTTTTCCCTGGTGCTGCTCTGATGGTGCCACTTCCGCAGTGCCCAGCAGGGGAACGTGGCCTTCCCACTACTATGGGTTCCAGTCCAGGGAACCTCAACGCAGAAGTTCTGGGCTTTCCTCTTCCAGCCCTCACTGCTCTTCCCCTGGACTGTTTCCTGCTCTTCTTGGTTCCCCCCTTTCTCTGAGCATACCAGCTCCAACTTCCAACTCCCTCTTCCTAGGGAGTGACTGCAGCCTTTCCCAGTCACCTGTGTCTGTTACCAGCTCCCTGGCTTTATAGGCACAACCAATTCCTGCCCAGCTAAGTCTGTTTTCAATCAGTTGCCTGCTCTCTGGCTTCCCCTCCACATACAGCCTAAAGAGTTAATTGGCCTGCCAGGGCATTTTAACCCCTTCCAAGCTTGTGTGGAGCAGACACCGCATCACAATGCAGTTTACTATATATCCAACTAGTCATTTTCTGTCTGGAGAAAACTGATTGCTGAACACTCAAGATGATGAATACAGTTTTGTTCAAAACAAAATGTACATTTATGCTTCAGGGTCTGATGGCATATTATCTACTAACTTCAAAGAGCTGCTGTCTCCACCAGTTCATTATTATGTGACATGGTGCAGGATATTTAGAAACTTTGAAGTTCTTTGCTGTTTAGAAGAATAACTCAGTGTTGGATCTCTTTAAAAATAAAAAGTTGAAAGCTACTTTCTAATTTTCTTTGGTATAAAAATAAATACCTCATTATAATTTTCCCAAACCTAAGAGCTTGCATCTTGAGGGAATTGCATTTCTGATGTAAATTAAGAGAGGTACTTTAGCTCCACTCTCTTAAATCAAATCTGTTTAGATATTTGGTAATTATTTTTTCAGCTTGATGCCTTATCTGTTCAAGAGCTTGAAAAGGTTCTTTTTCCCTTCATTCATTTTTTTTTCAAACTAATGAGTGGGGGGTTTTTTGTTTAAAAAGTGGCAAGCTATTCTTAAGATATGCAAAGATATAATGAAACTCTTTAGTGTAATTGCCCCATTAGCAAGCATTTACATCTAAGTTAGTCTCTTCAAACAAATTCAAAAATTAAAAAGATGGATCATTACAATTCACCCTCTATTCTCTGTTCTGCTTGTTAATAAAGAACAAAATTTCAAATACCTTAAATGAGCCTTGAAAAATTGTCATGAAACTTTACCAGTGCAAGCATAAATTTACTCTTTGCCTATCAAATGGAGTGGGTGGTAGAATTTTATGAGGTTGCTTTTAAATTAATTTTGGTTTGATCAAAAAGAACATTCACACCAAACTCAAGCATTATTAACTTAGGTTTTTGTGGCCCCTACAATGGGCTATGGCTTGAAATGCAGCACCTTTGAAAATCAAGCCAATAGGACGTTTCACCATTCAGATTTGCAGTGACATAAATAATCAACTAGTAGTGTGGGATCATAGGTGAAACCTCCATGGATAATATCGTCATTGTGCCCCAGACCTGAGTGTGTAATCTAATCAAGGGCCCTTGTAAAACTGGTTGGTTTTTTGTTTTATATGCTTAGGTCATCTACAAATACAACTGAGACAGGGGGACCATGGTTGGAATTGGTAATGTAGATATGTCCGAGACTTTGACCCATTTATGGAAGATGGTTAAGGTTCTGTTTACACTACAAATTGAAAAGTGTTACCATGTTCGCTTGACATGGCTGTATTTGTAGTGAAGCTGGGAATTTGGTTTATTTGCCCCATTTAGACTTACCTCTAGGACCCAGCATTCCAGAATAATAACATGGTCTGCTTAAAGGAATACAGTTTCTCCTGTCTCTCTACCCGCTTTAAACATATTTCCTTTCCTGTCACATTAACCATTCAGGATTTCTCTGATGCTACCAACAACTTTTATGGTAAGAGAGGAGATGAGGCTGGGGTTCATTTTCATGGGACACCACCACATTTTGGAACTTCTTGTTTGTGCTATTTAGCCTGTCCTTTTCTCTGTCCTCTTTTGACTTGGAGAGAAGTTGTTCTCTCACTGAAAGGCCTCAGCCCTACAGCTTTGAAGCCATAGATGTTGGTGAATGTTGACCCCTGTTCTATACCGACAGTTCTTCCTGAAAATTAAAGCAGCATCTTTGAGGCAGCAGCAGCGTAAACATTAATTGAATCAGAAAGGCAGTAGCAATGCTGTAACTATCTCATTTCTAGAGAGTCTGTTTGTACAAAAGAAGCCTGCAATGAAAACTATAGAACAGTTTATTGAATATCAGCCAGCCAACATGATTACACCAGTCTAAGATTACTGTGACAAATTGTGTTCCAGATCAATATGAAGGTTAAATGGATATGAAAGTGGGCAGATATGAAACTCTTCTTATATAAATGACTACATGATATGGGGAATGAGATGAGCCACTGTAACGAGATTAGCTAACGTTGCACAATCAGACATAGGGGCCTACATGCTTCCATCTCTTCTTGGTGCAGAAGATGGATGTAACTGAGGCAGACGAGAGTTGGGGGTGGAGATGTGATAGTATGGCTATCTATTATTTCACACAGCTGTGTGTTGATACTGCTAGCCAGGCCCTCAGCACCAAATAGAGGGACAATGCCTCTACACGGTGTCTTTCCTCTGATTTTATGGATGCGATGGATGGCAAAAATACTCTTTGATCTTCGTGATCCATTTTGGAAGTGTCATGTGATCACAATTAAGGGGTTGTGGAAGGACAGTACTGAACTCATCTGGTGCTGGAGAAAGGGTGTAGGCATGTTTAGATGTCTTTCACCCTGGCCCCAGGGATCTTTGGCCTGTATGTAGATTTAGGTCAGGCCCCCCGGTCCTCCTACATTGACACGAGTCCTAGGGTTTGATGGGATGATCCAGCACAAATGTCAGCCCTCTAGAGTTGTGGACCTAATATGTAATGACCACTGTTGGGCATCTAGCAGATATTCGCATTGACCTGTCCACGAGGAAGCCCATGTTTTCCTAAGTGGTTAGTTTAGAATCAATTAATATACATAAATAGCTCAAATCATTCCAACCACTGTGCTTTACCTTGCATGCTTCTGCAATGAATTTCAGCTGCCTTAGTGTCACCCAGTTGCCAAGCTATGTCGAGTCCTTCCAATATTCTTCATTCCTGTAGCCTTAACTAACATAAATAATGTCATCCAAAAACACTGCTGCCTCACTGTTTTCCTCCCCCAGCTCATGAATAAATAGAAGATCCTAGAACGGATCCTTGGGGCATTCTGCTATTAAATACTCTCATGTACTTGTAGCACAGCTTAATATTGTGTGGCTGCAAGCTGCAATACATACTAAGAATGAGAGCGTGGTCTAGGATGTAGAGTAGATGATTGTCAGGAATCATTAGTTCAATTCCCAACTATATTTCTGGCACTCTAGTTTTAGAGTAAGTAATCGAACACCTGTGCCTCTGTTTACCTACCTGCAAAATGGTTATAATTTGCTGCCATGACGGTGTAAGACATAATGTTTATAAAATGTCTTGTGATTGAGTAGATAGTGTAAATGTAAACAATTATAACTGGCAGGCTTTGAAAGTGGTGGTATCCATAGAATTCATGGGCCTGATTCTGTAAGGAAACAAGTACCTCCTGGAGAACATCAAGTTCCTATTTGAGCTGCATGGGAGTTGATGGGGCTCAACAACTAGCGGGTGTTGCTCTTCAGTTCGTGAGCTGATCTTATAGCCGTGGTTCCCAAACTTGTTCCGCCACTTGTGCAGGGAAAGCCCCTGGCGAGCCGGGCCGGTTTGTTTACCTGCCGTGGCCGCGGTTCTCTGCTCCAGGCCAATGGGAGCTGCTGGAAGTGGCAGCCAGTACATCCCTCGACCCGCACCGCTTCCAGCAGCTTCCATTGGCCTGGAGCAGAGAACCGCGTATTTTTCCTATTGTAAATTTCAATGAAGCCATGACAGTTTTGTGAACCTTGTCCTGGATGTAGAGGGGTTACAGGTAACAGAACCTGCGGATGTGGCAGTTAAACAAACCAGCCCGGCCCGGCAGGGGCTTTCCCTGCACAAGCGACGGAACAAGTTTGGGAACCACTGCCTTAAGGCATAGTTCACATACAACCTGTACATGCCGCACCTAGACTCTTCGCTGCTAGCCCAAATGCTCTCGCTCCTCCAGCTGGAGGCAACAGCGTTGGCAAACATTCCACATATGAACTGTTCTAAATATTTCAGCTTCCACTTTTGGGACTAGCAGTCTTGGGTACTTTGTAGAATTGCTCCTTTATACCCAAAACACTCTGATACTACAGTGATGGGGGTCCTCTATTACTTAGTAATATTGTGGGGAAATTTTCCTGCCTGTAAGAACACACTAATTGTTTTAGCTTCTGGCTGTGACACATACTTCTTCATATAGCCATGCCTGGACCTGTTTGCTTTTACTGTAACTTCTATCTAAAATGTCTTTTGCTGATTCAGCTTCCCCTCCCCATTGAGGGACCACACCAAAGGAACTGGATGACAAATTCAACAGTGAGTTTTCCAGGTAACTTTGGTGTGAGCTTGCTGTGACCAATTGACTTCAGACCTTGAATGTGATGACAATGCTCTAAGTAATAACTTCACACTGATTTCAAGTGGCTGCAGAATTCTTGATGAAAGCACTAATATAGTTCTGACTTTTACATTCTTCCGGTGGCTCTCACTTCTCTTTAGCTGGGTGGCCTCCTATATGAGTAATGCCCAATTAGAAACACAAAACCTGCCAGAAGTGTAACAAACAGTAGCACATGCTCATGGAGTGGTGGTGTGAATCACTCTGTTACCTGTAACCCCTCTACATCCAGGATGAGTTTCACAAAAGCTGTCATGGCTTCATTGAAATTTACAATAGGAAAAATATGTGCGTGGGTGGAGATCCAGTGATGATGGCTTAATGCTTTGTGTTGCTGTGGGTCAAAAGTGAAACTGTTGTTACCCTGTCTGCTCTCCAGCTCAAAGCAGGAAAATTATAATGTGTGTGTCCCTACCCCTTGTAGACTGTATTATAAATTGTGGATGGGATACCAGTTTTAGCTTCTGTTCATTAAGGCTGAAATTTGGTCTAGCTCTGAGGCCTGGTACAAAGTATACACAGTCCTGAAATCTCACTTAATCCCTACTTTGAGGGCTTAAGTGGTATCGACTTTGTGCCCGCCCTCTGCACAACCCACCCTCTCTTTGAAAGGCAACTCTCTGGTTGGGCTGAACTTCCAAATAATTCCAACTGCGCTATCCGCAGTGTGTGATCAAGAGACTTAAGGAGCCAATCTTCAAAGAGATCCTGCAAAAAGAAAGGGCAAGTGGAGACTGGCTGTTGAATGTGACAAGCTGCAAGCGTTGGGGAGGCAAAGGGGTTTGTTTTGTTTTATGCCGGTGGCAATGGCTCAGATCCAGTGCAGATTTATTGTAAAATGCAGCCCAGTTCCCTTCTCAGAGCAATTTGTCATTTTTTGGCATTGTAAATCTAGGCAAAGTTTTCCCTTGTCTTGCACAAACATCCTATGAATGAAGAGGGCACAAAGAACCAGTTCCTTTCCACGCTCCTTCCTGCTCAGCCCTGCAGGATGCTGATGTTATTCTAATGCGCCTCAATATGTGCCACTTTGGTCTTGGGGGAAGGGGCTAGCTGGTCTGAGGACATGGCTCAACCACACCAGTGAACCGCTGTTGGCTAGAGGTGCAGATGAGTGTGTGCTGCACCTTTCTGAAGCATCAGAAAGGCTTGGCGCTGAATATGCTGCCTCAGGGCCTTCTGGAGCCAGCTCATACGAGCAGCATATCTCTGTGTGGTGCAGTCAGGTCGTATCTGCCATGACTTGTTTTTAATTTGTACCTCTCCTTTACATGGAGGGAAGTCCCACCGGCTGCTGCGGAGAACGGCAGCCGCTGTATGTCACGTTAGTGCTGACTGCTGGAGAAGACGCAGGCAGCGTGCTTCCTCAGGGGGATGTTTGTAGTCTACTTGAGTAGAGGTGGTGCTGCCTGAAAATACTCCATTGGTCTTTGTGTATGTGAAAAACAACACAGGGAGCCTTGGCTGGCAGATTTGGTCCAGCTGCCCCTCCATGACAGAGGGGTGGTCAGGCCAAATCTGCCGTCCCTGGCCTACGAGGAGTGGGGCAGCACACTGAAGTGTCGCCTATGGCAGCACATTGTCCTGAGCAGCTTCTGGGTATGGAGCACTTGCAGTCATCAGCGTCCGCACCTCTGAAAATCAGGCCCTTAATTAGTACATTGAGACCATGGCAACACTATAGACAGCTGTGGAAGAATGACCGTGGACTGAGGGTAGCGTATATTCCTAACTTGTTGCCTTGGACACTAGACCCTAATTCAAACCATTCAGTCCTTTCCACAGGCCAAGTTTTGCCATCTGTTTCAGACAATGCCACATTTTTACTGCCCATCCAAATAACGGTGTAGGAGTTCATACATTTATAATTCATGGCCAGCGGTTTACTTAGAACACATTTGTTGTGGCATTTTGTTAGTAGCTTTTTGTAGCTTAAGGGACTGCAGCTGGACAGCTATGGCCATGAGCCCCGGCCGGCTCTCTTTCAGAGCCTGCATTTCCCCTGAGCTCAGCCAACGTGCTACTGGGACTGAACCCTGAGGACTGTGGCTGTATAATCCAGGAGTTCCTTGCTGATGAATTGGCTCCCTTTGGCAGTCAATCAGAGCCCCGCCTGTGACACTCAGAGCCTCGCATGAGGCACAGCTATTCAGTCATGCAGTGGTTCAAATGCACATCGCTGCTGGGAGGATTTTTCTTAGGATGGATTGATGGCCATACAGGGGGAGCACGTGTGATTGTGCCTGGGTACTTGCACTTTGACTTGTCTGTTCTGTGGTGGTCCTGTGGCAGTAGCACTTACCGAGCTACCCTGTGCTCATGGTAGTAAAACAGCCAGGAGGGGTTGCTGACATGTACAAGCTCTTCACCTCCTCCACAGGATTCCCTCTAGCACGATTTGAGGACCACAGTGGAGGCAAGAGGTTGCCCATGCCACCTTCTCTCTGCTGCTGTGGAGCTGGCCAGGGCCAAGGGGAATTATTTGCACTCCAGGTGTAATCAATGTGTTGGGTGTACGTATATGAAATGGTGGAGGCAGTAATTGGGCCAGCTTGGTAAAGGTGTGTTGGGATATGAGGACATGTGCGGATTCCTTGGGGCAGGGGGGGAGGGTGTTTGTGATACGAGGAGATCTATGTTTTTCACCTTCTCGTGTTTGAGGAAAGGAAAAGAGGTGCCTGGGTCCCTTCAGTACCCGTCATACATCATGTCGGTGCAGTATTGTGTAGGTTGTGTCAGGAGCCGGGCACAAGGGCTTTATGACAATGGTGAGCTGGGATATGAGAGCAGTCTAAGCATTTCTCATCTTCATGCCCGCCAGGCAAAGAGAGTGCGGTCCGTGTCAAGTGACGCTGTAGTGAACGGCGGAGGTACTGTAGCTAGCTCTGCTTGGTAGAGCTGTGTACGTAAGATCTGTGGTTTAGTTGGAGGTGTATGACAGAGCTGTGACTGCGATAGGAGGAGATCTGTGCAGCTCCTGATGTGTGTGAGCACAGGGGAGAGGTGCGTGCAGTACGCATCACCTCTGTGGAGTATTGTGTAAGTTATACCTGTGGCAGGGCATAGGACTTTTATTACAATGGCTATTGTTGGCAGTGAGGTGGAATATGAGTGGATTTTAATGATGGGTAAGTGAAAGGGTAGGCTGAGCTGGTATCCTGCAAGTAGGCCTAAATGTGTAAGTATACGCCAGGATCTGGGACCTCCTGAATCTGATAGAGCCCATGTGAGTCTTTGCTGTGTGCCTACTGAGACATTGCTCAGAAAGGGTGGAGGGAAGGGGTCATGGCCAATCTTTGTTATTGTTGTTGTTGTTGTTCCCCTCTTTATCCTGTGATAGTGCTAGATGGAATCCTATGGAGGAGAGTGAAGGGGTTATGAAAGGAGGTGAAGAGTTTGTACATTTCAGCAACTGCAGGGTTGGCAGAGTAAAGGTATGTGTGTTAGCTGGGCATACTGGGGCACTGCTGAAAGAGGGTAGAGTTCAGGTTGCATGGGCACCCTTACCCGTGCATTTCCTGGGTTTTAGTAGCTTCAGTTTTGTTCCACTCACCGTTCTGCAAGGAGACGACATACCACCAAGCAGCATTAATGTAGCTTTTTTTGCCATTAAATTTCCTAATTTTTTGAACAGGAAAAGAGAGTTGTTGGTAGGAGTTGGTAGTCAGTTAGACAGTTGTATAGCATCTCTTCCAATTTCCATACCAAGCCAGCCAGCCCCTCCTCATTTCCCCCCATCCCACACATGAGCTTCAGCATGCCTCCCTAGCTACACTCCTGACCCGTTCACTACCCCCCCACCAACCTGGCTCCATCCCCACTACTCAACCCAGACTCCCCCATGGCAAGCAGGGAACACATCTCTCTGAAGTCTTCCCTCTTCCTATAACCTGACTCATCCACAGTGCCTGGAGCGCAGGACATCTGTGTTACAGTGGAGCTGTGTTTCACAATGGTTAGAGGGTGGAGTTTGTGGCAGGGCCAGTGACAGAAACCATAGACTGTGTCCGTTCCAAACTATTCAAAGTTTTAGGTTTGAGACTCACATCCTCTGAACCCTGTCCAATAGATGCATCCCACCTCTGAGGACAGTGAGGTGTCAGAGCTTGTAGCTTTTCTATGCCATACCGTACACGTTTTCTGGTCAGGCATGAAACCCTCCAATTTCCCGTTGAATGTCCTTCCCACACTTACTAATCGCTTCCATATTGTCGCTGTAGCAATTATTCAGACGCTCACCAAATCAGAGAAAACTGTCCCAGCTCCTGGACACAAATCTCAGATGTGGTCCAGATTTGCTCCTATGCATTGTCTGAGGTGCACAGCAGGAATAAAGCCCACATCATTTCTGCCACAATGAACCACCACAATGTCCGGTAGATCAGTGGTTCTCAAAGCCGGTCCACCACTTGTTCAGGAAAGCTCCTGGCGGGCCGGGCCGGTTTGTTTAACTGCTGCATCCACAGGTTCAGCCAATCGCGGCTTCCACTGGCCGCGGTTCAGCGCTCCAGGCCAATGGGGGCTGTGGGAAGCGGCAGCCAGCACATCCCTCGGCCCACGCTGCTTCCCGCAGCCCCCATTGGCTTGGAGCAGTGAACCGTGGCTAGTGGGAGCCACGATTGGCCAAACCTGTGGACGTGGCAAGTAAACAAACCGGCCCAGTCTGCCAGGAGCTTTCCCTGAACAAGTGGCGGCCCGACTTTGAGAACCACTGTGGTAAATCACAACCTCTTAAGTCACTGGTTAGAGGCTGCAGAGTGCGTAAAAAACATGATGCCAGTGCAGGCCTCCTCTCCCCACCTAAATCAGCCTGTAGTCACCAATCCCCGTGCCATGGCGTATTCCTTGCTCTCCCACAAACTTCTGCAACCTCGTGATCTAGGAGTCACCCAGAATCCCCATGTTGGCAATCCTGCCAGTGCACATATTTCTTTTCCTTCAGTGGACAAGGTACCTGTGCTGTCAGTTCCAAACCTCCATGCTACATGTCTTTGGAAACACCACAGTAATTTCCCATGAGATCAGAAGGTGGCCACTCCCTCTCCCTCCCCCACCACTGCCTAGTCAAATACACATTGTCACAACCAACCAATCCAAGGCTTGCCTGCCAACAGTCCTCATTTCCCACCTCAACTCCTAGGCCTGTCCCCCTGTCCTTCTCCTCCACTCACCCACAAAGACTTCTGGCTCTGGCTCCTCCCCACCTGATATAACAGAAATGATGGTTAGACCAGCTTCTGCCTAGTCAACTGTGTTCCTAGCAAACCTCCCCATAAAATAAAAACATGCTATAACAGAGACAGCTCACACCCAGTAACATGAGTTATTACATCTTTATTGCCTAGGTGTACAAAGGTTTGGCTTAGAAACATCAGTGGCGGGGTTTTCCTCAGGGGCAGCAGCATAGGCACGTTCCCTCAGACTATCTGGGTGAGCGTAAAGTGGCTGCATAGAACCCCGCTCATGTTTTTTCCCTTTGTTCGTGTATGCGCGCTGTAGTCCTTCCACACTGCACGTCTGCACACACAAAGACATGATCGTGTTCTTAATACAGTTTACAATGTGGGTCCCCCAAAGGCTTATTGGGTGCCATGCACTCACTTCCTTGGGTAAAAAAATGGACTGATTGAGACCCTTTGGACCTGCATCACAGCAAAAGTTTGATCTCTAGCTCTGAGCAAAAACCCCTAGAAACTTTTGAAAAACAGCTTTTTGGGAGTGGGGGGGACGCTTATATCTCCTGAATCCCTGACTCAAGAGACTTGACATTTGCTTTGGTTTGTGGGAGTGCCGAGTAGGGTTAACGAGCTGTCTTTGAAGAAAATCAATGCAAATACGCAGATTTTGGAGCACTTAAATTCCATCCTTTAAACAGGAAAAGTGGCCTGTTCATCTAAGTGTGGTATTCTCAGCTCAATGAGAACACCCTATGGAGGTGATTACAACCTGAGACGATAGCTCTGAGCCATGTGATCCCCTCCATTCATCACACAGGGTGTTCCCAGCCTCCTCCTGTGTGCTTTAGCACCTATGATATATATGAATTATGCTCGTCCTCAGCTCCCCACCCAAAGGGGCAGGACTTCCCCAGACCCTGGGTCATGTGGGGAGGAAAGGGCAGGGGAGGGGGCCTCAGACCCTTCCAGAAGTGCAAAACCCCCATGTGTGGGTCAAATGGGGGGGAGGCCAGGGAGGGTATCTGACATGCCCCACCCAGATACTGGCACAAGTACAAAGGGCAATAAGAGGGGCTTAGACACCCTCAGAGGGGCAATAGCTCCCAGATCTGGGCAGACACATGGGGGGGAAAATGTGTCGCTGACAGGTGCTCCTGCTCTTATTCTCCCCCAGTCCTCCTGCTAGTCATCCCTACATCCTCCATCCCAGTGTCCCACCCCTCCACCCACCCTCACCCCCATGGCTCCCTCACCTGGGCCTCCCAGCCTAGAACATAAGAGCATAAGAACAGCCATGCTGGGTCAGACCATGATCCATGTTGCTTAGTATCCCATCACCAACAGTTGTTCATACCAGAGCTTCCTGACAGAAAGATTCAGCCATTAAGACTGTGGAACTTGTGGTGAGAGAGACCTTTGCTTTGACTTCACTTAGCTTGTTAAGTTAGGTGTTGGTTACAAAGAAAGGTAAAACACAACTAATTGTGATTTTTATGCCCCTTTACTTGTAATCACTTAAAATCTATCTTTCTATAGTTAATAAATTTGTTTTATTCTTTTATTTAAACCAGTGTGTTTTGGGATAACAGGATTTGTGCATATAATTTTCTATTAATGCAATGACAGTCTTTATATGAGCTGGTATTGTCCAGGAGAGAGCTGGTGTGACAGTCTATACCCCAAAGCAACACCCTGTCACTCCCTTATTCACCATGGTGATATAATTATTATATGTTTTGTACAAAATATGCCTTGTGAGGTGGTATTTTAAAAGTCTTAATCTGCTGAACATTAATATTCTATTAAGTTGTATGTGCTATCATTATATGTGAAGTTATGAAGTTTTGCTATGTATGTTGTACTGAAATATGTTGTGAGGTTGGGAACACCCACAAGCAGCCTTTCAGGTACAACAGTGCAGAAGCTAGTGTTGATGGCCCATTAAGGGAAATACACACACTTTCAAGGATTACCCCAGGAACTATACAATGGAAACCTCTCAGAGATAGCACGTACATAGTGGAGCTTGTTTGACTCACCTCTCAGCAAAGGATCTTTCCAGCAAGATAAAAGAAGCTATAAAAGGGGGAAGTGACATCATCACTTTGACCTCACTTTCTCCACAACTGAACACCTGAAAACACATCTAGAAGACAAAGACTGTGACTGGGAAGGTAGTCCCAGGCAAGAAAGGAGGAATCCCAGCCTGTGTATGGAAGATTGGTGAACAGTTGTGCATCATCAGGGTGAGACACTGCTTGATTCAAATCCTGTCTAGTTTATAGAACTTAGATTGCAATTTTGTTTTATTTCTTAGGTAATCTACTTTGATCTGTACACTTATTACTTATAATCACTTAAAATCTATCTTTCTGCAGTTAATAAATCTGTTTTATATTTTAACTAAAAACAGTGTGGTTTGAGTGAAGTGCATGAAAAAAATCTAAGCTCACTTAAAAAAAACCTGTGTATCTCCTCTCGACATCGAGGGAGGGGCAGACTGGATTATAAATTTACACTGGTCAGGCTTCTAACCAGAGCAAGACAGTACATTTCTGGGGTCCTGAGCTGGGGAGTGGAACTGGCTGGAGCCTCTCTATTGTTGGTTTGTGAGTATCTGGCGAAAGCATTCATATAACTCAGCTGGGTGTGTCCCTGCCTGTGAATATTTGTGTGAGTGCAGGACCTGGAGGGGTTTGCAGCTTGTCACATAATCACAGTGTGAGAGGGAGCCTAGGTTGGTAGACAAAGGACTCAGTGGTATCCCAGTTCCAGGTTGCACCCCACGGATGCCCATCACAGCTGGGCAGTATAAGATGCACATTTCTGGGGGAAAGTCTGGGACTGGGAGTTTTCTGGTGTTGCTTGCAGTATAATTTAAGAGTGGCTAGCTATAGCACTCATACAATATAGCTGGGAGTGATTTACATGCTAGAGGCTGTGTGGGGGGCAGACCAGGAGTGGTTGCTCTCACAGCAAAGCAGCGTAAGAGGAACCCCAGGTTGGAGAATTGAGGCGACACAGCTGTCCATCAGTCCAGATTGTACCCTGGGTAATGTCACACCTTTAAACATCAGGTAAACAACTGAGTAAAATTAATCCTTTCCTTTTCATCAAAGAAAGGTTGTTCTGAAAATAAGAGACTAATATTTTGCCTCCAAAGGAGAGATACTTTAAAGGTTTTGATTATTTGTTTTGCACAATCACTCAATTTCGGTTTCAGTATAAAGACTTGTTTTAATTTCTTGTTCTTTCTTGTGTTCAATCAATAAACTTTAAACTTTACAATAAACCCAAGACCCCTTGTATCACTGTTTTTTTCTGTTGGACAGTGAAAGAATTTATAACACCTTCAACTCTTTTGACCCTTGAAATTTAACACACCACCTCTCAAAATATTACTCTTACGGGGTGTGTAACTTTTTTGACAATGAGTAAAACAGCATTGGTGTCTTTTCATTGTTGCCATGGTAAAGGGCTGATGAGCAGCTTTGGGGGAGGAAGTGGTGCTGTTTAAATTTTTCATGCCAGCTTTTCAAGGCTGGTTTAAACACACGTCCTTTGCCCAGATGCCATGACAATGGGCACATTAAAAAAAAACAACAACAAAGCTCTTATCAGAGAGAAGCCGAGAGATGTTCTCCCTAAAACTACAGCAGTTCCTAAAACTAGAATTGCAGTTCTCTTCAGCTGAAATGCTGTGCCGCTCTGGCAGTGAGAGAAAACAGTGACATCCAGTGGTGAGATATGGGAGCTGGTTAGTGCTTACGGTTCCATGTAGGTTTAAGCTTTGTTACAGTGATAGGAGTTGGACTAGAAATGACTAAAACAAGCTGGACTTTCCCTGCGGTTCTAGTGAGAACAGTCAGCGTACAAGCAGGAGTGAATCACTGGGGAGTTTCAGTGTTAAATGAGCCTTAGAGGGACATGAAGAGGAACAAATCAGTTACCAGAGGGCTACATTACTTGTCCATTTTTTATGCCTCAAGAACTGTGTTTAAAAGTGAGATTTGAAACTCCTGCACCAAGGCTGACTTGAGGCTTTGAAATACCTAATGCCTCTATGTGTGTTACCTTAACAGCCCAGTGCTGCATCCATGCCCATCATCCAAACCAAAAATAAACACCCCCACTTGCTACGTGTCCCAGAAATGCTGCTGAGGCAGCAGTGTGGGAACTGCCAGACATGACACACATAGATAAGAGCCAACAGGATACGATTCCCACACAAGGGTAACGGATGTATTTCTCAGTGAACAGCTGGATCCTAGATCCTTCTGGAAAAAATTCCATGCAGCAATCAGTCCTGGAGCCTGAAGCAACTGACTGTAGCATCAAAGATATCTGAGTCTGGGGCATGGAGACTGGGGAAGAAGGTGGTGAAGGAATTTTCTCCATGTGAGTCTTCCAGCAGGGATAGGCAGATTTGTCATAGAGTTTTAAGCCCAGAAGGGATCATTCGATCTTCTAGTGCAGTGGTTCTCAAAGCCAGTCCGCCGCTTGTTCAGGGAAAGCCCCTGCCGGGCCGGGCTGGTTCGTTTACCTGCCGCGTCCGCAGGTTCGGCCGATTGTGGCTCCCACTGGCCGCGGTTCGCCACTCCAGGTCAATGGGGGCTGCGGGAAGCGGTGCAGGCCAAGGGATGTGCTGGCCACCGCTTCCCACAGCCCCCATTGGCCTGGAGCGGCAAACCACAGCCAGTGGGAGCCGCGATCGGCCAAACCTGCGGACGCGGCAGGTAAACGAACCAGCCCGGCCCGGCAGGGGCTTTCTCTGAACAAGCAGCGGACCGGCTTTGAGAGCCACTGATCTAGTCTGACTTTTTCTATATCACAGGTCACCAACCCCACCCAGCACCGGGCACTCTAAACCCAATTTGTGTTAGCTGGGCTCATGCTACCATGGTAAAAATAGTGGTGTGAACAACATTGTGGTACTGGTGGAGGCTCAGGCCAGCCACCTGAGCTCAGACCCACCCTACCCCCTTTGTCCAAACTCAATGGCTCGCCCAAGCCTCAACTAGTGCTGCAGCTATTTTTAGTGCACAAGTGTGAGCCCCCCTAGCTGTCTATAGGGTGACCAGACAGCAAATGTGAAAAATCAGGACTGGGGTGGGGGGGTAATAGGAGCCTATATAAGAAAAAGACCCAAAAATCGGGACTGTCCCTATAAAATTGGGACATCTGGTCACCCTAGCTGTCTACCTGGGCTGGGAGGCTCACTCCCAGCTGCAGTGTAGACATACCCTAAGACTTTTGTGGGCCAGATCTGCAGTTGAGGCAAACCAGCATAACTCCACTGAAATCAGTAGCCAAACTCAAGAAATCAGAAGTCAGTGGCACGACAACTGTTCATCCCTGTTGAGGATCTGGCCGTGTAACTTTGTCTATTGTATATACATACACCTCAGGCTTCACCTTCCCATCAACCTCTTACAAGCCTACAGCCAGCAGAGCAGCATACTCAGCGGCCCAAAGTCTGGCATGACGTCTGCATATTGTTTTAATAGCAGGTGCTGCCATAAATGTTACTAAAGTCCGAAGCTCTAAGTTGAAATGTAACTTCCACAATGATTTTACTAGGAAAGAGCAGAGATGTGCGTCTGTTAGCTAGTGCGCCTTTGGTTAAAACTGAGCGTGGTGAACAACAGATGTCTTCTATCTGTCTGGGTGTTAGTACCGTCACACAGCTGAGGAAAGATCAAAAGGTGATGTGTGCATCGACTCCCAGCAGATGGGATACATCTGTTTTGGACAGTTGCCATTAAGCAATCCTCAGTGCAGCCAGGAGTCATGAGTTAAAGTGATCTTGGTGTATTTAATGTAGGCACAGACAGGGCCGGCTCCAGCTTTTTTGCCGCCCCAAGTGGTGAAGTGGAAAACAAAAAAAAAAGATAAAGCCAATGAGCGGCACTTCGGCGGCAGCTCAATCTCGCCTCTTCATTCTTCTGCGGCAATTCGGCGGCGGGTCCTTTGCTCCCTCTCTTCCTCTTTGGCGGCACTTCGGCGGCAGCTCAAAGAGGAAGAGAGGGACTGAGGGACCTGCCGCCGAAGACCCGGACCGTGCCACCCCTTTCCATTGGCCACCCCAAGCACTTGCTTCCTTCACTGGTGCCTGGAGCCGGCCCTGGGTACAGAATCCTGGACTGGCTTCAGAAATTAGTGACAAAGGCCCAGCTCCCCAAAGGGATATAGGTGTTGCAACTCTCAGCATCACAGCAAAATCACAGGGACAGCCCTGTGATTCACGAAGTCTGAGTTAGGCAGCTGGGCTCCCTGCACGCTGAATGGGGAGAGTGCGGCACCTTAGAATGCGAGCCACAAAAGCCAGCAGGCTGGGTGGGAGGCAGCTGAGCTATCTGCCAACCAGAGGGGCCTGGGCGGTACATATAAGAGGCTTGGGGAGGCTCCCCAAAAGAGGTTGGCAATGCAGACAGGCAAATGCTATGGATGCAGCGCGGGTCACTTCCCTTTGGCAGCGTGCCGGCCCACTGCTTTGGGAGTGCTGGAAGCGTAGCTCCTTAGAAGTGTGGGTGGGGCACCAGTGCCCGGCCCGTGGCCCGACCCATGATCTGCCCTGCCCCTGTTCTGCCTCTTTCCTCTAGGTGCAGCCTGCCCTCTACTTGCTCTTCTCTGCTGCTCCCCTGCTTCCTGTCAGGGGAAGAGGTGGAGTGGGGGCAGGGCCTTGGGGGGGGGGGGGCGGAGTCACAATCTAAGCACCGGTGGCCCCCCCACTTCTAGGGAGCTTCCAGCACTCGCATATAAGCCTCCCTCAATGGAAGACATACGTGCCACCTATGCAGAGGAGGAGGGGAATGTAGCGCCTCCCCTGTCTCCGAGATAGGTGCCCATCTCTGCTAGTGATCCACGAATGAGAACCAGCTGCCTGGAATGAGGCAACCTAGGCATCTAAGTTGTTTCTTGGGGGAATGAATTAGGGAGCTGGCTTGCGCCATATAAAATGGCTGGAGGAGGTGGTGGTACCCACCCTTTAACCCTGGGAGGCAGGAGACTCCTGTTCAAATCCTTCCCCACCCTCACAGGCAGAGAGGAAAATTGAATCTGACAGCGGGGAGGGATAGCTCAGTGGTTTGAGCATTAGCCTGCTAAACCAGGGTTGTGAGTTCAATCCTCAACGGGACTATTTAGGGGTCTGGGGCAAAATAATCTGTCAGGGACAGTATTTGGTCCTGCTAGTGAAGGCAGGGGACTGGACTCAATGACCTTTCAAGGTCCCTTCTAGTTCTATGAACCTGTGTCTGCCACACCCCAGCTGAGTGCTATAACCACTGGGCTAAATGCTATAAGGTGGGCCCCTCTAGTAGTGGCCAAATTTTGAATGGGTCCTGATCCTACCAGCTTGGGTCCTGCATGTGACAAAGGGGCCAAATGCTTGTCATCCCAGGCTGTGTGAATCGCTCCGGGGCCTAGGCAAGAGATAGGCATCTGGATACCTAGAGGGAGGCAGTAGGATGTCCATAGGCAGAAATGTAGGTGCCTAGGGATCTTTTACCCTGATAATTTAGTCACTAATTAGGCGCCTACAGGATTTGGTAGGAGTTTTGTGGGATGACAATGGAGCCTAAAACTGGGACTTAGGCACCTAAACCCCAGATTTCAACACCTGAATACCTTTGTGGATCAGGGTCAAAGTGCCAACAATGCTATGTTGCTTCTCATCCTCGCTCTTTCCCTCCATCAGTTTTCCATTGCATTTGGAGACCCTGGTGGAAGCCCTGTAGGCTGTGCTAACACGAATCGTCTAAAGGAGAAGAGGAGAGAGCAGGCCAAAGCAGGTTGGGAACCTCAGAAATGTCCACACGTCCACCTCTTAAAAAACAATGACAAACAGCCTTTCAATTTGTTATGTAAAGGGCTTGTCTAGGCAGTTTTAAAGCTCACAGTTCAGCACCTTCAACAAACAGTAAAGGTTAGAAAAATAATAAAGCCCCAAATAGAGCTCGCAAAACCCAGGACCAGTCCTGGCATCTGACACCCAAATATGGGAAGAGAGAAATATTTTTGACTATCAAACGGCAATATATTGATGAAGTATGATTTCTTTATGCTAGTATAGCATGTGTGCATACATATGTATGTATATGTAGAGAGAGGCGGTGAATCTACTGAGAGAAGCTTATTATCCTGTAGATTTTCATTTCTCTATCTCCTATGCTCACACTATTTTCTTTTGGCATCTCCCATGGCAATTTTTTAAACTTTGCACTCCAAGCAGACAGATGCTCGAAGCCATAAAGTTCAGAATTTTCCCAGAGCTTGGAGTTGTTTGCATCTGGGGGTTTCATTTTTTCCATGTCCAGTTCCAAGGCTCCTTTTTAAAAGACCTAAATTAATTTCCCTGATCATAAATCTGGGCCCCAAGACCTATCACTTGCATACAGTCAGTGATCAAGTAAGTTAGCCTTCAAAACATGGACAGTAGTTGTAGGTGCGGGTGTCCCAATATCAAGGGAGCAAGCCCTTAGCATAGAAAGTCATACTGTATACAGTGGGGTCACTTATACTGAAGCTGCTTTATAGGGCCTGAGCTTGAGCCATCGTGAGGGTTCTCAGGATCTTACCCATAATTAAGTTCTAGACTGTTTCAGTGCTCTTGGTAGACTTTCACTCCTCTTGTAGTAAATGGACTTAACTCTATTTTTAGTGAAATTTTACATCACCATGCTGTGACCAATACGGCATTTTCCTGTAATACCTTTGCAACTACTCTATTAAGTAGTTATGTATCATTGTGGCCCAGGAGTTGTATGTAATGCCATGGGGGAGGGTGACCACAGCTCCTTCAGGAACTAAGAACAGTGAAGGGCAATTAAGCAAATTCACTTAAGCTGTAACATCTCCAGAGAAATACTGCCACCTGGAGAGGCTCACGTTTACTGATTTAGATTGGGGTCTCCAGAGAGGAACAGACAGAGAAAGGACTTTTGGATAAATAACTTGAGTTTAGGCTGACTGAGGGCCTGCTTTCTGATCTAGGAAACAGACAGGACCTTCTGTCCAAGGAGGGCCTCAATCCTTCCTGGGAAGGATTGGAAGGACGGTGGCCTACTGAGGCCCCATCAGACTGAGGGGTGACCTCTGGGAAGCTTTTAGCAAGTGTATAGGAACCTTTTCCCCCTCAGTAATGTTTTCATCTTAACAATAAATGTGCTTGCTTATAAAGAGCTGTGTGATGCCAGCAGTCACAGGTTAAGCTGTTCATAGTCTTTGAAGAGAAAGAAAAGTGCAGACTCTGGCCTTTAAGGCAGTCTGGCTTGCTGGGGAAAGCACAGCGTAGGCAGGGAACTGTGAAGCCTGGAAAAACCCCAGTCAGGAGGGAGAGAGACCTGGATCTCTGCCCAGAAGAGGTGATGGCTGTGGAGCTAGGAGCCTAAGTGGATGCCCTCAAGGGACCCTGGAGGGGGAGTACAGATGCAGTGCCCTGACACATGCTAATCCCTTTGGCAGTGCAGCAATTGTTGCCAACCAGGCAGGTGTTCAGTTCTGCATTCTAAGGCGGAATGTTGTCTCTTTTCCACTCAGCTGGAGGAAGGAGAGAAGGAAGCAGCCCTAGGAAGGGGAAGCACTAGGAGGTAGACAGAATACTGGGGTGGATGGACCTTTGGTCTGACCCAGTATGGCCATTCTTATGTTCTTATGAATTGTTGGTTTCCATTGTTTGCTGCAGCTACTCCCAGTGTGGAAGGAAGAGGAGTTGGCCTTGAGAGGGCTGCTCCCTCTTGAGAGTGAAGACATAGCCTTCCAGAAGCCCCCAGCCAAAGCTACCAGTGCCTCTTGTGACCAGAGGCCCTGCCACCACTCCTGGGGGTGGATGAGGGGATCAGAGATGGGTCTTTTGCCAGTAGGCCAGTCTATTGTAGTAAAACTTCCCTTATGATGAGGGAAGGAAATCCCAGTTTGCTATAAAAGGGTTCACTGAATATATCCCCTGTCTTCGTGCATGTGGAATATATAGTATGTGTTTATAGCCTGATAACATAAGGGAGAATCCTGCAAACCATACCATGTAATAGGTTTTTTTCAATCTTTAATGCCTCTGATCCTCACACTGGTCTGGGAAGCGGCTCTGAAAGGAAACGCTAGCAGCTGGAGAAGAAAGCATTCCATTAAAATCAATTGACTTCATTCTCTGAGCAAAGCTATATAGATTTATTTTATAGTCGTGTGAACAGCGGAGAGTTTGGCAGTAGTATGCTCAGAAGTATGCACTGTCTTCCTGTTTGGCCCTCCCTATCAATTCTGAAAGACACCCAGCTCTTGTTGTTTATAAACAAAGCAGTGACTTGAAATATTTCTCCAATGGGCTTTAGAAGAACATGATACATCTGAGGCCTTTGCATGACAGTGCAAGGAATAAGTAACCTCAACTAAATGGGTTATCATCAAGCACAGCAGACTTAAAGAACCAATGATACATTTGAGCAAACTTTAAGGAAAAACAACTTTATCAAAGCCTCATTAAACTGTCATGGTCCAGGCCTGCCATTATTTTTCCATCATTGCGTCTTTAAAACAAATGTTTCTATTGAAATGTAATCCTCTTCCTAGCAAACAAATACCGAGACCAGATTTTTCAGCTGATGTCAATCATTATAGCTCCACTGTAGCCAGGGGAGCAAACAAAGCTACACTGATTGACACCAGCTGAAACTCTGGCTCTGAGTGGAGAGGCCATTAAGGCAAAGCAACAGATATGAGACCATTTCAGTTATGCAATCAGATGACAAGAGTCAGCTAGGGTAACACAGTCCATTGCCAAAATAGATCACATGATCCTTAAAGTGACTAAATCTGATTTTCTTAGGATTCAATGATCTTTTATACATCTACAGTTCCCAAAGAGCCCAGCCAATGGCCATATAAGCAAACTATATTTTAATGAATGAGTTAGTAAATAATCAGCACTTTCTCCAAAATAAAGCTTCCCGGTGGGATTTTTCAGAAGCACCTGGACTAGCCACTCCCATTGAAATCAATTTACTTTAGGCCAACTCTGAGTTCTTCTGAAAATCCCACTCTTATCCTTTATAGATCAGTCTATTTCTTTCTAATTCGCACGAGGATGTCCTATTATCAGAGGGCTCAACCTTGCCAATGTCACAGTAGTACTTTACTCTGCAAGTAGACTCAATTTTAAAAGTCAAAGTCAGGCAAAAAGAACTGGCCCTACTCTTTGGAACAACATGTTCATCAGCATGGAACTGATTCTGATCTCGATTACAGTGGATTCTGATTTCACTGAATGAAAGCTCAGTCCGTCTTTCCTGACTCCAAACTCCCAGAGTAAGGAGTGCAGGATTGGGCCATGAATTGGCAGGAGGAAAAGATTCGATTAGTTCATGGATAGCTTGATAGAATCAGCAATAATGGAAAGGGAATTGCAGGAAAAGTATCTACAGCAACAATTTAATGAGGCTTATGTAACCTACTTTATGGTTTGCAAAGTTGGAGTGTCGCACTGGTTCTTTATTAAATCACATAAGCCATCCTAATATGTTTCTGATGTAAAAAAATATATCTATAAATCATGCCTTAGTAAGAACAATGCAGCTGCTATGGAGTTGGAAATAGCTTTTAGCCAATTAAAATGCAGCATAGATCTAACGTGCTCTAATGCATTACCAGGCCACGATGACTTTATTTGCAAATAGTTTATCTATTTGTGTATATATATAATGTATATATTTGCAAATAGATAAACTATTTATATATATTCCTGATGCCAAACAGAATAACCTGGCCTACACGTCAGCAGTAGGAGCCCTGCTGTTACACAATCATGAACTGACACACATACGGCAATTTATTCTTGCATCTCTTGTCAAACCACTTGCCAATGGCAACCCCTGACAAGGCTGCACAGTTCTCCAGTTTGCCGCCATCTGGCTGGGTGGTGATCTCAGTCTCCCAGTTCCGGTAGCGGATGCTGCTGCCTGTCATGTCCACCCATTTGCCCTCAGCTGCCAGGTCATTGATGCCGAGCCAGACATCTGCTTCTGACCCAATGCTCTTCCTCATGTACTCATATAGCGCGTCGTTTTCATCCCCGTTCTGGGGGGTGCTGAGGGTGCCGCCTTGGGAGATGCAGTCTTCACTGGCCTCGTGATATGTCTTGGTGTCGGAAAACGCAAGAAAGCACTTGAGGTGAATTTTAGTGCCCTTCAAACACACTAAGAAATGACAAAAAGACAAAGTACAAACAGAAAAAGAACATGTTGTAAAGACAGTGCCTGAGAGGGGTCATCAATAGCAAATGTTACAGTCGAATTCAAAATTTCATTCTGAAACCCTGTATAGGAATTGGGTAGTAGTGTATCACTGACAGCCCCCGGTGGTCAGCGGGTGGGGTCGAACCTGGGACCTCTGGAGCTAAATGCATGAGTTTCTACTGCATGAGCTAAAAACCACATGGCTCTTAGCTAAGGCTGTAGCAGACTCATTAATCTCTAGATCAGGAGTTCTCAAACTGGGGGTCAGGATCCCTCAGGGGGTCGTGAAGTTATTACATGGGGGGTCATGAGCTGCCAACCTCTACCCCAAACTCCACTTCACCTCCAGCATTTATAATGGTGTTAAATATATAAAAAGTGTTCTTAATTTATAAGGTGGGGGGTCACACTCAGAGGCTTGCTATGTGAAAGGGGTCACCAGTACAAAAGTTTGAGAACCACTGCTTTAGATGGCCTAGGTACCATTAGAGGGTGCTACACCAAGTAGGCGTGGGCTACAGTAGCTCTTTAAATAATTTGGAAGCCCTGTAATGGGCCACTCTGTCTTACACACACTGCTGCTCTGACAGGGTATAGATGTCGCAAGGCCTTGTATGGTTGTATATAATTAGTAAACATGGTTATGTGGAACCCGCTGTGTCCATGTGCCTTCCAAATTCGCATAGAAAGCAAGAACTCAAATCCCCATTTCCCTTTGTTTTAAGTTGCTCCTAAACTTTCCCAAACAAATTCCTCATGGGCTGAACTTTTTCATGCTTGCTCTTGACCCAACATTGCAGAGTTCTGGAAAACTTGTGCATATTTGATGCAGCTGTTTGAGTTATGCAAGCATGAAAGAGACTCCCTTTTTCACAGGTTTTGATCAGAAATGTTGCACATGCATAACTTAAGCTCTTCAGAAAAATTTCCTCCTTGCCCCATTGCTAAGAACTTTTAAGCTTTCTACTCTCTCACAATGATATAGTTGTTAGTAGAAATTACACATTTTTAAAGTTTTAAGCACTGAAAGCCTCTGGGCACCTTATAAAAAAAACCCTAATAGGAGCCATATATGAATATTCAAACTGTATTTTAAAGTCCCATTGAACCTGGACTTGTGTCTGAAACCTAAATCTAACCCATATTCTTTTTCAAAGAAGATAATTAGATATGGGACAAAACTATCCTCTTTAAGCCACACTGCGGGTCTCAAGTCTATTGCATGTTCTGCCAACGCACCTTCCACTGATGTCGGTGGCAGTTCTTCACATGATATTAGTGTGGAATACTTAGATTGTAAACACTTTGGAACAGGGACCATCTTTTGCTATGTGTCTGTACATGGCCTAGCACACCAGGATTCTGATCCCTGATTTGGGTCCCTAGGCAATAATAATACAAACAATAATAATAGAATATGCTATAGTGACCTGATTGCAACGAGGGTCAGACAAAAGGGGATGGCTGGCTGCACAGCAAAGAGAAAACTGTGGGAAATATTAAAGTACAGGTGTGACGGGTTCAGTCACAGAGACTCCCTTGGAACTGTCACCTGATGTGATGAAACTACCTGTGAGCCTGTTTTCTTTGCCAACTTGAGACTCCAGGGCCCTGTCTTGTTGAGCCAGACACGTTAGCCTGCTGCAACACAGACCCAGGGTCTGAAACACACACCCAAAGCTGCAAACTTAACTGAAAACAACTCAGCAAGTACTCCTGTCTCCAGCACCCAGACACCCAGCTCCCAATGGGATCCAAACCCCAAATAAATCTGTTTTATTCTGTATGAAGCTTATACAGGGTAAACTCATAAATTGTCCACCCTCTATAACACCAATAGATATGCACAGCTGTTTGCTCCCCCAGGTATTAATCATTTACTCTGGGTTAATTAATAAACAAAAGTGATTTAATAAGTATAAAAAGTAGGATTTAAGTGGTTTTAAGTAATAACAGACAGAACGAAGTAAGTTACCAAGCAAAATAAAACAAAACACACAAGTTTAAGCCTAATACATTAAGACCCTGAATAAAGGTAAATCTCAGCCTCAGAGATGTTCCAATAAGCTTCTTTCACAGACTAGACTTCTTCCTAGTCTGGGCCCAATCCTTTCCCCTGGTACAGTACTTGTTAGTTTCAACTCAGGTGGTAACTAGGGGATTTCTCATGACTGACAGCCCCCTTTGTTTTGTTCCACCCCCTTTTATAGCTTTGGCACAAGGCAGGAATCTTTTGTCTCTCTCGATTCCCCACCCCTCCTTCTAAAATGGAAAAGCTCCAGGTTTAAGATGGATTCCAGTTCAGGTGACATGATCACATGTCACAGTAAGACCTCCTTCTTCATTACCTAGTAGCTGAAAGACACATACATAGGAAGGCTTGCAGGTAAACAAATCCATTCACAGTTCATTGATTCTTAATGGCTTCCACTTAACATGTTTACATCAATAATACAAGTTTATATCTTATTCTCCTAACTCCAGACATAGAAATAATACATGCAGACAAATAGGATGAACACACTCAGTAGATCATACACTTTATAATGATACCTTAGAAGAGACCTTTTGCATGAAGCATATTCTAGTTACATCATATTCATACTTATAAACATATTTCCATAAACATATGGAGTAAAACATCACAACCGGATCCCCTATACTCTATCCCTCTGACCGATGAAGGAAAAATGACCATCTGATTTAGCTTTCTGTGTTGTTGTAGCCGTGTTGGTCCCTGGATATTAGAGAGATAAGATGGGGGAGGTAATATCTTTTATTGGACCAACTTCTGTCGGTGAGAGACACAAGCTTTCGAGCTACACAGATCTGAAGAAGAGCTCTGTGAAGTTCAAAAGCTTGTCTCTCTCACCAACAGAAGTTGATCCAATAAACCATATTACCTCACCCATCTTGTCCATCTGATTTAGTGCCACTGTAAAATTCTCAATATTTCTAATGAGAGGTTCCAGCATATAAAGAATTATTGAGCCATATATTGTACAATTAATGCAATTAAAAGTCTGAGCAGCTGCATCTGTCTGGAAATGTTGTGAAAATACCACACATAGCATTAATCTAATTATGAATGCATCATTAATGATGGAATTCTAGCCCAAATACACCAGGACCTCTCTTAACACCCTTGTCATCATGTACAGAGAGATAGTAACCACATTTTAATTAGCACCAATCTCAAAGCAATAACTGTGTATTCATCAATGAGCTCTTTACCTGTCTGAAGTGCTTGCTTTTCTTTCAGTAAAGCCACCTCCTGAGAGATGTTGTCAATCAAAGCCTTAAGATCTTCAATCATTTTGAGGCTCACACCATCTGTGGAACAAATCAAGAGATGAACACAAACATCTCATGTACATCTAATGAATGCAATTGAGGTTATTAGTGTAACCAGAGCTCCTTCTCTCTCCTCCTTCAAAAGACACTTAAAAGACACTGGTTCCGCAATGCATTCTATTGCAGGATGACCACCCGCCACTGCATTTGTATTATAGTGGCCTATACACTTGTGCTCGTACAGCATTTGCCCATTGGGGCATGGAATGTGTTACTACTCTGGGACAGTAAAGGGGCAGTGTGTGGAACTATGGATCCAATCCAAAGCCCACTGAAGTCAATAAGAGTCCTTCCATTGATTTCAATGAGCTTTGGATGAATTTCCTGGATCAATAATACAAACAGAAGGGAATTGTCGAAGAAGTCCTTAACAGAGTTCTTCTGGTCTGTCCATACACTTTAAAGAATTTAAAGGATTAATATGTTCTCAGACGCTTCTGAGCAAGTGTTCTCAGCATGACAGCATGTTCTAATGGTGAAATGCTTCTCAAGTATGTCTCTGTTAGCAGAGCATATCAAGCTTCGGTATCCTTGGTGGAGTTGCTTAGAACTGCCTGGATGGGTTCCTCCTGCTTAGAAAACACTGGTTCCTGTGTGTGTGGTTGAGTTGAATCTATTACTAAAACTCATGTATTCTGTTATGTGTTTCACTCTTCAGACTCTTAAAGACTGTTTACTCCATACACTACAATTCTAATAGGGGAATAGCAAGGTCATACGGAAGTTTGAGTGAGAAACAATGGTTACACATGTAGTTAAAGAAACGGTAGAATCCACAAAGTTTGCCGATGAGTGAGAATGAACAAAACTTTCAGGTAGTGAATTCCACACAGCAAAGATTCTTAGGGGAAGAATGGATTTTGGAAACAGTCATTGTGTTCAATAGGGTCCCTGAAATAGTCTTATCTATGCTCAAGGATCCATTTTTCTCCCATTGTTGATGGAGTACTGGACGCTCACCAGAGGCCATCAGCACTGTTCTCTTGGCTTCCATTCTAGGTGGACAGTACAGAAGAATATGAAGCACTAAGTCCCACTGCACCCCCGCTTCTGGAGTCGAGTGCAATTTCCCTGCAGCACTCCTAGCCTCTGCTGGCTTGGAAGCTCAGGACACAAACATGGGAGATTTGGCATGCTCACAGGGCTGGCCCAGTTTATTCTTTTTATTATTGCCTGATGTTTTCCGTTTAAAATATGCATGGTCAGCACAAGATCAAACAACATCTCATTGCAACTAATGGCAACTCAAGCAAAACATATTCAGATGGCGTAAATCAACATAGTTGTATTGAAATTAGCGGCGCCATGGTGATTAACACCAGCTGAGGCTCTAGCCCAGAATTTCTATTTTGGAGAACGTATCTCTTACAATCTTTACAGACAGACTAGCCTGACGGTTTTTAAACTTGTTTCTCCTGTTACTCCATATTCAACCACTTTTCTATTGAAAATCACCTCAGAGAAAACTTTGAACCGGTTCCCAAAGTTTTCCTAGGAGCCCTGGGCAAGGTTAGATCCTCTCTCTCTCTTTCTCCTTCCCCACGACCACCCCTCGGCCAACTAGTTTAGTTTATCTAATGATCCCTATCTACATACTTCCTGAGCCCCTCCAAACTCCTGAACCCTCCCTCCCCCTCCAAATCTTGTGCTCTTGCTTTTTTCCCATAGGGACAATGGCTTAGTTCATTTTCTTGAAGTGGGGTGTGAAGAACTTTTTGAGAGAGAGGCAAGTCAGAGAGATGAGTTTTGCATTTAGTCCTGAAGAGACTGAGGCCTATAATGGCAGTTGTCTCTTGCGAGCCTGGTCTGTAGCTTTGGTCCAGCTCCTGGGAGAGTCTCCCTTGTCTCCCATGATCATGCGTCGCCCCACACCCCGTTGGATGACACTTCCGTTGCTCCAGTGGAGCGCAGTTCTCATGATAGGCCAGGGTCATGCTGGGAGAGAGGTCTCACTAGTAGCTAGGGCTAGTCCCATAGAGCGCTTTGAATGTCATGCCAAAGACCATGAACTGGACTCCATATTCAGTAGGAAGCCTGGGTCATTGTGTCTTCACTGCTGTTTTTAGACTGTGAGCTAGATTAAAGCTAGCTGGAGTATGCCGCCCCAAGCTGCAAATTTCACCTTCAGCTGCCATGTGGACGTACCCAGAGAAGGGGAATTTTCTAGTAGTGTTGGCTCTGCAGGAGCTGGCCTGACAGAGAGGTTGGAGGGAGCAAGAAGCTACGGGGTCTCCACAGGGATGGCCCCTGTCTTCAGTGGCCCCCTAGCGATCCATGAGTTTCATGGATTTTAAGACCAGAAGGGTCTGTGACGAACAGCTGGTCTGATCTCTGGTCCAGATGGGTACTGACCCTCACTGTTAACAATGGGAAGTCTGTTTTTGGGGACCAGATCATTTGGTCCATCTGTGGGGATTACATACCTCACTCTCACCAAAGAAGTGATCCAGTGGAGACTCCATGAGGTTTCCCTCCTGATTTTCTGTACCCTATGTGGGGTTTTCTGGGGGTGGGGGTGATCTAGCCTTTAGGAGTGATAAGATTATAAAACAATATTTAGTTCTTCTTTGGTACTCTCCTACCACTCTATTGAAGCCATTTCCCATGTAATTAAATGTGCCATTATCACTAATGTCACCAATCTATGGCTTAGTTAGAGTAATTGCAACTGCTGTAACCAGCTACTAATTGGTACTCTGGTTACTCTCATTAAGAAATAATTGAGCTTTTATCCCTTTGATGTTGCAGCAAACAGGACAATAAGGGGGTGGTATTCACTGTATCTACACAGCTGCTCCCAAGAAACTATTTCTATACCTGTCCTGCCATAAGTGTGGTGTTGTTTTTATGGGGGAACCTGATGTGGTAAAAGCAAATGTGACAATCTACGCAGGCAGACCATAGGCCAGGTCTATCCCGGAAATGCCGGCTATGGTGAATTGATTAAGTAAGCAGAGTTACTACCTGAGAGCAGTTGGAAAGCAACATTGAAAGCCCTATAAAAGACGAGCAGTGAAGATTATCATGTGTCATGAATAGGAAACAAAAGCATCAAGAGGAGTGTATTGAGCTGCTTTAATCATTGCTCAATTAACTTTAATGGGTTCCATTAACGCTGAAGCATTAGTTATTATTTTGGTACCTTTGAGGAAAACACACCGTGGGAAACTTCCCATTAATACAGCTGCTTCTGTAAGGGAGCCTCTCTAGCAATGTAAGGGCTAGTAGCCTTAACCCAACATACGACCACGAAAAGAGGAAGGATGGTTTTATGGCTAAAGCACAGGAGTTCTGGCGTCTAATCCTGGCTCTGCCACAAACACTATGTGTGGTTCTTGGGGAAGTTACTTGTCTTAACCCCTCTATGCCTCACTTCCTCCATCTGCACAGGGTGACAGCAATTCTCCCTCAGAGGGTGTTGTGAGGCTTAGGGCTCGTCTGCACAGGGCATAATTCCCGAATCAAGCCCTGTGTGAGGACTTAAGCTGAAATAAAAGTGTTAGAGTTATACACAGCTGATATTCTACCGTCCATGATTTTTTATGACCCTGGATGGCAGTACTTGCAGAGAGAGCAGAAAAGGCAGTGGAATTCTTTGCACATGGGATGTGTTCACATTATAGTTGAAAGATGCTTATCATAAACACCCAGCTGTTGTAGCAAGGTACTACATGACTTCCCTGACCACTGTGGATAGCAATATTTTCTGAGAACTTTTCTAGCCAGACTCGTCTATAACCCACTCCTCATTGAGCCACAGCACGGTCATATAATGTGGTTTGAACAGTTCTCACAGAAAATAATCTCCACACTGATCAGGGAAGCCATGCTAAAACCCTTAAACTGAGTTTTTGCCATTGAAATACAGCCGATGAAAAGTATCTTCTAAAGCTAGCAAATGTAAATTCTGGTGGCTAGCATTCTCCTGGTGGGAACTGCTTACAGCTCAATTTGTGACTGACATGCCTCAACATGTTTGAAGATCTGCTTCACAGAAGTGCTTGCTAGCCACATCTCTTGAGCTGTGATTTTTTCAAAGCTGCCTAGAGGATTTGGACACCCAGTTCCCATTAATTTTATTGGGAATTAGGCATCCAAATCCCTAGAATCTATTTTAGTAGGTGCTTCTATTACCCCATCACTGTAGTGTTTGAGTGCATCATGAACTTTAATGCCATTATCCTCACAACACCCTAGTGAGGGAGGGAAATACCATTATCTCCATTTCATAGATGGTGAATTCAGGCCCAGGGAAAGTAAGGCTTTGTCTACACCAGGGGTGGGCAAACTATGGCCCACGGGCCAGATCCGGCCCTGTCAGGGCTTTGGATACAGCCCACAGGATTGCCACTCCTGTGGCGCCATAGGTCCCGCGCCACTCCCAGAAGCGGCCGGCACCATGTCCCTGCGGCTCCTGGGAGAGGGGGGCCAGAGGGCTCCACGCACTGCCCTCGCCTGTGGGTACCTCCCTCGAAGCTCCCATTGGCCAGGAACGGGGAACTGTGGCCAATGGGAGCTTTGGGGGAGGTACCCACAGGCGAGGGCAGCACGCGGAGCCCTCTGCCCCCCTCCTCCCCCAAGAGCCACAGGGACATGGTGCTGGCTGCTTCCTGGAGCGGCGCAGGGCCAGGGCCAGGGCAGGCAAACAGGGAGCCTGCCCTGGCCACGGTGCACACTGCTGTCACCCTGGAGCCACTCCCTGGAGCCCGGAGCCCGCACCCTGAACCCTCCTACACCCTGCATCCTAACCCCCTGCCCTGAGCCCCCTGCCACACCCCAACCCCCTGCCCTAAGCCCCCTGCCTGCACCTCAAACCCCTGCTGCACCCCAACCCCCTGCCCTGAGTCCCCTGCTACACCTCACATCCCTTCTGCACCCCAACCCCCTGCCCTGAGCCCCCTCCCGCACTGCAGGGCCGCCCAGAGGGGGAGGCAAGTGGGCCAATTTGCCCCAGGCCCCGCAGGGACCCCCATGAGAGTTTTTCGGGGCCCCTGGATCGGGGTCCTTCACTCGCTCCGGGGGCCCTGGAAAACTCTCGTGGGGCCTGGGCCGCCGGAGCTTCTTCCGCTTTGGGTCTTCGGCAGCAATTTGGTGGCGGGAGGTTCTTCCGCCCCGGGACCCGCCGCCAAAGTGCCGGTCTTCGGCGGCAATTTGGCAGCGGGGGCCCCCTGCCACCTGAATCCTCTGGGCAGCCCTGCCACACTGTGGACCCCTCCTCTGCCCCAACCCCTTGCCCTCAGCCCCTTCCTGCACACCGCACCCACACCCCAGCCCTACATTCATGGCCCTGCATGCAATTTCCCCACCCTCGGGCCAAAAAGTTTGTCCACCCCAGGTCTACACTAAAAACACTACATCACTGATGCAGTGGTGCCACTGTAGCGCATCTGGTGAAGACGCTCTATGCCAATGAGAGAGAGCTCTCCCATTGGCATAATTTCTCCACCTCCCACGAGAGGCGGTAGCTATGTCAGAGGGAGAAGCTCTGTCCACACCAGTGCTTAGGTCATTGTAACTTACGTCACTCAGGGTGTGGATTATTCACACCCCTGAGCAACATAACTTATACCGAAGTAAGTGATAGTGTAGACAAGGGCTAAGGGTATGTCTCCACCGCAATGCGGGGTGTGGTTGAAGCTCAGGTAGGTATAGCCGCACAACCTTTAACCTAGCTACCACAGCTTGAAGGGGTTTCCGTCATATACAGGGTTCACAGTTTGGTTCAATGGCTCTCAGCACCCCCACTGTACAAATTGTTCCAGCACCCCCTGAGTATAGACAGGGCCGGCTCCAGGCACCTGCTTGGCAAGCAGGTGCTTGGGGCAGCCACTCCGGAGAGGGGCGGCAGGTCCAGCTATTCGGCGGCAATTCGGCGAACGGTCCCTCACTCCTGCTCGGAGCGAAGGACCTCCCGCCGAATTGCCGCCGCAGATTGCGGCTTTTTTTTTTTTTTTGGCTGCTTGGGGTGGCAAAAACCCTGGAGCCGGTCCTGAGTATAGAGGTGATTGGTCATGAATTTACACCTCATTGTTTCAGTTTCGTAACTTTTTTCCTCCCCTTTCTTTATTGAAATCATTGAAAATGAAAAAAATCTTTGACCGAAAACTGCTAGAGGCCAAAAAAAAGTTTTGGAGTTTTTGGAGGAAAGCAGACATTTTCAATGAAAAATTTCATTCCATTGAAGAAAATTGTGATGGAAAATTTTTAACCAACCCTACTGAAGAGCCCAGTTGTCAGCAAACAGTTACAAAGAGAAAAATCCATTGCTATAACGAGTGAAGCAAAATTCCTTTGAGAAACACAAATGCACCTACTGGTACAAGTTGGGGGGACAGGAGGGGATGCAACACATACACATGCCCTGCACCAGTGGAGGTGAGAGAGTGTTTTGGACCCTTACTGCGATATTTTTTAAAAAATAAACATGATTAGGGACTTCACTGAAAGGCCAAGCACAAGGAAAAGCTCATTCAAATACAAACTTCTGAGGAAAAATAACCAAACTGGGAAGAGGCTACAGAAAATGACTGGCCAAGTAAATGGTTTGTTTAAACATCTTCTTCTTTCATGTTTGCTCCAAGATGAAAATCCCATGTTTAAAACGAATTCAAATATCTGTAGCAACAGTCTGACACATCTGTGAAACTGTCTTCCCCAAAGTATTTCACCACAAATTCTAAGGGCTGGAGTGAGCTCACAGTAGTCATCAGATACTCACCCCAGTTGTTCTTCAATTATTTGTATTGTGCAGAAACAGGGACTGGTGAGTAAACCCCAGTGCATTTATTTTTCTATACACTATCTGCTAATGATTACTCTTTACTAGATGTAGCTGAAGTACAACTTAATATACACTTGAGGCAAATGTTTTAAAATAGGATTTGGAGACCACTGCTGGTATTTGTTACTAAAGTTATATAATCATAGACATTCTGTACTTCCTCTGTTTCTTGGAGTAAATATTCTGTCTACTCTGCCTCTGAATTTACATCAACTCTTTTCCTTCTGTCATTTTATTTTCCTCTTAAAATGGAATGGGGGAGATTAAGGATCATTAAAATGAGATTTTTATGCAGGAAAAAATGGTAGAAACATAGAGATAATATATATAGTATGTTGCTATCTGAATTTTAGAACAAATGGTTCACTATGGGGACAGCTTGTAGAATTTAATAGAAGACAATAACTTTGGGAAGATTTTTTTTTTAACTAAGCAATAGAATTTAAATTTCCTTGCTATAGAATTCTGCAGGATGCGTCAAAAATCTTGTAGGAAAAAAAAAGCTGATGCTCTATTAAAGTCTATATGTTTTTAGAATGATTTTGATAAAATGCTGTTAAATACAGGCCCACCAAATGAACCTTCCCAGCTCCCTACCTTTCTTGGAGCTCGCTGGCTTTTGCTTGAATGTGGAAGCTTGCTGGACTGTAACCTGCACAAGGCAAAAGAGGTATAGAAGCAAGCAGGCGCCTCGAAACTCCATTCTGCTGCTGCTCCTGACCGAGTAGATTTGGAGTGGCGTTGATCTGCCCTGAGCCAGCCTTCTTAACACAGGCTTTAATCAAAAATGTCTGTCCAAGAAATCCTTCCAAACTCGCTCACAGCATTCCAGGGACAAGAGGGAGAAAGAATTCCACTGAGAGCTGGGACAAATGCAGTATCCTGGGCTTAGAGAAAGTTCAGAGAATTCCAGTGGACAAAGGAAAAAAGGGATGATTCTTTTATTTCTTAGGATTTTTTTTTTTTAAGCACGTCAGATTGTGAGGCAAATTAACCCTGGTTAGTGATTTAAAAATATAGATGTTTATTGTGTCCTGAATGATTTCCTGTGGATTTCAGTAAAGCTCTAAGGGATCGATCCTGTGTTCCTTATACATCCCAAACTCCCATTGGAATCACTGGGAGTTCGGGATGCAAAATGAGTGTAAATTTGGCTTCTAAGGCTATAGCTGGGACCCCCAGATTGTCCCCTCCCAGAAGGATACCCCACAGGGTTCCTTTCATCAGGAAAACATCAGGAGGGTCTCATCATGGTATTTCCCCCAAATTGTTTGGCATGGGCTGCCCCTTGACTGCAACAAAGTGAGATTCCCTGATACTAGAAGCCAGGGCCATTCACACGGAAGCCCCATGCCTCCATGTTGTCCATCTGCCCCCTTTCAGCTCTCTAACTCTCCACCATGGCTTTCTCTGCAGGCAGCAACCCTCTGTTGCCATGAGAAGTGGGAGTTAGAGGAGAAGAGTGGAGAACAAGTATTGTTCCGTCTCCTCAGTGCCTAGGGAACCATCTCCCAAGTTAATATAGTTGGACCAGCTTCTGAGGGGTGGGATTCCCCAGGGGGTTGAGGTGAGGAACAATGTGTTTCCATCATCCTTTCCTCTCCCGATTCCACCCCCTCACATGTGCTGGCTCACTATGTCCAGGAAGAATGGGAGATAATGCCATGAAGGGGCCTGGTCCCTTTCCCCCTTCATTTGGGCCAGAGGAGCCTGCAGCAGCACAAGGCCTGATCTGGCTCTAGAGCATTTAGTACAATTTTCAACATAGTTTTGTATTGGTAAATGATAAAATCATAGAAATGTAGCTCTGGAATGGACCTCAATAGGTTATATGTTCCAGTCCCCTGCACTGAGTCAGGCTTCCCCCTATCCACAAGGCTTGTCAAAGGAGGACATTAGATTTCTTCAGCCAGTTTCTCAAGTATTCTAGGATGTATTTCATCAGGCCCTGCCAACTTGAAGAAAACTAACTTGTTTAAGTAATTCTTAACTTGTTGTTTCCCTATTTTAGCTTCAGATCTTGTCCCATTTATACCACTGTTCACTATGTTAGTTGTCTGATCACTGCTAACTTTTTTTGGTAAAAACAGAAACAAAAAAGGCATTTAACACATTGTCTTTCCCTCCTCATTGAGTAATAGGCCTACGCTGCTTGGCCTTCCTCTTGCTTCTAGTGTATTTGTAAAATGTTTTCTTGTTGCCCATCAGTGAAATCCTTGCTGATCTTAAATGCAAAAAGAAAGCTTACAAGAAGTGGAAGATTGGACAAATGACCAGGGAGGAGTATAAAAATATTGCTCAGGCATGCAGGAGTGAAATCAGGAAGGTCAAATCACACTTGGAGTTGCAGCTAGCAAGAGATGTTAAGAGTAACAAGAAGGGTTTCTTCAGGTATGTTAGCAACGAGAAGAAAGTAAAGGGAAGTGTGGGCCCCTTACTGAATGAGGGAGGCAACCTAGTGACAGAGGATGTGGAAAAAACTAATGTACTCAATGCTTTTTTTGCCTCTGTCTTCACAAACAAGGTCAGCTCCCAGACTGCTACACTGGCCAGCACAGTATGGGGAGGAGGTGACCAGCCCTTTGTGGAGAAAGAAGTGGTTCGGGACTATTTAGAAAAACTGGATGAGCACAAGTCCATGGGGCCGGATGCACTGCATCTGAGGGTGCTAAAGGAGTTGGCGGATGTGATTGCAGAGCCATTGGCCATTATCTCTGAAAACTCATGGCAATCGAGGGAGGTCCCGGTTGACTGGAAAAAGGCTAATGTAGTGCCCATCTTTAAAAAAGGGAAGAAGGAGGATCCACGGAACTACAGGCCAGTGAGCCTCACCTCAGTCCCTGGAAAAATCATGGAGCAGGTCCTCAAGGAATCAATTCTGAAGCACTTAGAGGAGAGGAAAGTGATCAGGAACAGTCAACATGGATTCACCAAGGGCAAGTCATGCCTGACTACCCTAATTGCCTTCTATGATGAGATAACTGGCTCTGTGGATGAGGGGAAAGCAGTGGATGTGTTATTCCTTGACTTTAGCAAAGCTTTTGATATGGTCTCCCACAGTATTCTTGCCAGCAAGTTAAAGAAGTATGGGCTGGATGAATGGACTATAAGGTGGATAGAAAGCTGGCTAGATCATCAGGCTCAATGGGTAGTGATCAATGGCTCCGTGTCTAGTTGGCAGCCGGTTTCAAGCGGAGTGCCCCAAGGGTCGGTCCTGGAGCCGGTTTTGTTCACTATCTTCATTAATGATCTGGAGGATGGCGTGGACTGCACTCTCAGCAAGTTTGCAGATGACACTATACTGGGAGGAGTGGTAGATACGCTGGAGGGTAGGAATAGGATACAGAGGGACCTAGACAAATTAGAGGATTGGGCCAAAAGAAACCTGATGAGGTTCAACAAGGACAAGTGCAGAGTCCTTCACTTAGGACGGAAGAATCCCATGCAGTGCTACAGACTAGGGACCGAATGGCTAGGCAGAAGTTCTGCAGAGAAGGACCTAAGGGTTACAGTGGATGAGAAGCTGGATATGAGTCAACAGTGTGCACTTGTTGCCAAGAAGGCTCATAGCATTTTGGGCTGTATGAGTAGGGGCATTGCCAACAGATCGAGGGACGTGATCATTCCCCACTATTCGGCATTGGTGAGGCCTCATCTGGAGTATTGTGTCCAGTTTTGGGCCCCACACTACAAGAAGGATGTGGAAAAATTGGAAAGAGTCCAGCGGAGGGCAACAAAAATGATTAGGGGGCTGGAGCACATGACTTATGAGGTGCGGCTGAGGGAACTGGGATTGTTTAGTCTGCAGAAGAGAAGAATGAGGGGGGATTTGATAGCTGCTTTCAACTACCTGAAAGGGGGTTCCAAAGAGGATGGATCTAGACTGTTCTCAGTGGTACCAGATGACAGAACAAAGAGTAATGATCTCAAGTTGCAGTGGGGGGAGGTTTAGGTTGGATATTAGGAAAAACTTTTTCACTAGGAGAGTGGTGAAGCACTGGAATGGGTTAGCTAAGGAGGTGGTGGAATCTCCTTCCTTAGAGGTTTTTAAGGTCAGGCTTGACAAAGCCCTGGCTAGGATGATTTAGTTGGGAATTGGTCCTGCTTTGAGCAGGGGGTTGGACTAGATGACCTCCTGAGGTCCCTTCCAACCCTGATATTCTATGATTCTATGATCATGTCCCTAGCTAGTTTAATCTCATTTTGTGCCTTGGCCTTTCTAATTTTGTCCCTACATGCTTGTCCCTCTATTGATCCTTTGTAATTTGATCTAGTTTCCACTTTTTGTATGACTCTCTTTTGAGTTTCGGGTCATTGAGGGTCTCTTGGTTAAGCCAGGTGATCTCTTACCATACTTCCTAGCATCAAAGAAAGTGGAATGCCAAGCATTCTTTATGGCTCGGTGCTCTTTGCATTGTACAGCACTGTTATGCTGCTGCCTGACCAAAGAGAACCATTTTTTAGCTTGTACATTGGTAATGACTTTCCTCTGTTTGTTTCTTAAATAATTGCTAATCCAGGGCCCAACCTTACACCTACTGAAGTCAACTGGAGTTTTTGACAGTGACGTCAAAGGCAGCAGGATTGGGCCTATGCATTTCACGGACCAAAAAGACAGATCAGTGTTGTAAACTGCAGCCTCCTAGTGCCCTTCACTGGATCCTCACAATTGTCTAGCGTCTGTACTCCAGACCAGATATTGATCCCAAGCTACAGGTTGGCCCTTTTACTTTGCCCAGGCATTATAGCATTGGTACCTGTTTTTCAAGTGATAAAAGGGGGAAAAAGTCACACAAATACTTCTTCTGTGTAAGGAAAAACAGCTTCCCTGGGTGATGAGGGCAGAAGGCTCATGGGATTGGCTATGGGATAGCGAGCCTTTTGTTTCTAGGTTTTAGTCCTAATCCAGCCCATATTGTTTAGTGTCGGAAAATCCAATGGCTGTTTGGTCTGTTTCCAGCTACAGTATAGGTCATACGCAGGTGATCTGTGGAGTAGCTGTCACTCTACAGCCAATTGTAGCCTAGGTCAGGCCTCCTAAGATGTCAGAAGGTTTTCTTGACCAATTAAAACTGAAACAAAAGTGCCTTTCAGCATTCGGTGTGGCTGCTTTGGGTCTTTTTGTGTCAGGTATTTCATTGTGAGCCCTTAACATTAAACAGGAGAGACGCACACACAGAGGACAGAACCTACCTGCAAAGTGGCTAGCAGACTGGAGCAATTGCAGCTGCAGAGAATGAGAAAATTAGCTGCTAATAAATATAAAGCCTATGGGTATGTCTATACTATGAAATTAGGTCGATTTTATTGACGCTGATCTTTAGAAAGTAATTTTATACTGTCGATTGTGTATGTTCCCACTAAGCGCATTAAGTCGGCGGATTGCGTCCTCAATACCATGGCTAGCATTGACTCACGGAGCGGTGCACTGTGGGTAGCTATCCCACAGTCCCTGCAGTCTCCGCCGCCCATTGGAATTCTGGGTTAAGCTCCCAATGCCTGATGGGGCAAAAACATTGTTGCGGTTGGTTTTGGGTACATGTTGTCAGTCTCCCCTCTCTCCCTCCCTCAGTGAAAGCAACAGCCGACAGTCATTTCACAACCTTTTTTCCTGGGTTACCCATGCAGATGCCATAGCACGGCAAGCATGGAGCCCGCTCAGCTCACCGCTGCTGTTGTGAGCATAGTAAACACTTCGCACATTATCCTGCAGTATGTGCAGAGCCTGGCTAGGAGCTGCCAGCATGAGGATGATTGTGAGGAGGACATGGACACAGACATCCCTGAAAACACGGGATGTGGCAACTGGGACATCATGGCGGCAGTGGGGCAGGTTGATACAGTGGAACACCGATTCTGGGTCCGGAAAACAAGCACAGACTGGTGGGACCACATAGTGTTGCAGGTATGGGCTGATTCCCAGTGGCTGCGAAACTTTCGCATGCGTAAGGCCACTTTCCTGGAACTTTGTGAGTTGCTTTCCCCTGCCCTGAAGCACAGGAATACCAAGATGAAAGCTGCCCTGACAGTTGAGAAGCGAGTGGCGATAGCCCTGTGAAAGCTTGCAATGCCTGACTGCTACTGGTCAGTTGGGAATCAATTTGGAGTGGGCAAATCTACTGTGGGGGCTGCTGTGATCCAAGTAGCCAAGGCAATCACTAACCTTCTGCTAGCAAGAGTAGTGACTCTGGGAAATGTGCAGGTCATAGTGGATGGCTTTGCTGCAATGGGATTCCCTAACTGTGGTGAGGCGATAGACGGAACACATATCCCTATCGTGGCACCGGACCACTTGCCAACCAGTACGTAAACCGCAAGAGGTACTTCTCAATGGTGCTGCAAGCACTGGTGGATCACAAGGGACGTTTCACCAACATCAATGTGGGATGGCCGGGAAAGGTGCATGATGCTCACATCTTTAGGAACTCCGGGCTGTTTGAACAGCTGCAAGAAGGGACTTACTTCCCAGACCAGAAAATTACTGTTGGGGATGTTGAAATGCCAATAGTTATCCTTGGAGACCCAACCTACCCCTTGCTCCCATGGCTCATGAAGCCATACACAGGCAGCCTGGACAGTAGTAAGGAACAGTTCAACTATAGGCTGAGCAAGTGCAGAATGGTGGTAGAATGTGTCTTTGGACATTTAAAAGCTCGCTGGCGCTGTTTGCTGACTAGGTTAGACCACAGCACAACCAATTCCCATTGTTATTGCTGCTTGCTGTGTGCTCCATAATATCTGTGAGAGTAAGGGGGAGATGTTTATGGCGGGGTGGGAGGTTGAGGCAAATCGCCTGGTGGTGATTTTGAGCAGCCAGACACCAGGGCGATTAGAAGAGCACACCAGGAAGCACTGCACATCGGAGAAGCTTTGAAAACCAGTTTCGTGACTGGCCAGGCTACCTTCTGAGAATTGTGTGTGTTTCTCCTTGATGCAAACCCGCTCCCTTTGTTGATTTTAATTCCCTGTAAGCCAACCTCCCTCCCCCCTTCGATTACAGCTGGCAAAGGAAATAAAATCACTATTGTTTTGAAACCATGCATTCCTTCTTTATTAATTAAAAAAAAAGAGATAACTGACAAGGTAGCCTGGGTGAGGTGGGGGAGGAGGGAAGGACAAGGCCACAGTGCTTATTGTAGCCATACTACAAATCAAAACTGTTTGAATGACAGCCTTCTGTTGCTCGGACCAAAACCCAGGACCATTCGCTGCCATGCTTTGTGCTGCAATGATTCCAGATTACTTGCTACTGGCTTAGCATGGTAAAGTGTCCTACCATGGAGGACGAAATAAGACAGCCCTCCCCAGAAACCTTCTGCAAAGGCTTTCAGAGTACCTCCAGGAGAGCTTCATGGAGATGTTCCTGGAGGATTCCCGCTCCATCCCCAGACACGTTAACAGACTTTTCCAGTAGCTGTACTGGCCACGAATGCATCCCAAGTCTTCAGGGCAAATCAAATATTAAACACTATTGCTTTTAAACCCTGTAGTGTAGTTACAAATGTGCACTCACCAGAGGTGTCTTCTTTGGCTTCAGGGTCCAGGAACCTGCCTTGGGAGGATATTGACTCCAGGGTGATGAAAATGTCCTGGCTGTCAGGGAGAACAGATTCTCCACTTGCATGTTGCGCATTCTCTTCCTCCTCCTCCTTCTCATCCACAACATTTTCCTCCCTGTTGCGTAAGACACCCCCCTTATAGGTGTCCACGGACAGTGATGGGGTAGTGGTAGGGTCCCCCCGTAGAATGCCATGCAGCTGATCATAGAAGTGGCATGTATGGGGCTCTGACCCGGAGTGACTGTTTGCCTCCTTTGTCTTTTGGTAGGCTTGCCTGACCTCCTTAACTTTCACGCAGCACTGCTGTGTTTCCCTGTTGTAGCTTCTCTCCACCATGCCCTGTGCGATTTTGGCATATATATTAGCATTTCTTCTTTTTGATTGGAGTTCGGCCTACACAGATTCTTCTCCCCATACAGCAATCAGATCCAGTGTCTCCTGTTCGCTCCATGCTGGAGCTCATTTGCGATTCTGGGGGGACTGCATGGTCACCTGTGCTGCTGAGCTCGCCACGCTGATCAAACAGGAAATGAAAATCAAAATTTCCCAGGGCTTTTCCTGTGTACCTGGCTAGTGCATCAAAGTTGAAAGTGCTGTCCAGGGCGGTCACATTGGAGCACTCTGGGATAGCTCCCGGAGGCCAATACCGTCGAATTGCATCTGCACTACCCCAAATTCAACCCAGCAAGGTTGATTTTAGCGCTACTCCCCTCGCTGGGGAGGAGTACAGCTGTCGATCTTAAGAGCCCTTTAGGTCAAAGGAACGGGGTTGGTTGTGTAGACGCATTGCTTATAAAATCGACCTAACGCGGCTAAATTCGACCTAACCTCGTAGCGTAGACCAGGGCTTAGAGGAAGGAACAGACTATCAACAGCACACATTCAAAGTGGAGGAATGTAATCTCCCAGGCAAAGCTTTGTGGAAAAGGTGAGCTTGTTTTGGACTTGTCTCTTTAATAATGTTTCCACAGGTGCTGGCAGGAAAGGTGTAGCAGCAGGAAGGAAAGTGGTCTAGAAATAGCTCTATTTACGAAGTAGCCCACAGTAAATAAAATGTTTGAGACCCTCAGGCCTGTGAGCAAGAGTCTCAGCACAGTTCTTAGCGGACAAGTGCTCAAATTGCCCAAAACCAATGTCATGATCAGCACTGGTTGTGGTTAGTCTTGTCTCTGCTGAGCCTGACTACTTACCGGGTGATTTTTCTAAGGCAGGCTTGAGGCATCTTTGTAGGGCAGCGTGGGTGGAGCTTTCGCTGGTGCTGCTAATGCTGTTCCCTTTCTGTGCACAGATGACATCAGTCTTCAAGGCTGTCAGTCTGACACCTGCCACAGGAACAAGACTTTTTCTGTATAGATTCAAAGGCTCAACTCTCCCAATGTCTCTAGACTATATGGTACCTGTCAATGTCCCAGACAGACTTACAATGTCTTACAAGTATCACAGGGATCTGAATCATGTGAGCCCTTGTGATGATATTGTACCTCTGATGATCACAGAGCCTTTTACAAAATTAATGTTACCCCCATCTTATGGAAACTAAGGTACAGAAAGAGAGAGAAGGATTCTAGCTAGACTGAAAATTATAACCAGGGTATGGCTTTTGATGAGAATTTTACAAGGAACCCTACAGTTTCCTTTTAATACTTTTTTTTTTCTGATTGCTTTAAAGCCAGCTAAAAGTGTTCATAAAGAGCTAACAGGCATTGGAAATGTATTAACATTTGTATTTGTCTTAATTCCTTATGCTGATTCCTTAGTCCAAGCCATTTTGACTGCTGGCTGCATTTAGTGAAGAAATTAAATCAATCATGAAAGAAGCCACCTGTCCAAAATCCATCACAGCTCAATGATTCAATCAAGCTCTCAGGCAAAACCAGGACATACAGTCATCTCTATTCAGCTTTGAACAGGCCCAGGTCCCACACCAGCAGGAATTGTTTATTTGAAATGTAATTTGCTTCTGCACATTTGCAGATCTGCTGCTCTGTTCCACAGGATCAGAAATCAAACAATAGCTCTGCATTCTATAATTAACACTGAAAGTTATTCACTGAAATACAACATTCAGTGCAGGAAACTGGAGAGAACAACCGATTAACCCTTTCCATTGCCTTGGGTTGAGGCTAGAAATGTTGCACTCTGGCTCACGCTGCCCAAAAGCAGGAAGTAAAAAAACATCTTGCCTTCATCTCCTGTATCTATGTCTTGCCCTAAGAAGTGATTAGAGAAGCAGCTAGTAGGCCATAAAGAACCACACTGCTGAACAAAACCAAAATGAAATGTTTTATGAAAACCCATGTTTGTCCCTTTAACACTCTTCTGACTATGTTGCTTTGGCCTATATGTTACTACATCAGTGGCAAGAACATCCAAGACAAAGTCTAACGATGAAAAAAGCCTAGAAAATGTTCTTCTCTCTCTCTCTCTCTCTCTCTCTAAGAGGATGCTGTTATATCTCCATTCCACATATATTAAATTCCCAGAATGGCACTGAAACTCCTTTCCTCCCAAGGATAGTGTTGTTCATGACAATAATAAGCATATCTCTTAAAATCAGCAAATAGAACAGTTTGTTTGGTTTACACACAGGTGAATCCATATCATGGTGTGCATAGCTATGAAAGTGATGTGTTTGTTTTTTGTGTACTGCAGCTTTCAGCTTTGAAGGGCTCAGCAGGTCTGCAGACTGCACCCATCTTATTCTCAGGCTAGGTCTACACTACCCGCCTGAATCGGCGGGTAGAAATCGACCTCTCGGGGATCGATTTGGGACGCGACAATCGATCCCCTAATCGACGCTCTTACTCCACCAGCGGAGGTGGGAGTAAGCGCCGTCGACAGGAAGCCGCGGAGGTCGATTTTGCCGCGGTCCTCACAGCGGGGTAAGTCGGCTGCGATACGTCGAATTCAGCTACGCTATTCACGTAGCTGAATTTGCGTATCTTAAATCGACTCCCCCCTATAGTGTAGATGTAGCCTTAGAGATGCTGCAGCCTGTTATAGCAGAGAGAGGTGCATGAGCTGTGCTCTCTGATGAAGCCTTAAATTTTGGTTTTGGTTTTCTTATTCTATAATAAAAGTCACTTTAGACTGAATATTTAGGAGTGCTCTCTGTGTCTAGCAAAACACCGCACATAAGGGCTAAAAGACTTCAAAAGGGCTTCATGGCCAGATTTTTAAAGGTGCTTTTGAAAATCCACTAGGTACCTCTATAAAGCAACAGAGGGTCCTGTGGCACCTTTGAGGCTAACAGAAGTACTGGGAGCATAAGCTTTCGTGGGTAAGAACCTCACTTCTTCAGATGCAAGTAATGGAAATCTCCAGAGGCAGGTATATATCAGTGTGGAGATAACGAGGTTAGTTCAATCAGGGAGGGTGAGGTGCTCTGCTAGCAGTTGAGGTGTGAACACCAAGGGAGGAGAAACTGTTTCTGTAGTTGGATAGCCATTCACAGTCTTTGTTTAATCCTGATCTGATGGTGTCAAATTTGCAAATGAACTGGAGCTCAGCAGTTTCTCTTTGGAGTCTGGTCCTGAAGTTTTTTTGCTGTAAGATGGCTACCTTTACATCTGCTATTGTGTGGCCAGGGAGGTTGAAGTGTTCTCCTACAGGTTTTTGTATATTGCCATTCCTGATATCTGACTTGTGTCCATTTATCCTCTTTTACAGATTCAGACTAACACGGCTACCCCTCTGATACTAGGTACCTATATGCAACTTTGTACTAGGGTGACCAGATATCCTGATTTTATAGGGACAGTCCTGATTTTTGGGTCTTTTTCTTATATAGACTCCTATTACTCCCCACCCCCGTCCTGATTTTTCACATTTGCTGTCTGGTCACCCTACTTTGTACAAACAAATGGAACAAAGACAGTGCCTGCCTCACAGAGCTCACAATCTAGGTTTCTAACAAAACATCATAGGTTGCAATTCAATTTTAATAATATATAGACCAATGACGTCTTATGGGATTAGCTGATTCTTTGGCCCAGACATAATGTCAGTGAGATCATTATGATCCACACTTTAATAGGTGAGCCCTTTCCAGAGACATAGTGCCAAGTCTGCTGGTCAAATACACGGTGACCAACAACAGAGGAGAAAGTGTAGTCTGAGATGAAAGATGGAATTAAGTGAAAAATAAAATGTCTGTGTAGAAAGTGTTCCAGGGCAGGATGAAACGAATAAAGCAATTGGGAGAGAGTGTGTGTGGGTGAGAAAGGACTCAGTAAATATACCAGGATGCTGAATGTGGAGGGATAGCAAGATAATGATTGGAATAAGATGTATGAAAGGAGGTTAAAGAGTTCTGGTGATGGTAGACACCAGTGATTTCATGCCCAGCCAGGTCAGGAAATGGGCAGTGAGATCAGAGGCTATTTTGAGCTTAGTCCTAGGAAATGAGCAGGTATAGAATGCCTCTGGCTGAAAAGCAGTAAGGTGAACTAGATGAGTCCAAGATTGGTAACCAGGTATGGAGTTAATTAGCACAGTTGCTGGTGCTCTGAACCAAAACGGAAAGAACTGAATGGCTATGGAGACTAAGGGAAGGAGAGAGAGACAGTCCTTTCGGTGCAGGGCTAAGGCACAGAGCTGGGCCAGCATTAAGAAGCTTGCACTTCAAATCTGCTCTGTGGATAAACAGGATTTCTGTCTCAACAGCACCACATTGCTGTCAAAGGAGAGAGAAGTAGCAGTAGACACTCCAAACCAGACAGTGAAGAAATAGGTTAGCGGAAAATCACGGGAATCGACCATTGTCTGAGCTAAGCTAATGCTGTTGTGTTCCATTGATTGCAATCAATGGAACTCCTGATTTATACTGCTGCAAGTAAATTCAAGCCCAAAGATAGAGGATTGGAAAATAGGGCAGCTGGCTAGATTATACAGATGTAGAACTTAAAGCAAGGGGTGGAGGGAGGAATAAATTTGAAGAAGAGTTGAACTCATAAATGCTACCCCAATGAGAGAAGACATCTTTAAAAGAAGTATGAATGCAACAATGTTAAGGTAAATGGATGGTCTCTGTGAATGACGGTGGAAGATCTGAAGTTCCGGTACTTAGTCCAAAAGTACAAGTAAAGTATCCCCAGTCTGAAGGATCTGCCTTGGTGCGGGGGAGCTCTGCAAGGGGAAAGGAATCCTTCTCTACAAATCCTGGAGCAAGCAGTGAAGCCATTCTGGGGCTTCTATTCCAGCTAATGGTTGGAGCAGTTTCTATAGCCTACCTACCTCCATTCTCAAACAGGCAAAAGTCAGAAGGATCTGGGGCAGAGGGGAAACCTCAGTTTCTAAACTGGACCCACCCATACACTGCCCAGAGGGATCCTACTTAGAGCTGAAATCCGCAAAGCGCAAGAGCTCTGCAGCCTCTCAATTCTCCTTGCTTCCAAAGGAGCTGAGCTGATGGAATCCCCCCATTCCTGTGGTGAGGAAGCAAGTTTGTTCTTTCTGCATTGTCCTTCCCCTCTCTTGTACGCCGGCTCACCATATCCTAAAGCCAACAGAAAGCTGCAGTCAGATTTTTGAGTCCAACTCTAAAACCCTGGGGAAGCTTGTAGGTTTGAGGCACCACTGGAACAGTTAGCCAGGACTACAACAAAATTCTGTCTCAACAACAGCACAGCCAAGTCGTTATCTAAACAAAAATTGACACCTGAAGCAAAGAAGTGGACCACACCATCACCAACTTGCCATCTGAGTATGAGTTTCTCAATACTTGTGAGTCTCTGCTTAAAGCCCCAGCTGTTGGACTCAAAAGATGGCAGGAGAAGCCCAGTTTTCAGTTAAAAATAAAAGTAAGTTTCCAGCCCTTGTGATTACAAGGTAAAGCTTGAAAATGTGACCAAGTTCCCCCCTGATAGGCTCAGAAACCAGAAGAAAAACAAACTTAAAACCCCTCCCAAAAATGTAGTTTAAAAAGCTCACAATTTTGGAGCTAAAGGAGGCTGAATCCCAATTTAGTTTTGAACTGTTGGGCTTGGCAATGCTGGGACTATCAAACAAAACATTCTCCAAAATTTAGAGATAGACACTTTATTTTAACAGAGTCTGATGTTCATGGGATGTACCTTACACCCACGCAGAACTAGCCTGATGAAAGAACAGTCACTACCTTTTGATCAAATAGAGACCCAGCAAAAGGGGTCTCTATTTTGACATCAGCAAAAGGCTAAGATTTTTTTGTTTTGTTTTCAAGCTGTGGCATTTGAAGCTTTTCTAATAAAACTTGTTGTGCCTCAGGCAAGAACATCAAAACCTAGCTAGAATCAATTTAGTTGCACAAATGCAAATATGACATGAAATCTTCTGGATGTCCATATGGTCCATCTCATCTCTTTTTGAAGCAGGATTATGGGAGCTGTCAATTAGAGGTGTGCATAGAGCTCAGAAGATAACCCTGTACTTATTAAAATGTTCCAGTGGATGGAACTGTGGTTGAAAAATGTCATTTGGGAATCATTAACAGCCGGATAGTTGAGCGTTGGCATCTTTTTGCAAGGACAGCAAGGATTTCCTTGTTACTCAATATCTAGAAGCACTGTTGACTAACAAAAATAGACGGAGCCTAAATTTCCAAAGGTTCAGATCTGGGTACCTAGATGAAAGTGGTCTCCCTAGCAAATCCCCTTGAAATCAATAGGATCTGCCGATATGGGTATTTCTGAAAACCTGTTACCTAAATATGGATTCAGGAACCTAACTTTAGACTCTGCGGCCTGAAAATGGTCCCCATTTTACCAGCCCTGGAACATTAATTCCTATTTTTTTAAATGGGATCAATTAGCTAATGACCTCATTCTCTGAGGTAACCAAATGAGCCCCTTACTGTGGGTGTGGTGCCCCTAAGAGGGAAAGTGTGTGGTGTGATTTAATAGGTGCAGTAGGACTCAGTGACATCTTAAGAAAATTGCAGCCTAGGCTCCAGATTTCCTTTGACATTAGGACCACACTAATCAGCATTGTTGCTTCATTGAATAAGGGACTTTGCTAGTGGGTCTGGACCAGCCCTTCAATGTTTCCAATTCTGCCTTGAAGATAAGTGCCAGTCAGTAGTTACAGACAATTGTGGTCTGTCATTGGGGGATTTGAACTCGATCTAGCTTAACTCCCATGTTGTTTAGCACAGGTGACAGGCCTCCTGGTGACTTGACTTTAGTTTAACGAGAGTTGTGGGTGCACTGTGTCTTTCATTAGGCCATAAAGACCTAGACCCATGTCTAGTTCCTCCATTTGGCTTCAGTTACCCAAGTGATGATTCTCTGCAGAATACAGATTTAATCCTGATTTTGTTTTCAGAGACAGGTAGCGCTACCAGCGTAGCTACTAGCTAGCAATAAGAACTGTGTGCATGCACTAGCTGATCTGGTGTCCCCGTCTGCAGGCTACCTGTGACAGGATTCCCGGGGTGCAGCTTGGGACTGTGGGACCGCTGTAGCCCCTTAACTGTCTCCAACCTGGGCTGTCTCTCACAGTGCCTTGCTAGTGACAAGCAGCAAACCCCTCCAGGTGCCATTATCACTCAGCACAACTGCATGTGGAGCCCCACACCCAGTGGATTGCATGAATGCTCCCAGAGCCACTCATGGATCACACATGGAAAGGCACCAACCAAATCCCCCCAGCTCCCAGCACTACCTCAGGAATATATCATCTTGCACTGCTCATCTTGAGCAGTGCAAATTTATGAACTGGTTCGCCACTTCGTCAATGGAAAGTGGATATATAGCAGCCTTTGCAAACCTGAGCAGATTTGCCCCACGCTTCATACGAACTCACAGGCAAAGATAAACAGTTAAACAAATTTGTTGACTACAAAAATAGATTTTAAGTGATAGGCAAAAAGTCCGAGTTAGTTACCAAAATAAAATAAAATATAAACATGTAGTCTAACCTCTCAACCCTATTAGCCCAGGCAACATCTAGATTATGCAGTTTTTCTCACCCCACTGGATATTGCAGTTCTTAGTACACAAATTTCACCCTTGAAACCTGGCCAGTCTCCTCTGTTGGAGTCTTCAGTCTTCTCCGTGTCCTTGTTTCTTGCAGCGTAGATGGTGGCAGGAGAAAGGCCAAGCATGTGGCCACTGTGTCTGTTTTATACCCTCAGTCCCATGCGCTTGGGGAACATTGCTGAGTCTCCAGGTAAGGTTGAGCAATTCCCCTAGGCCGTGGCTACACTCAAAACTTCAAAGCACTGCCACGGGAGCGCTCCCGCGGCAGCGCTTTGAAGTGCGAGTGTGGTCGCGCGCCAGCGCTGGGCGAGAGCCCTCCCAGCGCTGCAGGTACTCCACCTCCCCGAGGGGATTAATTTACAGCTGGGGCACTGTTTACACTGGCACTTTACAGCACTGTAACTTGCTGCTCTCAGGGGGGTGTTTTTTCACATATAAATAAATAATAATAAAAGGACAGATGGGAAAACAAATTTTCCTGTCCCTATAGGCTATATTTCTCCATAAGGGTGACAAAAAATGTATACTATGGCATATCTATATCCATGATTTAATATGCAGTCTGCCTAGCTATTTGAGGAGTTACATGGAGTAACACCTACCTATCTATGGATTTTTCTGGCGCCGTTATTCTGAAGTTAGTATCACAGAAACTCTGATGGTGTTTAATCACATGCCTAACTTCAAGCACATGGAATGCCATTAATTTCAATGGGACTATCTGTAGGCTTAAAGTTAGGCATGTGAATAAGCACCGTGCTGAATCAGGGTCAAAGTTCTTGGTGTTCCAGTTCCTGAGCTCCCACCACAGTTTTCTCTCCTAGAGTTCTTAACTATGTGGTACTTTAAGTGGTGTCAGGTAGTGGGTGAGGACAGCATCTGGTTAAAAGAACTGGTGAAGTAGTCTATTAAGGCCCAGATCCTCAAAGGTATTTAGGCATCTAACTCTCACAGACTTCAATGGGAATTCAGTACCTGAATACCTTTGAGGATCTGGGCCTAAAATACTCTCAGGGCTTGGAAAACTTCTGCAGGCAAAACTCCTGTTAATGTTAATGCAGAAGGATTTCAGGATGAAGCCCTAAAGTAACCCACGCCACATAGGTGCTGTCTCTGTAGACTGTGGTGCTGTCTCTGTGTATTTTGTAATAAATTAAGGGTTTAGAGACCCTAACCAAGTTTAGGGCCCTATTGTGCTAGGGACTATAGAAACAGCTTTTAACAAAACCTAACTCTGTCATGAACCACCACAAAAAGGGTCCATGACCCTGGAGCTGCTACTCTAGCTGAAAAGGTAAGGAAAGTAAAGATTTCTGTGCTAGGTGAGTCTGCTATATAAGTACTTTATATCTGTGTATGCACAGACATAGAAGCCTGGAAATATCAAACCAATCCCTGTTCCACCAAGCCAAAACAAAAAACACCTTCCACAGCATTATTGACCTACATTAGGCCCCTCTTCTCTGCTTCAAAGGGATGGCCCGAAAATCCACACACGAGGGGTGTGATTTCTAAAGCACACCAAGATGCTGGATGCTAACCTGCACATGTAGGGCTTGTTGGCATGCACTAAAAGTCCTACTGCAAATAGCACTATGTTAACGAGCACTAGGGAATTTTTAGTGTGCACCAGCAGGGTCCACACTGGCCAGCTGGTGTCCAGCACATAGACATGCTTTAGAAATGATACCTCTCTAGTGTGCAGTAGTATTAGGGTTGCCAACCCTCCAGGATTGGCCTGGAATTAAAGATTAATCTTTAATTATGTCATGTGATGAAACCTCCAGGACTACATCCAAACAAACCTGGCAACCCTAAATGGTATGCTGTGTAGACAAGTCCCAGCACTGTGCTTGGAGATGGACACTAGGTTGGAATACACAGCAGCAGAAAAATAAGGGTAAGCTATTTACGAGGGGAGAGATCGTTTTGTTTTTATTTTACTCATTTATTTTTGGCCGAACCTATCAGGTGCTGTTAGAATCCTCCGTTCTAATATGCAGCTTATGGACCATCTGCACTTTGAGCAAAGGCAATTAAAACTTTCTGGGACAAACACTAAACTCGCCTGCTCCACAGATGTTTCCTTTTAGTTCTACTGGATTCCTGTCAATGAAAACGTGGCAATATCTGCACAGCGACACATGGAACTTTCCATCAACCCAAATGGCAACAGGAGTTTGTATGAAGAAAATGAGTGCTAGTTGGGTTAGGGTGGTGTTTTGTTTTTGTTGTTAAATACATGCCTCAAAAACAGAAGTTGGTAGGAGAGCCAAATCTCTGCAGGGTGTGTGAGAACAACAGAGCCATAAAGATCTGTTGGAAGAAGTTGCATCCAGTGGAGTGACATAGGCTAAATATGTCCTTCTGACTCGCCCCAGTAAGTAAGAGATCTGATGGTCCATTTGGGAATATGACTTCGCATCAGCAAATCTTCAAGGGCAGCAAGGACAACTGACAGCTGTTTGTAATGCTTTTCGCTATAGTCACTTCTACCCCTTATTTTTGTAGGTAAGGATGTGTCGCTGATGCACTGCCTCAAATGAATGTGAATTAACAATTCTTCTGTGTGGGGTGTAATTGGATCAGTGCCTTATTCACAAAAGCAAATCCTTTCTCATCGTAGCACCTCAAAACACTATGTTGGCCTTTATTTTTAATACAATTTCAAACTTGGGCACCAACATTTGGGAGGGTGTGGGATTTTTTGTTGTTTGTTTGTTTAAAAAGGTACCTGAATAAGTGGCCTGATGGTCAAAAGTGCTGAGTTCCTGTCATTCCCATTGAAGTAAACATGGATTTAGGTATCTAACTTTTAGCCAAAATTTTTCCATGGGTGGATGCCTAAAGTTTCTATTGCTAAGATTCTGAACAGTACCATGTATGGAAACTTTATTCTCTTCTCCAGTGCACACTTCCCAAAGATGCAAGGAACTGACAACTGTGGATCCTTGTACACAGGTGACCTGCTGCATTGATCCGTTAGTGCCTGTAAAGCATGTGGAGATGCTATAGAACTGCAGACTATCACCACCAGATTACAAAATTCACTCTGAAAATACCCATGGGCAACTTTTGGTACCTCACTATTAATCGATAGCATAATGGGCCAGTTAGACCAATTGCTGCTGTCATGCTGGTGGCTCCATGGCTTGAAAGGTTTGCAGCTAGATTTAGATGCTTGCTGTCATGTGTGTAGCATGTTTTTTGTTTTTGAAACCTATTATGAAATACAAACATGAGCTAATTGGTCCCCCACCACACTCATCCTACCCTGCAGCTTGCAGGCTAAGGAATACACTATAGCTCAGGGGTGGCCAACCTGAGCCTGAGAAGGAGCCAGAATTTACCAATGTACATTGCCAAAGAGCCACTGTAATACGTCAGCAGCCCCCCTCCACTCTCAGTGCCTCCCACCCTTTCCAGCCCTGCCAATCAGCGCCTCCCTCCCCGCACCTCCCGATCAGCTGTTTTGTGGTGTGCAGGAGGCTCTGAGGGGGAGGAGCGAGTGCACGGCAGGCTCAGGGGACAGGGAAGGAAGGGGTGGAGTGGGGGGCAGGGCCTGTGACAGAGCCAGAGGTTGAGCACTGAGCAACCCCTGGCCCACTGGAAAGTTGGCACCTGTAGCTCCAGCCCTGGAGTCGGTGCCTATACAAGGAGCCGCATATTAACTTCTGAAGAGCCGCATGTGGCTCCAGAGCCACAGGTTGCCCACCCCTGCTCTAGCTGCTAGTCACTTCAAATAAATCTTTGCACAAAATAAACCTGCAACTGAATTGTTCTATGTCAACGACTTCATTCATCATGTGTCATAATTTTGTAGTATAAGGCAGAGCAATGAGACAAAACATTGTTCTTGTGTTGTCAGAAGTCACTTTTCTTATCATAATCTTCTGCTATCAGGTACTGAAAGCCTGAATGTTATACTGAACCTGTGTTCTTCAGCCCATTGGGTGGCCTCAATTTTTACGTTCCCAGAACTTCTCTTACAGTGGCCCAAAGAGGCCGCATGGGTGATAGGGCTGCATTTATATTTATTTTAAGATGAACTCTTATCCAACAAGGGGGGGGGGGGGGGGGGGGAGAAGAGAAGGGAAAACAGATGTCCTGTAAAGGATTCATGGAGATTTGAAAGTACATTTTTTCTAATCATTTAGATAACATGGATATGATTTCTAATTTAACCCAAAATACGGTGGTCTGCAAAAGAACCTACAGCCCACGCCTACTGAAAGAAACCTCTATTTCAGGTCTTAATTCTGAGTTGTGAGATGTCAAACTAAAAATGTTAGGAAACTTAAATAATGGAAACTGGAAAAAAACAACTTGGATTACATGCCCCAAAGCATGTTAATTGCTTTCTGGAGGACAGCAGTGGCTTTGCCTCAATGTTTATGCAAAAGGGTCATTCCAAACATCTGTATGGTTTTGGCTGAAAGAATCAGCTTCTTCAAACTATTTATTTAAACTTCTCCCTCCAGCCTTCTCTTCTTCCTCTCCGTTGAATGCAGCACATCTCATTCTTTTAGCTATGTCTGCCAACAGAAGCTGCACATACATTGTCCAAACTGCTGTAACTTAAAGGGCTATGTTGTACTATACCACTCTCCTACATGCATCTGAGTTTTGAGAACTTCAGCTAAGGAGTGAAATCAAAACTTATTAACTGATGTCTTAACTTCCTGCAAAACCTACTTTGGAGCAGATTCTGCTTTAGGAGGTCATCATGTAGGGGCAAGGAATGTTAGATGTCAAGTGAAGAGTAAAATGCAACGTTTTCGCACTATACAAGGTTATTCAAGATAAGCAGACTGCAACAAGTTAAAGTGATCTCACAAAACTGGGTGAGAATGGGCAACAAAATGGCAGATGAAATTGAACATTATGTGATAAGTAATGCACACTGGAAAAAAAATAAGCCCAGCTATACATATACAGTGAGGGGTTCTAAATTAGCTTGTACCATCCAAAAACAATCTTGGCCTCATGTTCAATAGTTCTCTGAAATCTTCTGCTCAAGGTGCAGTAGCAGTCAAAAAGGTTAACACTAGGTTAGGAACACGATAGAAAAATATCTTGTCACATATAAATCCATGGTGCACCCACACCTTGAATATTGTGTCCAGCTCTGGTTACCTCATCTCAACAAGATACCTGTATAGTGGAACTGGAAAAGGTTCACAGAAGGGAAACAACAATGATCAAGGGTCTGGAAGTAGTTCCATACAAGGAGAGACTAGCATTGCTTCTTCAGGAGTTATACCGTTGCATCAACTGTACAGAAGTGACGACTGATGGGTCCAAGAAAAAGTTAATGCTGCCTGGTGCAGTGTTAACTCAGACTGGAGGTCTGACCAGCTATTCAGAGGAGAGCAGCAGTTAAACGCCCACTTCTCACCTCAATTTCCATATTTGGAGCTTTGGATGGGGGTGCAGAAAGGAGAAAAGCTAGTCACAGCTGGAAGCTAAATTTGACACTTCTCTTCTGTTCACTTTAGAAGAGGGGGAAAAGGACTCTAAAGGTTAAACTAACTTTGGTCTTAAATGCAAATTAGGAATTTACTTTTCAGCTATTGTTCATAAGCACAGAACTAGATGTCCAGTTCAAACTAACTGATGAAATCAAATGTTCTTTGATTAGATAATCCCCTATTACTTCAATTTGTTTTATCTGCATAGTGAATAAAGCAACTTCTACAGCCAAATGCGGACGTCCAGTGTGCAACTGCTCTTGTGTTTTGTAGCGATGGAAAAAAATTTTTTGCCACACAAACTAATTTAGAAGTGTCATGCAAGGTAGCTGTATTGATTGTTAGATTGGTGCAATTCCTGGGTACAGAGCAGAAGGCAGTATGAAGCATTTCAAATTAATTTATTTTCATTTAAGACTTAGTTAAGTTTCCTTCTGCTTTGCTAACTGCATTTAAAAGTATCTTAAATATGGTTAGGACACAATATTAAAACCAAAAATATCCTTTATTTCACATACAAACTGACAAGATCATGCTTTGAAAAATAACTTGAAAATGTACATCTGCATTGATAAAACAACTCAGCCTAGGAATCCAACCTTCTGTCGTGTTGTCCCCAGACTCTCTTCTTTGTCTAAGATCTTCTGTAGGGAAGTGTGCAACATTTTGCCTACCCGTTTTCCTGTCTGTAATGCAAAGAAGGCAAGACAAAGCTGAGGCATCCTACTAACAGGAAGAGAATTTATGTGAAACACTTCCCCTTCTGTCAACTGTTTTTTCCCTTAATGATTAATATACACCAGCTGTTGTAAATGGCATATTTGAACTAAGACAAACTGCATGTGGGGGACTCTTAACTTGATCAAAAGTTTTGGAAAGAACCCCTCCAAAGCAAAATTGTTCAAACCAGGGGCAAGTGCTCCAATTCATCAAAACCTTAGTGGGCCAGATTCCCTAGTATGAGCTTGCCCCTCTGTGCCAGGCAGGAGCCTCAGAGAAGCTCGATTTGGTCTGTAAATGGCCAGCAGAAAATTTCTTTTGCAGCAGGGAACTCTCCAATGGCATAAACACAGTAGAAGCAACTCCTGCACCAGCTTCTTCCCCCATGTCTCAGTATAGGGACATGCTGAAAGAGAAAACACATCGGAGGAGAGCCTGCACTGACCCCCTACTGGCAAACATCTCTTAGGTGTCTTACGGCAGTGGCGTAGATCAGAACTTTCCCTGGGTCTGGCTGGCATAGGATCATGGAACCATAAGCTTCCCTGAGCAGAGAGGAACCTTGCTCACTGTCCTTAAAAGGTCAATGGGCAGTTTAAGCTGTGGGTATTGAATAGAAACTATGGCCAAGTTGTCTGAAGGAAGCTGCTCCTCGATTTTATAACTAGAGACCCATAAAACGACCTACCATTTAATTGGGGGCAAGTCCAAGCTCTACATGGAGGCAGGAAACCATAAAATGAAGCAGATGCTCTGATCAAGGAGCCAGGCAATTGAGAAGGATACAACAACTCCCCCAGCCCCTCCTCATGCAGTACTGTTCTGTAGCCTCAAGAAGAGCATTTGGGACAAGCTTGGGAGAGATGGGGTGGTATATGACTATATGGATCCACTGGCCAAAACTCCCCATGTAGGGAAGGTGCAGAAGTTGTTACAATCAATGGACTGGGGTAACTTTGCAGCCCCAGGGGGTATCGAAGTATTCTGCTCCACTCCCACACCAGATATCTAGTCCAGCTATCTCCAACACAAGACTCGTTTACCCTTGCTTGGTGCATGGGTCCTGTATTTTGCCCACTGGCATCTCAGTTATTTCTGCCTGACTCCCTTATGATAACTTTAATCCAGTAAGAGATGTAGCTATGGCACCTTTCCAAAGCTGAACCATTACGCTGCTTTCCTAAAAGCGATGTACTGGCTGGAATGTCTGTTCACCCCAAGGCTGATGATAATGCTGAACATTTTCTGGGCTGGAGTCAATCCACTGGAGGATATAAAAGTGTCAAGCAAGGATTATGAAACTGTTCCATTTCACAGACCCTGTGCTTTTGGCTTTGTTTGTTCCATCTGTTCCCCAAACAGGCTGCTGTGTTGGGAACAAGACCAGTCAGACCCCCAGCCAAAGAAAGAATTCTTTGCTTCCCCCGAAAGCCTTTTCTTGTTTATTTCAGTGAATAACATCACCGCTTACGGAGGAGAGATTTCTTTAAAATAGGTAAGGGGCAACATAACATACTGGGCTACTGAGTTAAGTTTTAACTCTTAGGTTGTCACAGGAGGCAATACTTGTTTGTACAGTACCATTTAGGAGTGAAATGACTTTCCTCAGAGCAAACAGGAGCTCAGTGGTAGATTAACACCCAGGCTTTAAATTACATCAAGAGAAAGTGAAGTGTCATGCATGCTTAGCATGTCATTTCCACTTTAACCAGTTGTTTTCTAACCTGGCTCCAATTTCTGCATTCCTCACTACAGCTGGTCAGGAATTTGACCAAAAAAAAAAAAACACACATTGTTTTGCTGGAAAATGCCTATTTGTCAAAATAAATGTTTTGCAGGAACATACTAGTTTTGACAATAGTTTCAGGTCCACCATGGAACTGGGAGAGAGAACCCCTAGAATAGTTAAAAGCCTTGTGGTTAAAGCACACGCCTAGATGTGGAAAACCCAGGTTCAAGGCTCTGCTCTACTTGACTTAGAGCATAGACTTAAACCCGAGTCTCTTACATCCCAGCCGTGTGCCCTAGCCACCACGCTATTAATTAATCTTTGCTTTCTCATCAGTACTTCAAAAAAGGTACGTTTCATCCCAATGCAAAAGGGGAAAGATTTTTGAAATCTCAAATTTTCACAGGATGGGGAAGCCATTTCCCACCTAGCTCTATTTCTCACAAGGGCCACGTTTATGCCAAATGTGAAGGTTTTCAGAAACAAAGCCAATTCTGAATTAAAGTGCAAATGAAATACAAAGCTTGTGTACAAAACTCATTTGTACATACTTTAAGGCCAAGTCTGGGCATGAGAAATTTCACACCAAAAGGGAAGCTTCAGAGAGAGGCCTAAAGAAGGATTTAAAGTGAAATTCCCAAGTCAACTTGAACTGCTGCCAGCTACCACAGCATTTTATAAATATTTTTATAGAAAGGGAAGAGGATCACATCAGTAAAAAGGACAGATACAAAGATACACCTCTACCTCCTCAGGAGCCAAAAAAATCTTACCGCATTATAGGTGAAACCGCGTTATATCGAACTTGCTTTGATCTGCCGGCGCGCACAGCCCCACCCCCCCAGAGCACTGCTTTACCACATTATATCCGAATTCGTGTTATACCGGGGTAGAGGTGTATTACAACAAAATGTGAAAAGTAAAGTACTAGGATTGTAACGATTACTAGCTAAATAAGTGAATTACATGAAAAACAAGTTATACAAATTAAAGATTATGTATTGCAAAGTACCAGTTCACAAGTTCCAGTTCTGTTGTGTGGTAACTGATGTATGTTAAAGAAGTTTCGTTTTGAGTTTCAAAGGGAAATTATCAGGCTTGAAACTTGTTCTTTATGAAGTAAATATAGGATTTGTAAATAATGTTAGTAACCTTAACTTTTAAGTTTTGCTAGTATGACACTACCATATAGAAGAAAACCCAGATTATCGCAGTGTCAGAGGGGACATCCCAAACGGTTTGCATTAGTGAAATTCATTCCCATAGGAATTCCAGATTCCTTGGAAGCTGCCTGGGACCTTCCACAAGTCACTTTTTGCCCCTAAGTAAGTTTTCAGTATCCCTTTAATTGTGCCCACACTGCAATTTTTCATATGCTCAAGATCCACTTTTCCATTATGTGAGCTGAAGTTGCTCGTCAGCACTTCTTACCTCCATCATCTCAAAGATACTCTCTGGATCAAGACTACCATTCCCCAATTTCTTCATACACGTAAGGGTACCTCTGCTGGTCACAGAAAGCAGCAGGCTGGCCAAAGAGCAAGCTTCTTCCTGAAGGGTGGCATCAACTACATGCCTACAACCAATCTGCAGAACCAAGGACATATTTTACTTTTGGATTTTTTTTAAATTGTTTTGTGTCCAGATAATTATGAACTTACTGGGTGATGGAATTGGAGCATTGGAGGTAACTCCACCAAACCATTAACCGGTCAGTTTATCTGTACGCTACAATCCTAAGAAATATAAATACTGTCTGATCATTGGTTTTGCTCATGTGCTAAATCACTGCAGCTGTGCCAGTCGTTAAATATAGCATCTTGATATAGGACATTGTATCTGATGACAGTGCAACGTTATTGAGTGTGCATGCTTATAAACATATTACGTACATAGGATAAACACGCATCTTTGGCCACTTGACCTACATCCTGACTCTTAATTCATCCGCATGGAATTTAGTTTAACATTCCAAACATCTGGCAATAATGGGAAGCTCCTTTAAAATTTTACACATATATTTTTTAAAAAGGATCAACTTTTCATTCAAAGGCTTCTTTTTCTTCAACTGTGGAATTTTATCCACAAAAGTTACACATGCCTGAGGCTCAGGAGAGGTGAGATTCAGTTTCTGCCTCAGTGACAGCTTTTATTAATGATTATTTATGTAACACGTAGAAAACAGAATAATTTGCATGACAGCATGCAAGCTGTCTCATGACCAAGCCAAGAAGGACAGTTGATATTATGGCAATTGCTGTGTGGCTGGAAAGGTTGGAGAAATGGGCAGATAGAAAAAGTGATGCAACAGTGAATTAAGTGGGATATCACACACACACACACACACACCCCAATTTACTGTATAGAGAATTTAAGAAAACAGTGGTACTGAGAGAGAGTGTAGACCTAAGAGCTATGAACAAGTTCTGCTTCTGGCTCTGAGTCTCTGCTGTATGTAGGTCACTTAGCTTCTCTGTGCCTTAGTCCCTCTATTTGAAAAATGATGGCAATAATTAGGGCCCTACCAAATTCACGGCCATGAAAAATGCCTCCTAGACCATGAAATCTGTTCTCCCACCATGAAATCTGGTCTTGTGTGCTTTTACCCTATACTATACAGAGTTCACAGGGGAGACCAGCATTTCTCAAATTGGGAGTCCTGACCCAAAAGGGAGTTGCAAGGTTATTTTAGGGGGATCGTGGTATTGCCACCCTTACTTCTCTGCTGCCTTCAGAGCTGGGTGGTGGCTGTTGGCCAGGTGCCCAGTTCTGAAGGCAGCACTGCCACCACCAGCAGCACAGAAGGAAGGGTGGCAATACCAGACCAAGTCCACCCTTAATTCCACTCCGCTGCCTTCAGAGCTGGGTGGCTGGAGAGTGGTGGCTACTGATTGAGGGCCCTGCTCTGCCTTCAAAGCTGGGCTCCCGGCCAGAAGCTGCTGCTCTCCAGCTCTGAAGGCCACGCTGCAACCTGCAGCAGCACAGAAGTAAGGGTAGCAGTACCACAACCCCCCCTACAATAACCTTGCGATCTCCCACAACTCCTTTTTGGGTCAGGACCGCTATAGGCACAACACTGTGAAATTTCAGATTTAAATAGCTGAAATCATGAAATTTATGCTTTTTAAAAGCCTATGAGGGTGAAATTGACCAAAATGGACCACAAATTTGGTAGGGCCCTAGCAATAACGCTTACCTATCTTGCAGGGTGTTGGTAGGCATGAGGTTAGCTCCATCAACAAAGTTCCTGTTTCTTCAGTGGCTCACCAAATAGGTTTCCAACATTTTAAATGGGTAATGGATATTATGTTAGCATATTAGAGAAGCCAATACTAGTGTCCACTTCACTATCAGCAAGCAGCTGATGGATGGATCGTTAATTGTTTCAGTCCAAGAATACAGCAGGCTTAGCTATTGCAGATTCCCACTCCATCAAGACATACAACTTGAGAGGGAGATGGAACACTCTCTCCACAAAGATTTCCTTTCCTACCTCCCAAGTCAAAAAATAAACCCAAGGATGGAAGCCAAGAACTTATTTTTAGTATGGGGATATCTCATGGCTCTGGTCATCAAAGAAAAGATGGTTTCTCCCAACCGATAATGGCAGGTCAATTCTTGTAGCCAAAGTCTATAGAAGAGTCACAAGCTAAAAGAAATAACGTACAAACTTCTACAGGCTTACTTTGCTTAATGTGATGATACAGGGTACATTCTCCACGTTAAGTCGAATACAGTCATAAGGGTCATCAGAGAGCTCAATCTCTTTTGATCCTTCTTCATCCTCCAAAACACGCACTTTGGGTATCCTATTGAAACAGAAGCATATGCAAAACTTACTGGATATTACTTCACCACTCTCTAATCTGTTATGTAGGCCTGCCCCATTCCCAGAGAAAATAAAGCTGTTAAGATTTCTAAAGATAATTTTTCCATGCTTCTTTTTAAAGAAAGGGAATGCAGATGAAAGACTACTAAAAACCACCAAAACCAAACACGCCCGTTTTAGTACTGTAGGATTTTAGTCTTAATTCTAAAGAATGCTTCTGATCTCCAGTCACATCAGTTAATGTTAAAATGCATATTTTGTTTAAACATACCACCAAGTAAGTGATCAACTATACATGGTCATGGCTTGGGGGAAAAACCAATGCCCACATGGCAAGCACGAGTGCTTACAAAAATCCATTTCTTCAGCATTTAGATTAATTTAAATACTAAGCTTCTTGCTGTTAGTTACACAGCTACACTATGAAGTAACTGTAAAGTGATGCAATGTTGTCACCTAGGGTCTGCAGATGGCAACTTCTCTGGTTCTGCTGCTGCTAGCTTAACTCTGTTCCTGCTTGGTTAAACTAACAAGGCTCTGGTCTTGTTTCAGTGCTACTATCCATAATCCCGTGGGTGACAAGTGAAACTCTTGCCAATTTTGTGTTGCTGCTAATGCTTGGAAAAGCTATGACTAGAAGCAGACATAAGCACCAATGTTATTTAAGGGGGAAGGAGACTAACTACTGGGGGGGAAGGCTAGAGTAGCAGAATGCTTTCCTCACAAGTTGAGGAATTCTCCCCCACCCCCCTTCTATAGTACAGCCTCCTGCTTGCTAGTAGAGGTAGATATGAAAAATAGAGCTATCAAGCAGGGTCCCAAGAGAAGCTTCAGTAGAAATCCCAGCATCCTCCATAAAAGCTGGGATGTCAGGGGGCTGGACCTCTCCCAAAGGTGCTGATTTAGCTGGTTTGGCTCTCAACCTTCAAATTTCATGTCTACCTCTGGCTAGTAGGTTTAGGCCTTCAACTAGTGCCAAGAAGTTGAAGGTTAATTTTTCAGTCCCTGTGCCAGACATCTGCCAAATCGAAATTACCCCCTCACCTTCCTGATCAATTCCATTATTCCTATCCGCCACAGCAATGAAAATCAAGAGGCACATGTCTGGAGAAGTATATAGGATGGGATAACTTTGTATAGGTGAATGTTTTAGGACACATTCCTCCACTTCGGAGGAGTCTAATCAAGAGAAAAATGAATTCCTCAGACATCTTCATCCAGAACAGATTTTACACTTTATTAAAGAGGGATTATATATACTTTCCCCAAATCCTTTGTTCAACAGACGAAGTAATGCCCGAGATGTTCAATTTCGCATATTACTTAAAATGTGAATGTGAAGGTTAAGTCTCCATATTTTGAAATTTGTCAGATTTATAGGACATAGTTGGCCATATTATATGCACAGTATGTATAAATTCCATGGAAGTTTTACAAAAAGCTGAACATAACATTCTTATGGTAATGAATAAAAGATCAGTTGGAAGTTTCTAAGTAATCACTTGCTTTATTTTTCCTGCCCATAATGTGAAGGCCATGTTCGGCCCTGGTGCAATTCTGATGGAGTCCATTGGTGTAAGAAGGCTGCTTCCCCTCAGGGATGAATATAGCATGAAAGCTCTTACTTTGCAGGCCAATAAAAAGAAAACAGATCTCCCATTTCTATGCACTTTCCTTGAAGATATAACACACCTCAGTGCATCTCTGAAAAATTAGCTTTGGTAACTGGATGACATCTAACAGAAATGTTGGTTTATATTAATAGTTTTACAGCACAGTGTCGTGTGTGTTACAAATTAAACTCAAGAGACTTCTTTTATGCATTCTGTAACATCTTTTAAAGTAAAATATCTGGATGGATTTAATGAACATTTTTTCCTTACAGGAGCAAAATGTTTTTTGTTTTGTTTTTTAATGCCTGGAAAGTATTTTACACCTCTACCCCAATATAACATGACCCAATATAACACGAATTCGAATATAACGCGGTAAAGCAGTGCTCCGGGGGAAGGAGTGGGGCTGTGCACTCCGGCGGATCAAAGCAAGTTCAATATAACGCGGTTTCACCTATAACGCGGTAAAAAATTTTGGCTCCCGAAGACAGCATTATATTGGGGTAGAGGTGTAGTTGCAGTTCATATTGAGTCCTAAAGAGAAGTGCTTCATAACAACTTAGACATCTGTAGAGAGAAGAGGCATATTCCCTGCATAATACTGACCAACCAAAACAAAAATCTTTTAAAACACGCAGAATGCAACTATTTTGTATAGTCTTACATAACTGCATCTAAAGCATTGTAGAATACGATCAATGAGACCAGATGTTTTCTGCTGAAAATTATTAACACTTTATTTACAACTGAGAGGGCAAGACAGTTAGCTGGTTACACATAGGCTGATACAAGAGGACTGTTATAAAGGCGAAGGCTCTTGAGCCAACAGTGACAAGGTTGTTTGGAGGGATAGAAGGAGAGCAGTGTGCTAGACAGGCTAGAAGAAGGTTAAAATCAAGTCCATAAAGAGCAATTTTTAACCCCTATTCTGAATTGCATAGGAAGTGGAAAGCAATGTTTAAAGATGACAATGACAGAGCCATTATTTCCTTGTACACAGAAGGCGGCAAGTAGTAATGCATCTCTATATGCTGCAGTTTCAAGAGCTAGTATTTGGAAAGTCCCTAGAGGAAGGAGTTGCATTACTCAAGGCAAGAGGAGATGAAGTTATAGACAAGACCAAACATCTACTAAGGCAAGAGGACAGCATGAGCTGGGCAGACAGAGAAGAATATTAGTAGCATGGAAGAAGTGGGGAGGTGATTACAGCCACCTTGGTAAATAAGCAAGAAGTAGAAATAGATTTTTGCAGGATCAAGGGCATTCCTGGAAAGCATCAGATTCCCTCCTCCCCTTGTGAAAAGCCTTCGCTCCAGAATCCAGAGTAAGCAAATTGTAAATCTAATCATTTTATTTTTGTGCACTATACTTATTTGTTGAGTTCCCACAATAGTGTTAAAACCTGCAGAAGGTTCATCAGTGCAGCAACTGCAAAGCCAGCAACTGCAAAGCCAGGTGGGCTAGTAGTAACTGTTGTAGGAAACTTCAAAGTAGTCTGTGAAGTAGTAAATATCTGGATCTAAGAGAAGGGGAAGGAAAGAATGACTAGATTCCATAGTGGATTAGTGCCTTTCACTGCTCAAGGACAGAGCTCAAATTCTTAGTTCACAAATAAAAGCGAGTTTGGTGGTTTCTTCATGTTCCCCACAACAACAGTGGCACACCAGCAATGCTCTCAGTTCAGTGCAGGAGATCTATAACTGCAGCTTGACATCTGCAAGTGGTCTCTACTGCCCCCCCTCTCCTTCAATTCCATCACTACCCTGTTGTTGGATAAGGGGCAGAGTGACATCTACTGTTGAAATAATGACTATTTTCAGTTACAAGTGCCTAAAGTCACAATCTATCTAGTTTTTGCCAGTGTTAAACTAATATGGGATATGCATCATTGTAATATGCTAAACCACAGCCCTGTGAGTGTTTGCACATTTATACAATAACCTGAGGAATCTTGTTCCAGGCCCCAGCATACAGAGGTTTGTGTTCCAAAACATAACAGTGGAAATACAGTGGGGCAAATTCAGCCATGGTGTATGTACAGCTCCACTAAAATACAGATTTCTACTACAGCGGAATATGGCCCTAAGTGCCTTTAGATACCTAATTAGTACTAGAACTGAAGGAATACTATTCCATTAGTATTTGGTGAGTCATTTAAAGCTGTCTGAACAATGCAAACATTTAGATTAATGAATATGCCACCTTATTGGGTCACCATCTTGGATTCCTTGAAGCCTAAATAAAGTAGTCCCCATAGCTATGAAGGAAGCTATACAAGCTTGGTTTTTAAGGATAAAATTATTGCTCTACAAGGCTCAGATAGGCATTTGAGAACTAAATGCTTCAAAAACAATGGCAGCCAGAACACACTAATCTGGATTCCAGGTTTCAAGCAAGAGCTGGTCTTTTTAAAGCTGATATATACACCTTTGAAAACAGGTTTATAATGGAAACTTGGTCACAAAATTACTATGAAGGAAAAATAGTATAGCTGTAAGAGACAAGTTCAGGACAGTTAGATTTGAATTGTCTGGCATTGATAAAAATAGTTAGTTTTTAAATAGATTAACATGATTGAAGTGATATTTTTCTGGTGGGCTAGTAGTAACTGTTGTAGGAAACTTCAAAGTAGTCTGTGAAGTAGTAAATATCTGGAACTAAGAGAAGGGGAAGGAAAGAATGACTAGATTCCATAGTGGATTAGTGCCTTTCACTGCTCAAGGACAGAGCTCAAATTCTTAGTTCACAAATAAAAGCGAGTTTGGTGGTTTCTTCATGTTCCCCACAACAATAGCTCTTCCCAGTTCATACTTAAGCAAAGAATGCCAGTTGTGCTAAAGTGAAATAAGCAAGACCAGAGGTCGGCAAACTATGGCCCACGGGCCATGTCCGGCCCATGGGACCGTCCTGCCTGGCCCTTGAGCTCCCGGCTGGGGAGGCTAGACCCCGTCCCTTCCCCTGAGGTCTCCCCTCCCCCGCAGCCTCAGCTCGCTGTGCCGCCAGCACTCTGGGCAGCGCTGCTGCAACCTCCTTCTGGGCAGCACGGTGGCATGGCTGGCTCCGGCCAGGTGGCGCAGCTGCCAGTCCTGGTGCTCTGAGTGGCATGGTAAGGGGGCGGGGAGTGTGGGGGGAGGGGGGAAGGGGCGATTGGATAAGGGGCAGGGGGCTCCGGGGAGCAGCCAGGGGACAGGGAGCGGTTAGATAGGCGTGGGAGTCCTGGGGGGCCTGTCAGGGGTCGGGGCAGTCAGGGGACAGGAAGCAAGGGGGTTGGATGGGGGTGGGGTCAGGGAACAAGGAGTGGGGGGAGGGGAGGTTGGATGGGTTGGGAGTTCTGAGGGGGACAGTCAGGGGGCAGGAAGTGTGAGGGGGCGGAGGCCAGGTTGTTTGGGGAGGCACAGCCTTCCCTACCCGGCCCTCCATACAGTTTTGGAACCCCGATGTGGCTCTCAGGCCAAAAAGTTTGCCCACCCCTGAGCAAGACTCTTGTAGGTCAAAACTGAAAAAAGTACTGGCAGTGGCTTTGGAGAAGCTTAGACACTGTTTGCCCACAGTACTCCAAACTCAAGCCATTAGTCTCTCACTTTCCTAAGTGCGATGAAGTTATCTATTTTAAAAGGCACTGTTTTTGAAAGAACTATTAAAGCAAGCACTGCATGAATAATGTCCTCCAGTGTTAGCTTGCAATACGTTTTTCCTAATCCAATGCTGTTCTGTTTTAGTTTTTGTATTTTCTTTATATACAGTATCCTTCAAAATAGGACTTCTGTTTAAACTACATTTCAAAAAGCCCAGATATCTTGTACATAAAGCACAAACAAGGGATCTAAAAAAAAAAAAAACACAACCATGGAACAGCAGCTGTTACAAACTAAACTTAGAATTTAGACTAACAGCATCCAGGCAGCTTTCCCATAAAATCGTTTTGCAACCTTTTTTCACCCTTAGCAAGTTCACAAGTCTTTGGCAGCTTCCCAATGTGTGAGAATATAACTTTTAATGGATTCCACATTATAGGAACTCTTTATTCCTTTAAAAAAGCCACTGTGGAGATGATTAAAGCAGGAGACTGTTCAGTAAAATACCAACAGGAATGAAGTGTAGCAGAGTTATTGTCTCAATCTCTCTCCCCCACTACTTCTGGAGGGGTGTTAACAGGTCACCTAACACATTTCAAGGGACCAATCAAGGCAACTACTTATGCTAAACAATCTGTTCCACCTTGTATTTAGCTGTGACACTCTGAATATGTTCCCCAGACCTAAAGAAGAGCTCTGTGTAAGCTTGTCTCTCTCACCAACAGAAATTGGCCCAATAAAAGATATTACCTCACCCCATCTCGTCTCTCAATCTCAAGAGACTTTCTTCATGTCTGAACAAACAGATTTTAACAACCTGATATACCTCTTCAGAACCATGCTTTTTTTCCTTGTATGCTGCTTTCCAGCAATAGAGCTGCAATCGGATTTCACTCTTGTGTAACTCAGGAGTAACTCTACGGAAGCTAATGGAGTTTCAATACACTACTGTAGAACACCTTCATACCTCTTGCGCCTGCAACATAAACTTTAATTTTTGGAAAGCTATTCTGGAGTCTCACTATGCAACATTTGGCAACTTTTGTTCACAAGATCACTCATCACACTCTTGATGGAAAGAATTTCTGAAAAGGTTTATTGACAAACTAGAAATGTAACATTTGCCTATTGGGGAGTTTCTTCATCTGGTTATACGTAGAACCTACCCATTCAGCTGAAGTATTGGCTAATTTACTCCTGTAAGTGCAAATCTATGTTGCTAAATTTAGCTATCGCTAGCAGGCAGATCAAGAAATGGCAGGCAAAGTGCCTCTGCTCCAGACTTCCTGCCTTCCAGCATGCGCCACTACATGTGCAGAGAAGGTAGCAAAGCACAATTGATGGTTTTGTTAACAATATTGCACTTGCGCAAAAGTTTGTGAGCTCTGGCACCTAGTGACACTTTCCTTCTCTCAGTCAATAGTTCCGTGAAGAAACTATGAACCATGATTCATGTTGTTTAATGCAAAAGAAAAAACTCAATTTTTTTTAATACAGGAATTTAGAGCTGGCAACAGTCTGACAGCCCTACAGACGTAGGAAGTGATTTTCAGAGGTGCCAAGCACCTGCAGCGTCCATGGACTTCAGCCCATCTGGAAATTAGGGCATGAAGGTCTTTATAATTATACACCGCTGCCAAAATAAGCTTTTTCTGAAGTTGGCCATGTTTAAAGGGGTGACAAGGTAACAGTTACCATGATCATTCAATCTTTCAACTCTTTGCCAATAAGCATCCTTGTCACGAAGGAGGACGACACCTGCCCAACAGAAACTGGACTGAAATCACTAATTCATTTCAGCTGGATGCAAATGATCGGTTTTGTATCTGGATGCAAGTTGACCTAGACATCCAATCCCTTAATCTTTGTTTTAATGTTTAAGCTTTAAAAGTGCTCAGAAAGTATTTATCCTCCCAAGAAAATTAAGAACTGTGCCTTACCTCGTATTAAAGAGAGCTGCCTTCACTGCAATAGAGATTGCATCGAAGAGGTTGCCACCACATTCCAATAACTGAGGTAAAAAACACAAAAACCATAAACTATTATAAGAACATCAAAATATTCCCTAAATAGTTGTGACACTGAAACACTAAAAAACTTTCTATATTTAATTATACTCAACATTACCTATGAAGTCACAGCCAACTATACAATATCAGTTTCTTTCCAAAATTGACTGTAAAGTGGGAATGCTTTAAAATGCAATTTTAAAACCAAATATACACAGCACAGTGCACAGCATAGTTATTACAAAAACGGATTCTTTTTAGAACAGCATTCATTACCACTACAGCTACTTGAAAAACTCTAAAACTTTCAATGAAAATTGAAGGGGGAATAGTTGTTGAAAATATTTTTTTGTCAAATGTGAAATTCAGGAAGTTTCAGCCAGCTGTAGTTATGGCAATATTTAAAAATAAACTCAGAATAAGAAAGTTATGCATTCAGTCTTAATCCACATAATTCTTCTTCTTTTAAAAATCTACCCAATGAAAGCACTTGCCCCTATCTTAACAGGAGAAGCGTGAATGCACCAATCTACTCGGTTCATGTGAATATAGTGGATTAAGTTTCAAAGTGTACAATTCTGAAGTATGGTCAACGTAATCAACATAGAAAACTAAAAAGCCTACGAGGAAATGAACTCTAAATTAAGTAAGGGTTATATTTCAGACTGATTACTTGTACCAAGACAGACTGATGACTGAAAGGTCAAACTGACAAAAGGTGAAAGCAAAAGCTAAGACACAGAGGGTGACCAAATTACTGCTATGCAACAATTGCTTGATACAGAGAAATTAGCCCGCCATTTTCAGTAGTTATTGGATTTTACTGGATAAATGCAATAAAACCACTATCTTTATTTAAAGACAGGATGTGTCTGTACTGTAGTTAAGGTTATGTTCAGACCTCCAGTATAAACTATTATTTGTATTACAGTAGCTCTTACAGGCCAGGGTACAACAACAACTTTTTCAAAACAATATCTTTTAGACTAACATTCCTACAAGGTGAATGTTTGTTTGTTCAATCTGTTCAGCTGTTTGAGTTGTGGGAAGAAAAAGAAGCTACCCCTTCCTCTGCAAACCACAATAAACTCAAGAGTGGTTAAATAAAATTCTAAGCCTGGCCCTAGTCCTCCTTGAGGAAAACTCTCCAAGTCAGTAGTGACAAAAAAAAAAAAAATATAAAACCTTCTATGGACACTCAACAGGAAACGGCTAAGATTTTACTAGAGCCTAATGTAGCCTTCCTATGTGTATACTGTGCTGTAAGGAGGTGAAAAAAACCACACACTCATTCTCTCCATCCAGTATGACAGACTGCTGGGGCAATTTCTGTGAAGATGACTATAAATGTGTCAATCATGTCAAAAGCCTCCTAAAAGCTTGTCTTTAACATCAGCAACAAAAGGAAACTGTAGGTGTGAAAATATTGCAGATCCCTGGTTTATGGTGTTTCTGTACTCACTGTGCTGCTCTAGGGATAATGGATTTTTTTATATTTAAAAAAAATAGAATGATCATTTCTTTTGAGACCACCATTATACAACCAGAGCATTAACCAAGAGCCCCTGGGTAGCTTCTGCATGCAAATTTGTAGTCTAACTCCTTTTGGTTCAGTCTACTGAGCATTAACAGTGTGACTGTGCAACCAACTAAGACAAGTTTCAACTATACTGGAGATAAAAATATAGGCCACTAACAAAGAAAAAGTATCTTTCTTTTTAGATGAGTGACTTTGCATCAGCACCATCTGTTAAAGAAATCTCGTCTCCCTTTTCTCCTGAAGTTGCATATACTGGTCAAACCTTACCCTCAAATAAGAGCTGAAACTCAGATACTTCTGTGGAATTGTGGCTGGTTATATGGATGGCAATAAGAAATGGAGCAAGAATCCATCGAAATCAGATATCTTTCAGAACAAGCTATTTTAGTAACAAATATATTCTATGCACTCTATTGCATATCCAAGAATGCAGTATTTTTTTTAAACTTCTGACAGAAACTTAATGAGGTTTATTCTCCCCTTAATTTACTGTGCAAATCCCACTAACATGAAAAGGAGCTATTCTTATGCATCTAGAGGGAAATGCAGTAAAAAGTGTTCTCATTAATCTGCTCATCATTACACTTTCAAAAATAGAAAAGTCCACTTGATATTAGTGTGGACACTACAGATAATTCCACTGTAATGAGCCACTAGTATAATGTTAAAATGTAGTACAGTGAGCACTCACACAGCGAGTGTGGCAGAAATACCTATAAATACTGGTCTCTTACTGCATTGTAACATCGTTCCTCTACCTTATGGTATTCCCTCTAGTTATAATAGAAAATAGCACAAATATCTTGGTAAATTTAAATACTGAGATTTGAGAAGATCCATACATTAATGATCCATTTGTAGCAATACAAGTAGTCACTCCTGAGGGTATTCTGCACCAAAGAAAATAAAAATTCTGTGCACAATATTTTAAAATTCTGCAAATTTGGTCAATAAATAAATGTGGCGGCTCTAGCATAGCAGTGGGGAGCACAGTGCACTGGCTGCACAGAGGTGGGAGATCACCCTGCAGCCCCTACCAAGACAGACTCAGCGCTGAGGCTGCACCCGACCCGACACAGTGCAAGCCCCAGAAACATGAGGGGGCCCTGCCCCTCCATGCAGGTACACCAGGTGTGGGCAGGCAGGCTCAGCCTGGCAGGATCCAAGTGTGAAGGGGCTTAGTGTGGGGGGGAATCCAGGTGCAGGGTGAGAAGGTTCTGTGTGGGGCAATCTGGGTGTGGGTGGCTCAGTGGGAGGAGGGGGGAAGAATCTGGATGCACTGGGACTCGTTGGGGGTTCCGTGTGCAGGGGCAATGGGACTCTGTAGGGGGGTCCAGGTGCAGCTGGCTGGGGCTCAGTGGTATGGGGGGCTGGGTGAAGGGTGGTCCAAGTGTAGGGGAGTGTGACTAGTTGGGGTGGAGGTTTGGTTGCGTGGGGCTCAGCTGGGGGGTGGGGTGGGGGCGGGTCCGGAAACAGAGGGGTTGTGGTTAGGGTGTGAGAGGCTCCAGGTGCAGGAGGTGAGGCTTAGTGGGGGGGGGGATCAGGTTGGGGGGCTTGGGGTGGGAGGCTCTGGGTACAGGGCAGGTGAGGGTATGGTGGGGAGGGGAGCCTGGATGCATAGGGGGTTGAGCAGACAGGGTAGCAGCTCCACATACAGTGACCCCTCCTACATGGCTGAGGAGTGATGAGGACAGGAAGTGTGAGGGGGTGGAGAGGAGTGATTTACTGACTTTATGCAAATATGCATATCTAATAATCTGTAGCTTTGTTCACGTTTACCAAATAATTTAAATTCCCCAGTGCTACTCTTCAAAAACAGCACTTCATTTTCAATTAAATTATTTTAGGTTCTGCTAAGATGGCTGCTGAGATTGTAACAAACTGCATCAGTACACATCTGATCGTTCTGTACTACTGTTAGTCACAGTAGGCACATCCCTATATAATTAGACTAATGCCTTTTTTAAAAAAAGAACATAATGAATTTGTATTTTCATACATAATTTATTTAGGGGTGTCTGCATTCTGAATGTTCTTGTTTATCAACACAGACCTACATTTGGCTTTGACAACTGTATTTATCACTGAGCTTTATATCTTCAAAGCACTTTACAAACATGAACTAATGCATCTGTTGGAGGAAGTTACCAGTTATTACCCATTTTACAAAATAGGGAAATACTGATTTGTTCAAGTCAGTGTCAGAGTTGGGAACAGAGCTCATGAGTTCCTGGCTCCCAGACCTGTATTCAAGTCTTGCTGTCTCTCTCTCTCTCTCTCTTTCAGAACTTTAAGCACATTGTTGTGATTTAGCTACTCATTAGGTTAACTTTAGAACGCGGACAAAATTTAGTTTCCATTCTAGAAAGAGATCAAGTATTCACTCTCCACACACACACACACACACACACTTCAATAATAAAATCTAAACCTTCTGTGTGTGTGGGGGGGGGGGGGGGGGGGGGAGGGGAAGCCCCATCACTTTTATATAAAGCTTTTGTTCTGCTCCAAGGATCCACCAGCAATAATACAGTGTCAAGAGATAGATGGTGTGGGTAGTTATGTTAGCCACCCCTCTTTCCTCTCCTCCCCTACCCCCCACAGCATTACAGTGAGGCATGGATATGCAATGATATAAACTGTGTAAATATTTTAAAAATATTACTTAATTTTTTTTATGCTCTGTAGTTCAGTACCTTGAAGACTCCCTGGAACTTAAATTACCTCTTCTTTGCTTCACTTACCAAAACATCAACATAGAGAACCCAGCAGTGCTCTCTGGGATTAATACAAAGGGATTTCACGTCTATGGTGCTCTCATTGCTAAATATTCTGTAGAGCGTATTTACTATCTCTGTGGCAAGCTCTTCTCCTCCCCGGCCTTCAAATTCAGGAGTGGCATTTGCTGAACTGGATGGGGGTAAAAGAAAATAGATACTTTTCATTTCTAAAGCAGCCTTTATCCAAGGAACTCAAAGCTTTTCATAAACAGTAAGCCCATAACATCACCACAAAGGAGGTATTATTCCCACTTTACAAGGGTAGAAAAGAAGCACAGAAAAGTGAAACAAATTACTTGAGGTAACACACAAAATTAGCATCAGAGCTGGCAAAAGAATACAGAAGTCCAGTATCTGTTTTAGTCACCAGACCACACTGTACAGTTCCTTGACATTCTGCAGAAACGTTTAAGACTAATATTTAATTATCTCTGCACCTTCATGATAAAAAAAAAAAATTACAGTAAGTTCCAAATGGTTAACAATACAGCCTGTTAAAGATGAATGGGACAAAAGACAACAGTGAGAAGAGGGGTGAAAAAAAGACAAGCAAGAGACTTTTTAGAATGGCATGACTGCATGACCTTAATTATTAATGTCTTTACTGGATACTCTGTTATGGGGTTGCTTGCAGACAGCGTCTCATTATCTAAGCAAGCGCAGTTTATGTATGGTGAGTACCAACTAAAGAGTATCTATTTTTAAAAAAAGATCAGAGAATAGCACGAGCCTTCACTTTCCTAATTCCAAAACAAAGGTCAGTTTATGGGCATCCATGCAAGAAGATCCCTAGCTGCCTTGGGCCTTACACACAGCTAAAAACAAAAGGTTTTAGCTAACAAAGGCAGCATGCCTATAAAAAAAAATCCCCAAACTAACAAACATTCTGAAACTTGTTCTGATTCTACTCTAGTATATATAGAAGGCAAAAACATGGGCGTGCTGTAATAACTGGGCCTATAAATTTATCCTAATTGTGAACTCAATTGTGGGAAAGTTTACAAAATGTTTCAATCACATAATGATAAACGTTGATGGGAAAAGGTGCAAAAGGGAGGCAGACTGAATTAGCCTAAATAAGGCAGCCTAGAACTGTGTTAAGATCATGCCTGGTAAACAAGAGAAGCATGGGGCCAGAAGTTATAGAATCATAGGACTAGAAGGGACCTCGAGAGGTCATCAAGTCCAGTCCCGCACTGATGGCAGGACTAAGTATGATCTAGACCATTCCTGACAGGTGTCTGGAGATTAAGAACAGGTTAGGAAACGATGGAGATTCCACAACTCCCATGGCAATTTATTCCAGTGCTTAACTACCCTGACAGTTAAGAAGTTTTTCCCAATGTCCAAGCTAAACAGCCCTTTCTTCAATTTAAGACCAGTGCGTCTTGTCCTAGCCTCAGAGGTCAAGGAGAAAAAATTTTCACCCTCCTCCTTGTAACAACAGTTTTCAAGTACATAAAAGGTTATGTCCCCTCTCAGTCTTTTCTCAGACTAAACAAACCCATTGTTTTCAATCTTTCCTCATAGGTCATGTTCTCTAGACCTTTAATCATTTTTGTTGCTCTTCTCTGGACTTTCTCCAATTTATCCACATTTTTCCTGAAATGTGGCACCCAGAACTGGACACAATACTCCAGTTGAGCCCTAATCAGTGCAGAGTAAAGCAGAAGTATTACTTCTCATGTCTTGCTTACAACACTCCTGGTAATACATCCCAGAATGTTTGCTTTTTTTGCTACACTATTGACTCATATTTAGCTTGTGATCCACTATGACCCCCCAGATCCCTTTCCGCAGTACTCCCTCCAAGGCAGTCATTTCCCATTTTGTATGTGTGCAACTGATTGTTCCTTCCTAAGTGAAGTACTTTGCATTTGTCCTTATTGAATTTCATCCTATTTACTTCAGATAATTTCTCCAGTCTGTCCAGACAATTTTGAATTTTAATCCTATTGTCCAGAGCACTTGTAACCCCCTCCCAACTTGGTATCATGCACAAACTTTATAATTCTACTCTCTATGTAAATCTCTAATTCATTGATGAAGATATTGAACAGAACTGAAGCCAGAACTGATCCCTATGGGAACACACTTGATATGCTCTTCCAGCTTGACTGTGAACCACTGATGACAACTCTCTGGGAATGGTTTTCCAACCAGTTATGCACCCACCTTATAATATCTCTATCTAGCTTGTATTTCCCTAGTTCATTTATGAGAAGGTTGTGTGAGACAATATCAAGATCTTTACTAAAGTCAAGATATATCACATCTACCACTTCCTCCCTATCCACTAGTCTTGTTCCCCTGTCAAAGAAAGATATTAGGTTGGTTTGACTCGATTTGTTCTTGACAAATCCATGCTGACTGTTACTTTTTATTAACACCTCACTATCTTCTAGGTCAGGGGAGGGCAAACTACGGCCCGCGGGATTGCCAGCCCCATGGCGCAGTGGGGCTAAAGCAGGCTCCTTGCCTGCCCTGGTCCCACGCCGCTCCCAGAAGCGGCCAGCGCCACGTTCCTGTGCCCTCTGGGGGCTGGGGGCAGAGGGCTCTGTGCACTGCCCTCGCCTGCAGGCATCGCCCCCCGCAGCTCCTATTGGCCAGGAATGGGGAACCGCGGCCAATGGGAGCTTCGGGAGTGGTACCCACAGGTAAGGGCAGCATGCAGCAGAGACACCTGCCCCACCCCACCCCCAGGAGCCATTGCCAGACATGCTGGCCACTTCCGGGAGTGGCGCGGGGCCAAGGCAGGCAGGGAGGGAGCCTGCCTTAGCCCCGCTGCCATCCCGGAGCAGCTCGAGGTAAGCGGCGCCAAGCAGGAGCCCACACCCTGAACCCCTCCTGCACCCCGCACCCCAACCCCTTGCCTGAGCCCTCTCCTGCACCCCAACCCCTTGCCCTGAGCGCCTTCCTGCACACTGCACCCCCTCTCACACCCCACCCCCCCTGCCCCAGCCCTACATTCATGGCCCTGCATACCATTTCTCCACCAGACATGGCCCTCAGGCCAAAAAGTTTGCCTACCCCTGTTCTACGTGTTTGCAAAGACATTGCTTAATTATTTGCTCCATTATCTTTTTGGGTACTGAAGTTAAGAAATCTGGTCTATAATAAAGTCAATGAAGTAAAGTTGCTGTGTCGAAAATTAGGCCTAATTGCTGGACAATATAATGAGAGAACGGGCTATTCTGCCAATCATCCCCTTTGGGGTCCTCAGAAAGAGACTTTGGGGATGGGGGAGAAGCTGCTATCGCAATGCTGGCTGATTAAAAGAATGGGAATGAGCAAGCTTCCCCATCATGGCTGCCATTCCCAGTCTCCTGGGATCCCAAAATCTGACATGACACCATTTTCCCTTCATCATAATGAAGAGAGATGTCTTGAGGGACCCAGATGATATTGCTACCTCCACCATCATTGGTTACATCTTGAATACCACCTGGGATGTAAGACTTTGTCACAGACACACTTGTCCATCATGTGTCCTCCTCTTTCTCCACCTTATTTCTTCTTTTTCCTCTCTCTCTTCCTTTGCCTTCTGTTTAGTAAGAGTCTGGCTTAACCGGCTAAGACTGTGTATTTTGCAACATTACTCTGAGCCTGTGACCAGAAAAAGGTAGTTAAAAGCAATGCATCGAACAGTGCAACGTTGTACAACTTTGCCAGATCTCAGAGTGATGGATAAGACTGTGCTGGGCCTGTGTTTTTCCAGCAGTGAGTTTGCAAGTACATGTCAACACGAGAGACAGAAGCTGCATTTTCTATCTTTGCTGTTCTCTTCTCTCCACTGTTATGTGTGTGTGTGCGTCTGTGTCTTGTTTTGTCTTCTAGGAAATAGGATCAGACTTCAACAAGAACAGCTCCAGCCAATGTCAACTAACTTCTCTTTTTCCACCTAAAAGACAATTACGCTGTGGAATTCCTTTTAAAAATCTTTCTCCAGAGTGAGAGAGAGAAAGAGAGAGAGAGAGAGAGGAAATAAGGGATGCTGTTAAAAACGAAAGCCTTACTTAATACTTTAAATTTCAAATGCTTTAACTGTTTTTGCTTCCCCCCCCTCGCCCCCATCCTTAATAAAAGGCAGGATGTTATTTCCAGATGTATAAATGCCACATTGTAATAAGATTACACAATTAATGATGAGCCAAAATTATAATCCCACGCAGAAGAACTATAATCAAATTTAAAAAGAGCCTTATCACCAGAATTATTAAATTACATAACAATGAAGAGCTCAATTCAGCAAATGTATCTCCCATTTAAGTCAGTGAAACCATTCATCTCTGAACATGACTGCAAAATTGAACCCCGTTAAAATTTTGCAGGTCTTATAGTACATCAGATATAAAAGCTATTTTTTGAAAACTTTGGTTTTTACTTGCATTAACTAGAAGTCAAAATGCTGAATTTTTTACTTGGACAACTGTAAGAAATGATAGACTTGGAATATGTCTACACTACAGCCACTACAACAATACAGCTGTGCTGCTGTAACGCTATAGCACACACACTCCCCTACACTGGCAGAAAAATCCCTTCGGTCAAGGTAGCTAATCCACCTTGCAAGAGGCAGTAGCTAGGTCGACAGAAAAATTCTTCATTAACCTAGCTGCACCTACCCTGGGGGTTCAGTCAACCTAACCACAATGCTCATGGCAAGAAATTGTTCACAGCCTTGAGCAACATATTTAGGTCGTTTTTAAAGTGTAAACCAGGCCTTAGAGTATTTGATCTGGATAACTGTCACTGAATTTTATCATAACCTTAATCATCTTATTAATTGCAAGGGACTAAGTCTTGATCTACACCTAGCCACATCACTTCCAAATACATGGTAAATACTGCCACCCTAAGGCCACTGGCTATCACAATAGTGTAGTAGCAGAGATGTTTACATTCACTCATTTGAAATACTTTGCCCACTGTACAAATCTCAGAAGTAGAGTTCAGAGAAACGTATTTGTGGAAGACACATAGATCTAGCAGGGGCCAAAGGGAGAGTGCCATTCTTATTCCTGAATAATACTTAAAATAAAATCTCCAAAGTTAAGAAACAGCTCTCAGCCACATTCTATGAGAATCAAGACTTTCTAGAGCAGGGGTCTCAAACTCAAATGACCAAGAGGGCCACATGAGGACTAGTGCATTGGCCCGAGGGCCGCATCACTGACACCCCCCCCACGCTGACCCCGGCCCCGCCCCCACTCCACCTGCCCCGCCTCTTCTCCACCTCCTCCCCTGAACACGTGGCTACCTGCTCCTCCCTCCTGGAAAGTGACAATCGCCACCAACAGCAATGCACCTCACTCAAAGGACAAAACACGCACTTAGTTAGATTTACTTCTGTTAAAGCCCCCCCACTGCACTGGGCTGCACCACCACTCCACCCCTGCTCTGCCTCTTCCAGGGGTGGCAGGTTTGTAGAAATTTTGGTGGTGCCCAGAACCTGCCCCCCCCCCCCAAACTCCACCCCCACCTGCCTAAGGCTCTGGAAGGGAGTTTGGGTGGAGGAGGGGGTCTGGGGTGCAGGCTCTGGGATGGAGTTTGGGGATAGGAGGGGGTTCAGGGGTGAGGGCTGTGGGGCTGGGGGGTTTGGGGCATTGGAGAGGCTCAGAACTAGGGCAGAAGGGGAAGGGCAGCCTGCCCTGGACACAGTGGAGGGGGGCAGCAGGACCCTGCGGCAGCAGGTGATGCCGGAAGCTGGCAGAGCGGAGTGGAGTCAGCATGAGCTGCAGGCTCCGGGGCAGTGAAGGGGCAGCAAGTGAGCCCGGGGGTGGCAGGCGGGCCGGGGGAGAGACCCGGCCCCAAACATTGGGGAGCAGGGAGCTTAGCTGCCACATAAAATAACTCGGGGGTGTGGGGGCGGGGACCTTGGTGGGCCGCGTGTTTGAGACCCCCGTTCTAGAGAATCCAGTGTAAGGAAGCCTCCATCACAGACTAGGTCATGTCAGCACCCCTGAGGTTATCAGTCCAGCTGTTTCCTCTTGAATAGTTTAGTTTATTTTATCTCTGACTGACTTCTATCCACCTCCATGTTTTAGGCCTCAGGTAGTTAATAAAAACATTAAGTTTTCATTATATGATTAACTAGGAACATAGGAAGCCTCTAAGGACAATTTGCATACAGAGATATATTAATGAGTACATCATTTATTTGCACTGTACAATTTAGTCTTAAATTGAAAGCAAACTGGGTTTATAAATTTTGGTGGAGTTTAACAGCTAATTACATGGACATCAAAATAAACCTACATTCCCAATGCATTAAGGTTGAGATTTTAGTTGTGTGGAAGTCAAGAAATTCAGAGCTGGGGTTCCCACTGCAACCTCAAATCTGCTTCCCTGAACTTTTGTATTACAATGGAGCCTCATTAAATGATCTCACTAGATTATGTACTTTCTGTAGTAAGAAGTACAGTTTTACAAAATAAAGTACCTTAAGTAAATGGTCTAGATAGGCACCTGCTTTCAGCTTCTCTCCCCACATCCACAGGCTGGTAGAATTGGTTAGAACATCTTGCCCTCCTTTAAGGAGGCATTCTCATTATTTCCATCAGCAGTGAGCCCCAGATCTCCTCATAACTCGAAAGTGTAGACAGCCCCCAGAAGTGCTCTCAGCACATTTAGAACTTTGATGAGCAAAACTGACTGAAACTGCCAGACGTGGCATTTGTCTCTGCCAGACTGATGTAGTGAATCCCTCCAAATGAAAGCACTTCTATTCACAAAGATTTTTCTTAAAAAAAAAAAAAACAAAAAAAAAAAACCCCAAAACCTAAATGTGACTTCCAACCGTCATCTAGTTATCTATCCCACCCCTCCTCTCCCCTTCCTTCCTCCTGCTATGACCAGTTCCATGACATCAGGGGTTCTCAACGTTTTTTAAAATACATCCCTCCAACCTCTTCTCTCCCACCCCTTTTCCTGGAGTGCCCACCCTTTACAAAATGGGAATTTCCAATGTAATTTAGATGGAACTGGGGCCATTAATATAATGATTCCAATAAATGGGATTCTGCTTTCAGTAAATCAGTCCTCTGATCCCGTTATCTAACTGTGCATAGGCCAGGAACCTTTTAAAAACACATACATTGATATCCACAACGTTTTCAGGCCAGTACGTCTCAGTTTCAGCATCAAAGCGTGCTAGTGGGGATAATGACTGCACAAGCCTGATTGCAATGCCATTCACTGAAATTTGGCTCAGCCACCCCACCATCATGATGGAGGAGTGGCCAGGCCAAATTTGAACGAGTGACATTGCAGCTCAGGTGACAAAGCGCACCATACCCTCTAGAAAGTTTGACATGTCCCTCAGGTTGAGAACTGCAGTTTATCTACCAAGCTTCATAGACTTTATAAAGAGAAAAAATAAGTTCTCTTCATCTTCATACAAATCACAGTACACGATTCAAGCATTGAGATGTCCCAACTGATTGACTTGGGAACATGAGTGCTATGAGAACTTTAGCCACCACTCCTTGTGTTTCATTTATCATGAGTTATCTGTATAGTATACGAGATATGAAAATAACGTTTAAGAGCTTTACTGATGGCTGAACAACAAATGATGATGATATTGCATGAGGACTCAACAGAACAGTCCACCAGCTATAGGATGTTCTACCTAAGAAACACCTGAAACGGATGTGGTCCCTACATTTCCATGCATGTACTAGAGAAATAGGTCCACCAGGAGCTAAGGTGAGTCTTCCCTTCAACCTGGAGGAGCAAATGGCCAGACCTGAGGACAGAGGTATAACTCTCACCTCCCTCGTTGTTAATTTCATTCTAAACCCAATATCCAGCAGGTACTCTGAAAGCGTCATTGCATACAGATTCAACTGTCATACGGGCTTTTTTTGGTTACTATTTTATACCACAAAAAAATGACAGATTATTATAGTCACAAAACTAACAAGTCAATATTTTACAAAGTTATAAACAAGAAAAACATCACTTTTTTTAAATGCAGCTATTCTGCTGATGCAGCAGCATTCCAGTGTGTAACAGAGATCTAGGACTCCCACTCCCGCTCCCTACACTGCAGGATGCACAGGCAACTCCATTGCTTTTGGGGAAAACAGAACAAGTTCCAACATCATTAGTGCACCCAAATTGTCCATTCCAAGGAGTGGCACTGTGCATAGTTTCAAGAGGAATAAGTGTTCCTCTCCCAGTTCAGGAGAAGATAGAAACAGAATAAGGGGATAGAAAAAAAAGGGTGGTGGTGGTGGAAGGAAATGGTATTTTCTGAGTGGAAGATGATCAACACATATGTCTGGATGGCTAAATCAGCTCTAGCAAACTAGTAGATTTTAAAATCTACAAGAAGCCAAAAAAGAATATCAGATAGTAAGCATTATAAGCACGGCACAATCAGCACTGAGGAAAAAAAAAAATCTTAATTTGAAAAAATAAAAACCAAAGCACCATATAAGAGATTTCTACAATAACAGAGACCCAGTTGTAAAATTATGCACAATTAGCACCATCTAGTGGCAGCCTGAAAGAGTGTCATACATTACAACTACACATAAAAGAATACTGGTATCACCACATTTGGATATACCATTCTTTACAGAAAAAAAGGCTTCTGCCGAAAGCTCCGAATTTTATTTTAAAAATCTTTCTGGCACCTAGACATGTATGTCCTCTGATGACTTGGGCATTTTGGAACTCACCATTCAGGTTTCCAGAGCCAGGCTCTTACCCTCATATTGTTACCTTGAGGGAAAACCACTTTACATACAGAAGGTCAACTAGGACTGTCAGTTCAGTACATGCGTTCAGTAAATGCATCTGACGAAGTGGGCATTCACCCATGGAAAGTTATGCTTCAATACGTCTGTTAGTCTATAAGGTGCCACAGGACTCTTTGTCGCTTTTTACAGATCTAGACTAACACGGCTACCCCTCTGATACAGTTCAGGGAGAGGTTCGCCAATCATTCTGGCCCTCACATCTGCCTCTATCTCTTTGGCAATTATAAAATAGAATCTAAAATTAAACTAATTTAAGAAACATTTGAGGATTTGTAATACTAGCCGTAGATGAAAACAATGCTACAATGAATTTCTGTGGCCCCTTAGGGCACTCGTTACCGGGCATCTCTCCCGGTAACTAGCTGATGAACAGCACCGGACATTTGTTAACACACACACACAAAACACTCTCACGGGCAGTTGGTTTCATTCAACTTTACTGAGTGAAAAAGCTCCCTGCCAGACACTCCTTTACCAGCAACTGCAGGGGAAAAATGAACTCATATGTTGATGTACCCCTCCAAAAACAGGGCTCTGATCCTAACTTAGATCTTGCAAGTTGGCGAGCCAAAGGCTCTGTGTCATGTGAGATATGTGAACATTATGTGAATGTAGTACTCCCGCAGTGGTCAAGGCTTTGCGTGTGGTGCAATAAATTAAGTTTTTCTTTTTTTAAAACAGAAAAATATGGAATCTCATGAGACTCATGTGATGGAGAGAAGGCGTAAGTGACCAAATCCTGGTGAGGATCTTTGTGAGGATCATTGGGGCCCAAGAACTGAGCAAAATTCAAAGAGGGATTGGCCATTTATATGGATAGCAAAATCCAGAGTTTTAATAGTAAATACTCAAAAACATAATTTGGAAGTGATAAAACCTAATTCTTCAGGGCAAAACCCAATATTGAATTATTAAAGGTAAGAAAGACTTCCCTAGGTCAGAGGTGGGCAGAAATGACCCATATCTGCCTACTGAAAAGTTTTGTGCTCCTCCTCTGAAACAGCTGGGTGCTGGCCACTACCAGAGAAAAGATATGGGACTAGATGTATCTTTGTATCTCACCCAGTCTGTTAGTTTCTATATTCTTATGAGGAGAGTGGAATGGAGTAGAATGGAGATTGAAAATAATTGGAATTCCCCAGCCCAGGCAATTCTTGCACTTCCTCTGTATACTAAAATCTAAACTATAGAAGACCAGCAAGGAGCTCTATACTTTGGGGAGAACAGTGGTGCTTCCAGTTTGGAGTTAAGAAGTTTACCAAATGTTTACAAATCTATCAGAGCAACCTACTAACACGTCTTTTATGTATATTACAGATTACCAAGCAGTTAACTCAAGCAGCATCAGTACTTCTATTATCAATACGGTCTTGAGATGCATTAGGTGAGGTATTTCCAGTAGAGATAAGGAGGTGTTAGTACCGTTATACAAGGCACTGGTGAGACCTCATCTGGAATACTGTGTACAGTTCTGGTCTCCCATGCTTAAGACGGATGAATTCAAACTGGAACAGCTACAGAGAAGGGCTACTAGGATGATCCGAGGAATGGAAAACTTGTCTTATGAAAGGAGACTCAAAGAGCTCGGCTTGTTTAGCCTAACCAAAAGAAGGTTGAGGTGAAGATATGATTGCTCTCTATAAATATATCAGAGGGATAAATACCACGGAGGGAAAGGAATTATTTAAGCTCAGTACCAATGTGGACATAAGAACAAATGGATATAAACTGGCCATCAGGAAGTTTAGACTTGAAATTAGATGAAGGTTTCTAACCATCAGAAGAGTGAAGTTCTGGAACAGCCTTCCAAGGGGAGCAAAAGACATATCTGGCTTCAAGACTAAGCTTGATAAGTTTATGGAGGGGATGGTATGATGGGATAGCCTAATTTTGGCAATTAATTAATCTTTGACTATTAGCGGTAAGTATGCCCAATGGTCTGTGATGGGATGTTAGATGGGGTGGGATCTGAGTTACTACAGAGAATTCTTTCCGGGGTGTCTGGCTAGTGATTCTTGCCCACATGCTCAGGGTTTAGCTGATCGCCATATTTGCGGTCGGGAAGGAATTTTCCGCCAGGGCAGATTGGCAGAGGCCCTGGAGGTTTTTCGCCTTCCTCTGCAGCATGCGGCATGGGTCACTCGCTGGAGGAGTCTCTGAGCCTTGAAGTTTTTAAGCCATGATTTGAGGACTTCAATGGCTCAGACACAAGTTAGAGGTTTGTTGTGGGAGTGGGTGGGTGAGATTCTGCCGCCTGCGTTGTGCAGGAGATCAGACTAGACAATCATATTGGTCCCTTCTGACCTTAAAGTCTATGACTATCAAACCTCTAAAGCAGGGTTCTCAGGACAAATTACATCTCTACCCAGATATAACGCTGTCCTCAGGAGCCAAAAAAATCTTACTGCGTTATAGGTGAAAGTGCATTATATTGATCTTGCTTTGATCCGCCAAAGCGCGCAGCCCCGCCCCAGCGGTGCTTTACCGCGTTATATCCGAATTCGTGTTATATTGGGGTAGAGGTGTATTTGGTGGCCTCAGAGTGCAGCCACCAACTCTTGCTCGTGGCTACTCACACTTTTTCCTAAAATACTTAATTAGCTTTAGGAAAAATAAATATGCACATCGAAAGCGCTGTAATTTATTTATTACTAGCTACTAAGTCTATGAAAAGTGATATTAACATACATACAAGTATCACTTTTCACAGCAGACTTACTCAGCCCCGCAAGTCTGGGGACAAATTAAGCCCTGGATGGAGGATCAGGGGAGGCAGTGGGAGGGCTGGAGCCTGAAGCCCCATAGGGGATGGAATCCAAAGACACATGGCTGGAATCTGCCTCCCCACCACCCCCAGGCTGAAGCCCAAAGCTGGAGCCCCACCACTTCTGGGGAGGCGTAGCACTCACCAGCTGCCTACTCCTTCAGCATTGTGCCCCAAGTGTTTCCAGAGGGGGTTAGGGCCCAACCCCTGCTGGAAGCCCCAGAAACCAACACCAAGGCAGTGCATCCAGGAGCACCAGGAAGGGGAAGGGGCCGCTGCTTCCCCCCTGCCCCCAATCACAGCCCAGGAGGCCACAAAAATAACGAGGAGTCCGGTGGCACCTTAAAGACTAACACATTTATTTGGGCATAAGCTTACATGGGAAAAAAACCCTTTGTATCTGTTCCGTAATTGAAGTAGAGCTCAGAAAGTCCACCTAACATGCCCCGTGCTCCCACCTAAATAGCAGTATGTGTAACCCTTAATTACACTAGGTGGTGACTGTGACAACTCTTAAAGCAACCCGCAAACTGGGACTCCTGGACTGTCTCGAGCTCCTTCCATAATCCTGCTCACTGGAAAGCTGCCAACAGTAATGCCTCAATCACGGTCAAGAAAGTCAGAAACATGCTTAAACATGAACCTGATTTCTAGCTCATAGAGGAAATAGTGCTTTACTGAAAAATGCCATTCTGAATGTTATTTTCTAGGCAGTTAACTGTTGTATCTCGAATTCACAGTGTTATTGTGTTCAAATAAAAAAAAAAGGACAACTTCTAATTACCGTACACTTGTGTGATACATTGGGGGGATGAGTGGGGAGTAACTCCCTTTGATGGACACCCAGTCAGTCAGCTGTAAAATCCCTCTTGGTCTATTCTCTGCTTGCTTTACCTGTAAAGGGTTAACAAGCCCACAGGTAAAAGAGAAGGAGTGGGCATCTGACCAAAAGAGCCAATGAACTTTTTAAAACTGGGAAAGAAACTTCCGTTTGTCTTTTGTTCTCTGGGCTGAAGAGACGAGGCAGCAGGAATGCTGTATAAAGTTTGAACCAGATACGAAAATCATCAGATCATATCTAGAACTACTTTTTACAACCCAAAGGTGTAAGTAGATCAGAATGTTTAGCTAAAAACGATCAGGTTTATTTCTGTTTATTTTTTAAGGCTTGTAGATCTCCTCTGTGCTAACCCCAGATGCTTTTGTTTGCTTGTAACCTTTAAGCTGAACCCCCAAGAAAGCTATTTTGGGTGCTTAATTTTTGGAACTGCTCTTTTTAAAATCTAGCAAAAGCCTAGGTTCCAAATGTATTTTTTCCTTTTTGTTTTTAATAAAATTTACCTTTTTTAAAAACAGGATTGGATTATTGATGTCCTAAGAGATTTGTGCATGTTGTTTGATTAGCTGGTAGCCACAGCTAATTTTCTTTGTTTCTCTCTCAGGTGTGTCTGTGCCTGTGTGAGAAAGGGCTTGAGATTACCTTAGAGGGAGGAACTGAAAGTGCTCCTTCCTGGGTTAAAAGGGTTTTTTTTGCATTTGGGTGGTAGCAGTGTTTATCAAGCCATGGTCAAAGAGCAGCTGTAACCTTGGGAGTGTAATTCAAACCTGGAGTGGCAAATACTAATTTTTAAAATCCTTGCGGGCCCCCTCTTCCTACACTCGAAGTGACAACTTGAAATCTAGGCAATTCAATAAAAGAAAAAATAATTTCAGGTAGCATACCTATCTCTGAGTGTACCTACCATTTTTTTTTTAAATGGATATTCTCTCTCTCTCATTTTCTTTTTGTCCAAGTCCCAGAGAGAACAGGGGGAAATAAACTCTATACAAAGTTCTGTCAAATGCACAAAGAGTAAACAAACTGAATTTTTTTCCCTTTTATCTTTTCCAATTATAATAATCTTGTAATTTCTAGAACCAAGCAAAACAGCAATTCTGAAGGAGTAGCAGAGCATTTTCCCAATTTTACCATCCACTAAAGCAACAAAATAGCTTATTTCTATTATGTAGACCACTACAGCAGGCCAACGGAATTAAAGAATATACTTTAGATCAATAGCTTTTCTAAATGCATTATTTACTCAAAGTATTGGGCTTTTGATACTCTTCCTTATTGTACCTACCAGTCAACAAAGAATTCAAGGTAGCCTTCATTTGGATTCTCCAACTTCGGTGTTCCCATTTCAGCTTTGACTCCTACCAGGATGTCCGTATGTCCCTGTTAAAATACCAGCGTCACTCAACCAGAAAAATATTCCACGCCATAGCTTGTACAATTTATCCACATAGGGGTCAAGCTGTTATTAATGTTTATCTTTATGTTATCTACACAAACTATTCTGCCAAATAGCATTTCGAGCATGACCCAGTATTTTATTTTAATAAATCAAAGCTTTCGAAGAGACAATGTTAAGTTTGAGCACGTTTCCTCAAATAAACCCTATGTATTTACAAAATTTCTCTATGCTAATAGGACATTCTAAATATCCATGACTTCATAAATTCAGTCCTGGAATAAATACATATGCAGAACTATTCTAATACCCTGAGCGTAGCCACTGTCTGTACATACAACACCCACTAAAGCAGCAGTTTTAATTTGTTGTGATATGAACACTGTGAAGAATTATTTCTCTATTTATTAGTCATACTACTGACTTTACTTTCACAGGTTTAAATGGTGAATTATTTCAGCTTCCTCTGGCCTCAATGTACTTTGCCAATAGATCTCGCTCATAGCAAGGGCTTGTCTACACTTACAGCACTGCCGAGGTGAAGCTGAAGACATTACCTACATCAACAGGAGAGTTTCTCCTGTCGGTGTAGGTACTCCACCTCTAAGAGGCGGTAGCTATGTCGACAGGAGAAGCCCTCCCATTGACATAGTGCTCTCTACACTGGGACTTAGGTCGGTATGATGCGTTGCTCAGTGGTGTGGATTTTCTACAGCCCTGAGAGATGAAGTTATACTGACATAAGGTTGTAGAGTAGACCAGGACTAAGTAACCATTCTTTATGGACCGTGACACAGTTTCAGGCTCACTCCACCTGTATTCCCCCGCAATACACAGTCCCTTGAGGGCACCCACTTAAAAGTTTTTGGCTCCCAGCCAACATCTCTCATGAGCAGAGAACTATGTTGCACTCTCTCCTGACCAGAGTTTTAAGGCTGCACAGCTCCCCAAATTACACTATACTATCCCCAACAAGGCAGATAGCCTAACCAGGCCAGTGCCTGGCTTTCTTTCCAAAGGCTATGACCAGTATATTGCCAGCACACAGCTCCTTCTAAGCAAGCATATTTATTCTTAAGGTAAAAACATTACAAAGAAAACACTTCAAAAACAATGAGTCCCGATATGCATGCTAAAAGCTCAGCAGAAGTTACCTATTAGTCTTATGGGGCCCTCGTAGGGCAAGTCCTTCCAACCCTACTGCAAGGCATGCTTCCCCCAACTCCCCACCCTTCAGGACAGAAGGTCCTTTCCATTTGCTGGATCAGAAATAAGGCCTCAAGTCAGGCTCTTTGTCCAAAAGTCCCTTCTTTGTCTGCTGGTCTCTGGAGAGTCCAGTTTGAACCAGTATACGTAAGTGTCCCCCAGCACACTGTATTTCTCTCAGGGCTTACAACCTGGCTGATTTCCCTTAATCACCCCTTTGGTTTTTAGTTGCTGGAGGAGCAGTGGTAGCCCACCCCCATGAAGCAGAACACAATTATACATAAACCATTAATGAATCCCAAAGACACTGCACAGGGTTGCAATATCTGTCACAGATTGTTAGGAGGTGGTGAAAGGGAACAAACAGGAGCTTCAGTTTGTGCCACATATCATTAAAGTCAAGTTTCTGTTAATACTGTGGTGTATATTTCAGATAGTAATTTTACATTAAGAATATTCACTCTGTGTGTGTATTTTTACATTTGTATTAAAAAGCAAAAAAAAAAAAATCAATAAAAACTTAATACAAATAGTCAAGTGATAAAGTCTGGACTTGACCTACAGCCTCAAAGTCATGAGCTTCCACTAGCAATATACAAAAACTCCTTGTATCTGTACTTACAAGCTTCACTCTTGCAGATCCACTTGTGTTTGATACTACATCTGTTTCCACTTCAATACATCTATAGTCTTCACAGCCACGGCCATCTACCCGAAGATCCTCCTAAGCATAGCCACCACAGTTTTATTAAGTGATATAACTGATCCATATTATATTAATAAATCAAATACAAACTTAAAATAATCCCAGATAAAACATGCAAGTTAACAAAGCTAAATGGAGAAAAACAGATGGTCTTGTAGTTAAAGTGCTGGAGTATGACTTGAAAGATCTAGGTTTAATTCCCAGTTCAGTCACCGACTTCCTGCATGAACTGTAAAATAGAGAGAGAAGGTAATACTATACAATACAAGCTAAGCGTAGAACGTGAGTATTTCAGTCTTCATCCTGCAACATGCTCCATGTGGGCAGACGTCTTTCAGCTTCAGTGCAGCTCCTTATGCACAGATGGAAACCTATGTCCACAGTTCATTCAGGATCAGGGCCTTAAATGATAAGCTCTTTGAGGCAAGAGCTGTGTGTTTGTGTAGCACCTAGCATAACGGGGCTCTGATCTTGGTTGGGACTTCCAGAGAATACATACATAAATTGATGAAGAAGAAAGAATTGGGTAGTTTGAATTGCCAGCCAAAGTTACTGATGCCTTTAAGCAAAATAATAAACTGTCCATATACCTTCTCTTCACCTAAGAGGTTTGTTAGTATAGGTCTACCGGTAAACCTTCCTAGTGTAGACATATTTTATACCAGCAAAAAAGTTATTTTGCAGATATACCTTCTTCCCGGAGATAAATAAGCTACAGGTCAAAAAGCCTTTTTTGCTGATATAAACTGTGCCTACTCAGGCCTTTTACCAGAATAAATATGTTGGCCAAAAACAAACAAACAAAAAAAACACACCCCACACAACTATGGGGGCAAAACTTTTAAGTACAGACCAGGCCTAAGATAGCAATTCCAGTAAGAAAAAAAAGTTGGTATAAAATGAAAACATCCTGTAGCAGAAAGGATATATCTAGGATCTTTCTTGGCTTTGTGCTATCTGAGGTGTTTAGTGTAGACAGGAGATCAAATCTTAGTATTTGTTACATAGATATAAATCCCAAAGAACTCCACTGAAGTCGATGGAGCTGTATTCGCAAAAAACCCAAGATCAGAATCTTCCCTCACATGGAGCTGTTAAGTCTGTTTATTTAAGGTTGCTGTGTCTAAGCCAGTCAGAGGACAGGTATCTAGTTATGAACAATGGCAAAATAAAGAGAACATAATAACTGGCTCTCCTGCACCATTGGTTCTATCAAGTGCAAGCTACACACAGCGCAGGTTGCAAATCTTTCCTTGGCCAAAAGTGCACAGGGGAACAATGATGAAGAAATCCTGGAGGAGATAAACATTTTAGCCTTTAGAGGTTATTTCCCCCTGAAAACAACCGACTGTATTTCAATTTAAACAGCTGGCAATAGCCCCACCCCGTCGGCAGCAGCGACCCGGGACACGAAGCACTCAGCCGCGCCGTGCTCCGCATTACAGGCTCTGCAGGCCCCCGGCTACAAGCTAGGGTGGGAGAGGAGGGGAACGGCAGAGGCTGACCGCGCGGAGAGGCCGGGTTGCTGCTGCAGCACCGCCCATTCCCCCTGCCCCGGAGCGTCTGCTCCCCTCGCTAACACCACCTGACCGCCCCCCCCCCCCCCCACCGGGAACCCTGTCCGCTCCCAACTCTCACCCCCACCCCGGGAACCCTGTCCGCTCCCAATTCACCCCCACCCCCGCCGGGAACCCTGTCCGCTCCCAACTCACACACACACGCCGGGCCCCGCCCCGCCGCCCGTTACCTGGATACCGTGCACGATGTAGACCTTCTCCGCCTCGCTCAGCACCACGGACGCCATGCTGCGCGCCGGGTTCCAAACACTACTCCGGCCGCCGCCCGGTGATGCCGTCACCAAAACGCGACGAAGCTAACGCCCGCGACATTTCCTTTCCCTCCTCCATCCGCACATACTTACGTCATCCGCGTTGTGAGGTTCGACGGGCGCGCGAGCACGGGCTGGTTCGTGCGCGTGTTACGGAGAGAGAGCGGCTGGGCGGCTCCCAGCGTGTGACAGCCCGGGGAGGGAGGGGCTGGGAATAGGGTGACCAGATGTCCTGATTTTATAGGGACAGTCCTGATTTTTGGGTCTTTGTCTTATATAGGCTCCTATTACCCCCCACCTCCGTCCCGATTTTTCACATTTGCTGTCTGGTCACCCTAGCTGGGAAGAAATGTTCCCACGTGGGAATAGAGGTACAGACAGGAGCCCCAGATCCCTTGAGTGAGCGCGCTACCTGTGTGCATGTGAGTTCTTGCCTGTGAGCCTGCAGGAGTGCTGCGCTGTGCGTGTCTTGGGCATCGTTTGCATGCATTGGGCCTGGATGTGCATTGTGCATCCTACGGGCAAGGTGTCACCTCAAAGGCACTTCTCTGTGGAGTTCCAAATCCGTTCTGTGTTATAAAGACATGGAAATAGATGAAAACTCTCAAGAAAGGACTGAAATGTTAACTGACAAAACACTGAATGGTGGACTGAGTTCTGTGGTATGTCTGTCCTTGTTTTTTTCCCATGGTTACACAGTGTCATGCAGTAAATTGCAAATCTTCAACAGATAGTGCATATAAAAACTATGTTAAATTGCACAGTCAGGCTGTCTAAAGTTAGGAAATGTCAGAGCTAAGGTTACCTGTGCAACTAGGGTTGCCAGCCCTCCAGGATTGTTCTAGAGTCTCCAGGAATTAAAGATTAATCTTTAATTAAAGATTATGTCATGTGATGAAACCTCCAGGAAAACAACCAAAATTGGCAACCCTATGTGCAATGTTAATTTGCCCTCTCTTGTGTGTCTTCATTATGACAGTCTTTAATTACACAACATACTATTTTCCCCAAAGGATGGAAAGTCCTCAATGAGTGTTTTAATATTTTGTTTTTTCCTTATAATTCAGTGTGTGGCCCCATGCCTTATTTAATGCATGCCAGTCAATTTTATGTCCCTGCTCCAAAACAAGGGGGTACCTGAGCTGAGCTTCTCAAATAACTTGCCAGAATTTTTTAAGATGGGCAAAGCAACATATATTTCTTTAACTTTGTTTCTCTGGCATATAAAATTCTGCCCCAAACAGTTAAAGTTTGACAAAGTTACAAGCAACTGAAAACAGGGTCAAATAATAGAAAGTGTCTGGCAGTGCTACCTGCCCAAACAATAAGGAGTGAGTCAATGAAAGTGATTATATTTCCAGCTATATTCTGTCATGTTTTATACTACAGCACTTTGGACACTCACAAGCCACTTGGCCTGGCCTAAGCTGTAAACACAAAAGTGCTGAGCACCTGCAACTCTCGTTGCATACTCACCTATATATGTAGTGACTAGTGTGTACATATATACACAGTCATCTCCAGTATGTGAATACACAAGGTGGATGTAGCACACATCGTTATGTGCATGTTATGAAAAATGTGTATGTAACATATAGACCAGGTGAGGTAATATCTTTTATTTGACCAACTTCTGTTGGTGAAAGAGAGAAGCTTTTGAGCTTACATACACATATGCTATTCTTTTTGTTATTGTTTTCCAGTACCACTGAAAGACCCCAAATCTGGGATCAGATCCCCACTGTGATCTGCACCAAAGAAACATCATAGGTCCTGTCCCAAACATTTTGCAGTTTAAATAAAACAGAAGAAGATGGAAGAGGTTGTAACATATAAGCAGAACAATCCAGGTATTGGGTGGGAAATGTCAGGTTATATATATACCATAAATGTAATGTGTGCACATATAGACGCGTATGCATCCTGCACCAGTGAGGTCGGTGGCACCAGCAGCAAGCCCTGTGTGTGTGGATACAGCAGATGCTTAGCGAGTGAACAGAAACAGTTGTACGAAGGCAATGCATTGCAGTTCATTGCGTGCCAGGGCTTCCCGCAGTAGCGGGACCACAGTACGTGCTTTGCTCAGTCAGTGTGGGAGGGACCAGGTCCCGAGGAGGAGATGACGCTGTGCCGAGGAAGTGAAGGGAGAGGGCGTGACACTTCTCCGCGCTGCTCACTTCCTGGTCTCTCTCCCTCCCAGTAGGACTAGGGGCAGCTCGGGTAGCCACTGACGCCTCCTGCTGCAGTAGCAGCTCCGGGGCGTCGCGCGCTTGGCGTCCCAGGCTCGCGAGGCGAATGGAACGTTGCGTTGGGCGACGGAACGTTGACCCGGGTGGCGGCGAGGTCCTGAACGGGGGTGGCGGCGGCAGCGGGCGGGCTGGACCAGCAGCAGCTGCGGGGACCGGCGGCGACGGCTTCTTATGCGGGTAGGTTGCTCCCCGCGGCTCGCGGTGGGTAGCCGGGCAGCGGGCGTACCTGCAGTGGCCGCACACACCTAGCCAGGGGCTGGCAGCAGCCGCACACCCTCTGCAGGGAGATGCGGGCGGGCGAGCGACAGGCGGGTCAGGAAGCTCGAGGTGGAGCTTGGTATTGTCTCGTGCAAGGGTGAGCAGTGTGCTCCTGCAAGGTGAAGCCGGTGTCCCCAAGGGCAGGTGTGGCTCGTGCCGTGTGGCGCCTGAGCTCCAGTGGGATCCCTGTCCGCTTGGCTTGGGAGATGTAGCTGCAAGGGGGTGGGGGGCTGAAGAAGTGAGTAAATGCACAGGCTGCTGGGGAGAGACAAATCTTGGGGAGCATATGGCTAAGGAGGATGCAAAACAAACAAGGTCTCCCCCAAGTGCTCCATGCACATCGAGGGTCCCTTTCTACCCGTAATGATAGTCTTTTTGGCGTATGTTTAGGGCATATAAAGAACTCCCACAGGCGGCCAGGAGCCTATTTCCACACTCTTTGGGGTCCTCAAACCTCTACTGAAGTCCTTGGAAATGTGGGGAAGTTGGGGTGTGTTCAAACCGCGCAGGATCAGGCCCCAACATATCATTTACTAGAGCTGTTTCTGCCAAGGGAACATGCATTTGGGTTCTGCACCAGTATAATATTTTCACATTGGCACTGTTTAAAAGGTAAATCCCATGCAGCAGCCCTGGAAGATCTCTTTTTAAATAGACTATTAACTATTTTTTAAAAGTTTATTTTACTTCATTTAGGCCTTCAGCATCCCAGCACTGTTTGTGTTACTGAACAATGCTGTTCAAAACATTATATAAACGCATCCTTTAATGAGGTGCCATGGGATTTAAATTCTGCAGCCTCGACAGTTGGACAGTGTCCTGGCAACCTAGAATTGAATTAAAATAAAGAAGTTTGAATGCTGGTGAGATCTTTAACAAGTATTTGAACAGTTAAACATGCACTCGTCTGAAAAGTGCTTTGTACATCATTTGATGTTTAACTGGAGCTTATAACAGCATACTACTGTATAAAAGCTATGATGTCTAGTTTTATGTATAAGCCATTCTAAAACTATGATGCTATAAGACAGTGGCTCTCAACCTTTTAGAGTGACTAGATGTCCCGATTTTATAGGGACAGTCCCAATTTTTTTTTTTTTTCTTGTATAGGCTCCTATTACCTACCACCCCCGTCCCGATTTTTCACATTTGCTGTCTGGTCACCCTAACCCCTTTCAGGAGTCTGATTTGTCTTGCGTACCCCAAGTTTCACCTCACTTAAAAACTACTTGCTTACAAAATCAGACATAAAAATACAAAAGTGTCATAGCAAGCTATTACTGAAAAATTGCTTAATTTCTCATGTTTACAGTATAATTATAAAATAAATCAATTGGAATATAAATATTGTACTTATATTTCAGTGTAACGTATATAGATTAGTATAAACTATTGTATGAAATTTTAGTTTGTACTTACTTCACTAATGCTTTTTATGTAGCCTGTTGTAAAACTACTTAAATATTTAGGTGAGTTGATGTACCCTTTGGAAGACCTCTGTGTAGCCCCAGGAGTATTTGTACCCCTGGTTGAGAGTCACTGCTATAAGGGGTCTGATAAATTAAAAAGGATAACAGATTTTTTTGTATGTTAATTAAAAGTAATTCCTATTGATTTATTTTTAATACTTTTAAATATTTCTAGCGCTCTTTCAACATTATTATAGAATAATTTTTCCATAAATATATACATTCAGTATTGTTCACTAGAACTCTTCCGTGTTTGAGAAAACATAGGAATAGCAGTCACAAATATTCATCTTTCACCTGCAGTCGCTTTGAATCTGTTCCCAGAGTGCAGATCAGAATTCTGTTAGATTTTTCTTGGCTCCCAATCCAAATAAGAGCAAGTATCTTTTCAGACACACAAATGAGACTACTGCGCTGGACTTTCAAGGTGATGAAGATGCAAATAAGCCAGGGAGTGAGAGGCTTTCACTCAAATTATGATGGCATATTGTTCCATTATGAGGGTAACATAGAAAGTATGTTGATATTTTATAGCAAATGACTGCCGTCTACAACAGGGGTGGGAAAACTTTTTGGCCCGAGGGCCACATCAGGGTTGCGCAACTGTATGGAGGGCTGGGTAGGGAAGGCTGTGCTTCCCCAAACAGCCTGGCCCCCTCCCACTTCCCGCTCCCTGACTGCCCCCCTCAGAATCCCCAACCCATCCAACCCCCCTGCTCCCTGTCCCCTGACTGCCCCAACCCCTATCCATACCCCCAACCCCTGACAGCCCCCCGGGACTCCCACCCCCTATCCAACCGCCCTCTGCTCCTCGTCACCTGACCACCCCCTCCCAGGACCCTCCACCCCAACTGTCCCCCGGGATCCCACCCTCTTATCCAACCCCCCCGTTCCCTGTCCCCTGACTGCCATCTCGACCCCTATCCACACCCCCACCCCCTGACAGCCCCCCGGGGCTCCCACTCCCAACCCTCTCTGTTCCTCATCCCCTGACCGCCCTGCCCCAGAACCTCCAGCACATCCAACCGCCCTCTCCTCCCTGACTGCCCCCCAAGACCTCTGCTCCCTTACCCAACCCTCCCACCCCCCGCCCCCTTACCAGCAGCAGGAGCTCACAGCTGTAACACTCAGCCAGAGCCAGATGCGCTCCCCACGCTGCCCAGCGGGAGCGGTGGGCCAGAGTGCGGCCCACACGGCAGTGTGGCTGTGGGGAAGGGGACTAGGCTCCCTGGCTGGGAGCTCAGGGGCCGGGGAGGACAGTCCCGCGGGCCGTAGTTTGCTCACGTCTGGTCTACAACAAGACAATCGGATCTTGAGGCAGTTTCAGTGAAAGTTATGTTTTTCAGTGTTTAATGAAAGCAACCAAAAAGGCTTATTTAAAATAAGATAATGACTGTCAAGGTTGAAACTTTTATGTAAAAGTGAAGCTACATGTTTGTTTCTGTCATTGCTTTTAAAAGTGCATTAAAGAGCCAGTCATACAAACACTAGTGCTGTTTGACTGTAGAATGTACTACCACGAGCAAAAAGAAGAACAGGAGTACTTGTGGCACCTTAGAGACTAACAAATTTATTAGAGCATAAGCTTTCGTGGACTACAGCCCATCAGTGGGCTGTAGTCCACGAAAGCTTATGCTCTAATAAATTTGTTAGTCTCTAAGGTGCCACAAGTACTCCTGTTCTTCTTTTTGCTGATACAGACTAACACGGCTGCTACTCTGAAACCTACCATGAGTAGTTCTTATTTCATCTAAGGGACTGATCTAATAAGAAGCATTGCATTTGGACAAAACGTTCACAGAAATTTAGAGACAAGGACCCCAGAAGTTTGATGCAATTGCAGACCTTTTTTGTCATAAAATAAACTTGATTTTTCTAAATAAATCAAAGGTTTTCAGCATATTAATTCTTACTAGAAAATATTTTGCATCATTTTTCATAAGAAAGGTTCTATTTCAATTCTTAGTTTTTATTTAAATGCTGCAGTTATAGATAAACTACACCTACCTATTTAAAAACTTGCTCAATAAGAGAAGTCCCTCAGAGAGAAGTTTTCATGACAATATCCGTTTTATTAATCCAGCTGTAGGAATAGGGTTTAAGAGGGCAAATGCTTTTCACCAGGCATAATAGTGCAGTGAATACAGAATTATTATGCTGCTCTCTCTTGGGTAGGAAGTTGTCAATTTCTCCCCTTTCCTATGGACTGTTCTCTTTACTCTGATTAGGTTAAGAGAAGAAACTGTGACTACAAATCTTAATAGGTTTCTGTACGAGAGATGTGGGAATTTGTCTTGTGATGACATTCTTGTTCCCTTGTTTGCATTTTTAATGACTAGTTTTTCTTATCTTAGGGCAGGTCTACACTTAAAACGTTGCATTGGTGTAGCTGTGCCGCTGTAGCGCTTAAGTGAAAACAGTCCTATGCCAATCAGCATAGTTAATTCACCTCTCCGAGGGGCAATAGCTATGTCGATGGGAGAAGCTCTCCCGTTGACGTAGCACTGCCTACACAGGAGGTTAAGATCGGTATAACTACATGCTCATTGGGTTATACGACATAGTTATACCGACATAGGTCTGTAGTGTACACTTGGCCTTAGTGTAACAAGAATCTTAGTATAATATCTCAAATGCTACTTTCCTGCCCTTAGGTATAGTAATACCAGATCACATCTTACTTGAAAAATTTGCTCTACAAGCTGACCAGGTAAAATAGTCCAGATGTGACTAACAGTATCTAGTGGATCCTCTTTGTTCTATGCTCTAGATCAGGCTAATCTCAAATTTAAGGTCATTTTAGAGAAGATTAGAAATTAAAACTATCCTAATTGTAGTTGAATATACTCCAGGGTGCATGAAGTCAAGGAACAGAAGGTTGTTTGCAGTCTCATTGATATTGCAGTGCAGTAAGTTTTATCAGCGACCCCTTATATATCATCCACTAAGTTAGTGGTTCTCAACTAGGGGTACGCAGAGGTCTTCCAGGGGGTACTCAACTCATCTAGATATTTGCCTAGTTTTACAACATGCTACATAAAAAGCACTAGCGAAGTCAGTACAAACTAAAATTTCATACCGACAGTGACTTGTTTATACTGTTCTATATACTATACACTGAAATGTAAGTACAATATTTATATTCCAGTTGGTTTATTGTATAATTATATAGTAGAAATGAGAATAAGCAATTTTTCAGTACTACTGTGCTGTGTCACTTTTGTATTTTTGTATGATTTTGTAAGTAAGTTTTTAAGTGAGGTGAAAGTTGGGGCTACACAAGACAGATTGGACTCCTGAAAGGGGTGCAGTTGTCTGGAAAGGTTGAGAACCACTGCAGTAGATAACTAGTCAGAATACTTGCTACCACAGGCTTTGGGATAGCCGAAGTCTCTAGAAAATCCTTAGCATATAGCTGTTTTGAGGAGTAGACTAGAGACACAAAAGAGTGTGTTAATGCTCCATTCAGATGAATGGAGGAGTGTTGAATGGGGTGCTGTGGGGCACTTGTCAGTATTTTCATCAGTGACTGGGATTATGATGATATGCTAAGTATGATAGTCAGTCTTGCAGATAGTGCTAAGCTGAGGGGATGAGGTTTAAATGCAGTACAGTCTTCAGAAATAAAACAAATGGGCTGAAATCAGTACACTGAGATTCTGTAAAGGTAAGATAAAGAAGTGCACATAAAGAAGGGATATTCAAATGCGCAAATATAGAATGAAGAAATAATGGGAAGGTGGTAGTATAGTGCCAGAGAGAGGAAGATCAAGGTGTTATAATGTGTGATAAATCAAGAGAGCTAGCAATGTGATGCTTTTGCAAAAAACCCCACCCCGGCTGTGATAGTCATGTTGCTAAAGCGCAATATAACATGCAGAGTAACTACCCTGGTGTACTCCATATTGGTTAAACCTCAATTGGAGTACTGTGTTCACATTTGGGCACTATACTTTAAAGGATGATGTTCAGAGGATAGCAACAAAAATTATTAAGCTATACAAATATATAAAGGAACATTAAAATTAGCACAGGGATTAATTATTCTTGGGAGTTAGTCTCAGCAAACAAATACTAGGCTTAAACTGCAGTAAAGAAATTCTAGGTTAGAGATGATGTTTTAAAATTAATTTGGGGGTTAATCTGTAGAATTTACCTTACAACTTCAAGGATATCAGATTTTTCTATGTTTTCTAGTGGGAAAGTAGATTCTCACAGTCCAGCTTGATATAATGAAACAGGCCCCCCTGCTGTGAAATAATAATTTTCACAGCAGCTTCATTCTTTGAATAGAAATGAAATAGTGAAAGGGTATTTCTAAAAACTGTTTAGAGATTATTTTTTTTAAATGTGCATGATGTATCTATTTTAGGTACTTATATGGCTCCCATGACTTTAGTATATGAGTGTCTTTAATATCTTTATCCTCACAACATCCCTGTGAGGTAAATTTTATTTCCGTTTTACAGACGGGGAAATTGAGGCTTGGAGACACTAAGTGACTTTTCCAACGTCACACAGGAAGTTTGTGGCAGACTAGGGAATTGAGCCCAGGTCTTCCAAGTCCCAGGTTAGAGCCCTAACTGCTGTATCATTTTCTCTCTGTTCCAGTCTTTTAACTCAGAATGCCCTTTCTGCCTTAACACACCTTGTCTTGGACACTATTGCAAATTATAGTTGTAAGTTCCAGCTTCTTATTTACGATCAACACTAAACATTTACTACTGTGGTTCTCCGGGTAACACGCTCCGTACAGCAGTATGTTTCCCAAAATGGAGACTGAAAACCTTATTAATCATATAAGCAGGCTTTTTCATGATGACTGTACCTTTGACGGCTGCGGCAGAGTGGAGGGATATTGTGACTTACACTGGTGTGAGGTCTGGAATTTGCTAGTTTAAGACCTGGGCCAGCATCAAAATAGCAAAGCTGGTCTAAAAGACCAGTGATATTTATCCTGTCCAACATCTTGTAAAGCTTTATAGTCAGTAGCAGAAAGCATGATGTCCCCATTCGCTGTTTTGGTCATCAGCTCCTTTGTGTTTATATTTCCAGGATTTATACCTCTCTCTTTATGCAGCTTGAGTAGCTGATGTTTCTTTAGCCCTTTCTAAGCCCACAAGATCTTAAGAAACAAGAAAACTTCTGCCCTCCTTGTTCCGGTGGCAGTTAAAATGCGATGTGTGTAGGATTTATTTTTCTTAAATGCTACTGAACATTCTGAAACTGCCGTAGATCTGTCCAGGTGCTTAATCAAATGCCTATTGTCGTCAATGAGCTTTGGATCAGGCCCTTAGGTTTTGTGGTTTTTTTTATGTCCAGTCTCCTGCTACTAGACATGGTTTACCCTGATCCAATGCATCCTTACATTAGAGAGGTAGCCCAGCACTGACTTCACCTTTCTTTGTTAGCTTCTTCCTGAACAAAGCAAGGTGGAAATGCCCTTAACAGATGGTGATGTGGTTAGTGCTTTAAACAATGCCAAATGCCATACATTGATTCTTTCTGCAAAATAACTTCTAATGCAAGGTAAACTCATGCAGAAATTATATAGATTTCAAACAAAAACTGTTACCATCTGCTCTGAGAAATAGTGTACCACAAACAAAGCTCTTTGTTACTTAGGACAGAAAATATTCATATCTCTATGTTTGAGAAACCATGGGCCTCATTCTCCTTTCACTTACACTGATGTAACTCCATTGTCTAGTGGAGTTACTGCTTATTTACACTGTGTAAATGAGAGGAGAATCGGGCTCTGTGTCTCTTAAACAACCATATCTCCTCGTTGCCTTTTAGATACAGCCCTGTCTGCTGCTGTCAGAACAGAGTCTCCAGACCTGATTTTCAGCCTCACAGACAAACCAGGCCTGCCTTTGAAGCTGGCTGATTTCTACCTCCCCCTACTCCTCAGGGAAAAGTTCGCTTTACATATTCATATCCTTGCTCAACTGCTTCCTTCAGAAATATTCAACTCCAATTAAACCTCCACCCAAAACCAGATGCTTCAAATCAAAGAAATAAAACTCTGGCCTCTGATGTATTGGCTAAGAAGAGTTGATTTTTCATAAAGCTGTTAGCTATAGCTCCATATAAACTACAAAAATACCCACATGAACACAGTTTTGTGAACCATGGGTATGACCCAGTGATGTTATATTGACTCCAAGAGCTGTTGCAGCTGTAAGAAGAATATCATGTGACTCATGATAAAATCATGGGAGTTTGCAGCACGGTTGTTTGAACCTTGATAGGTACCGAAGCTAAATTAGTGTTCCTTAACGTGGTTATAATGTTTTTCTGCCCAGAAAAATTGTTTTTATGACAGACTTTTAAAGAAAACCTCAAACTGTTGTCTACCATCGGTGCAGCTCTGCTAGTGCTAGCAATGATGGGAATGCTAGTGTAGCCAGAACAACTTTTTCTAGGGTGACCAGACAGCAAATGTGAAAAATGGGGCCAGAGGATGGGGGGTAATAGGAGCCTATATAAGAAAAAGACCCAAAAATCGGGACTGTCACTATAAAATCGGGACATCTGGTCACCCTAACTTTTTCCTATGTGTCATCTGATCTTGCTTCCAGCAAGTTGAAATCAAAGTGTTAAAAATACCTATGTCCAGTCTGTACTACTGCTTCCATATTGCTGGCACTAGAGAAGCACCTAGGGGCTAGACCAAATGTGGCTGAACTGCTAAAACTTCTCCGTGTAAACTAGGGCAATGAGTTCCCCTCCTGTTGATCAACTAGAACACTTTAGTCTTAAGAGAAGCAAACAGAAAACATTAAAGTTTTCTGTCTCTTTATAATTATCCCACAGATCCCTTGGTAGAATTAATTTGGGCAAATTTTGGCAGGCACATCTTAGATACGGAGAAGATTTATGTTGCATAAAACTGGTGCAGCAAGATCACCCTTTCACAGTTACAGGTACGCAAATAAACCTCCTTACCAGTTTCTATCACAGTAGAGACCCTTATTTGAAAAGATTCATTTAGTTTTCATAGGTATAATCACTGAAGCTTTCAGTTGAAATGGTAAATTAAGATTCCTAAATAGTTGTTGTTTCCAGTATATTTAAAAACATATATTTTTGCTCTTTTATGACATTTTTATTGAGCCTGTCTAAGTTATTTAAAGCCGTATACTTCCTGTCTAGAACACCCTTAGCTGCTGGGGATGTGAGATAAATGATAATGCATTTAATCCTTTTGGTTACTGAAAAAGTATTACTTCAGTACCACATCTGGCAGTTCTTTAAATAGTGTCAATGAATTGGTATAGCTTCTATGAAACTCGCACAACCACAGTGTCTCTTAAATATTTTTAATTAAAAAAAACTGAAGTGAAAGGACATGATACAATTATACCTGAGATCATGTTTATATTTTTAAGTATAACTTAGATTTGCAAATCTTTCAAGAAGTCAGATTCTTTTTCTGTCTCTCTCTCTCTGGGTTATGTTATGCATGAGGTCAGATTAGGTGACCATAAATTCCAAGGCAAGATGGGAACGTTCTGATTCTCTAATTTCAGAAAGTGTATATGTACTTCAGAAAGTTAAATGTTGGCAGATTTCAAGTAGTGACAGTGGTAATATTATCTAGCAATTAAGGCCCTGACCTTGAAGAATTTACTCACGTGCTTAACGTTATTACCATGAGTAGTCCCACTGAAATCAATGGGATTAATACTTGGTAGTAAAATTAAGCATGGACCTATTTTGCAGAATCAGGGTCTAAGGGAGTTCACAGCTATTCATAGGATCAGACCAAGTCAATGAGGACCCTTTCAGTTAAAATGCACATCCTGTGTAATGCAGGTTGATATTGGGATCCAGCCTTGAGTTTTCAGATCAGCAGATGCATTAATTTCTCACCTAGACAATAAATGAAGTTTCTTTGACAACATGATTTGTTAAGTCCTAAATATTTCTGTATTTCTGACTACTTTTTCTTTAACACCCATCTCGAGTATCTGAGATGCTGGACAGGTTTTAACAATTAAACTGAAAACTAGGCACAACATACATTCTGTCTCTAGAAACTTAGCAATTTGACTTTTGATGAACACACAGTCTCTCTCTCCTCTGTATTAGGATGGAAAAATGCACTCTTCCATTAATTTTTTTTTTCAGTACCTTCCAAATAGACGAGTAATCCTAATATTTAGAAGTAGATGCAGAAAGTTAACCACTTGTAGAGGACTATTAAATGCAAGGTGGAAGGGACTGTTAAAATCTCTTTGCTGAAAGGTGGATTTTTATATTGAAGGATGGCAATGGCTCTTTAGGAGCACTTATGGTTTGTGTACATATGTATTTTGGCATCATGTAAAATTTTTTTGACTTGTCTCTGGATTTAAAAACACACCTGACATGTTAGACTTTGAAAAGCGGCTACTGTTGTACACATGCAATAACTTTTTGAAAATATTAAGTCATTAAACCGAATTGATTGCTCTCTTGCCAAGATTGTCTTATCTCAATTTTTATCTAATATTAAAAAAAAAAACTTGAGTCAATAAAACTATTCTCTTATTTTTTTAAAAAATCACTGACGTTAAAATCTTAAAATTAGAGCTGTCAAGCAATTAAAAAAATTAATCACAATTAATCGCACTGTTAACCAGTAATGGAATACCATTTATTTAAATATTTATGGATGTTTTCTACATTTTCAAATATATTGATTTCAATTACAATACAGAACATAAAGTGTACAGTGCTCACTTTATATTTATTTTTGATTACAACTATTTGCACTGTAAAAAAACACACACAAAAGAAATAGTATTTTTCAGTTCACCTAATACAAGTATACCTCTACCCCGATATAGCGCTGTCCTTGGGAGCCAAAAAATCTTACCACGTTATAGGTGAAACCGCGTTATAACGAACTTGCTTTGATCCGCCGGAACGCGCAGCCCCGCTCCCCCAGAGCGCTGCTTTACTGCGTTATATCCGAATTCGTGTTATATCGGGTCGTATTATATCGGGGTAGAGGTGTACTGTAGTGTAATCTCTTTATCATGAAAGTTGAATTTACAAATGTAGGATTATGTACAAAAACTGCATTAAAAAATAAAACAATGTAAAATTTTAGAGTCTGCAAGTGCACCCAGTTCTACTTCTTGTTCAGCCAATTGCTCAGACAAACAAGTTTGTTTACATATGCAGGAGATAATGCTGCCTGCTTCTTGTTTACAATGTCACCTGAAAGTGAGAACAGGCATTCTCATGGCACTATTATAGCCGACGTCACAAGATATTTAAGTGCTAGATGTGCTAAAGATTCATATATCCCTTCATGCTTCAACCACCTTTCCAGGGGACGTGTGTCCAAGCTGATGACTGGTTCTGCTCGATAACAATTCACAGCAGTGCAGACCGATACATGTTCATTTTCATTATCTGAGTCAGATGCCACCAGCAGAAGGTTGATTTTCTTTTTTGGTGGTGCGGGTTCTGCAGTTTCTGCATCGGAGTGTTGCTCTTTTAAGACTTTTGAAAGCATGCTCCACACCTCATACCTCTCAGATTTTGGAAGGCACTTCAGATTCTTAAGCTTTGAGTCCAGTCCTGTGGCTATCTTTAGAAATCTCACATTGGTACCTTCTTTGCGTTTTGTGAAATCTGCAGTGTGTGGGTTTTTAAAATGAACACGTGCGGGGTCATCATCCGAGACGGCTATAACATGAAATATATGGCAGAATGTGGGTAAAACAGAGCAGGGGACGTACAATTTTCCCCTGAGGAGTTCAGTCAAAAATTTAATTAATGCATTATTTTTTTAACGAGCGTCATCAGCATGAAAGCATGTCCTCTGGAGTGGTGGCCGAAGCATGAAGGGGCATATGAATGTTTAGCATATCTAGCACATAAATACCTTACAAATCCAGCTACAAAAATGCCATGCAAAAATGCCTGTTCTCACTTTCTGGTGACATTGTAAATAAGAAGAGGTCACCATTATCTCCTGTAAATGTAAACAAACTTGTTTGTCTTAGCAGTTGGCTAAACAACAAGTAGGACTGGGTGAACTTGTAGGCTCTGAAGTTTTACATTGTTTTGGTTTTGAGTACAGTTATAGAACAAAAAAAATCCACATTTGTAAATTGCACTGTCACGACAAAGAGATTGCACTACAGTACTTGTATGAGGTGAATTGAAAGATCCTATTTCTATTGTTTATCATTTTTACAGTGCAAATATTTGTAATAAAAAAGAATATACACTGATTTAAATTACAACACAGAATACAATGTATATGAAAATGTAGAAGAGCATCCAAAATATTTAATACATTTCAATTGGTATTCTATTATTTAACAGTGCAATTAAAACTGTGATTAATCGTAATTAATTTTTTTTGAGTTAACTGCGATTAATCGACAACCCTACTTAAAATATATATTTCCAGACTAAGATACTGACTTTTAATGGGAAACTGTAATATAGATCCTTTTTAAAAGGGCGATAAAATCCTAGAATTAGTGGTTTATAATGGAAGCCAGATAAACGTGCTGTAGTTCAGAATCTACCAGATACCTTAGCAGTTGTTTTGATATTGTTTTATCTGCACTAGAATACACATTCTTTATGGGGAAAAAAGGACTCCATTCTATTGAGGAATTTATTCCTACTCAAGGGTTTGTTAGTGACAGTCATCCTCACCAGATGGTCAATGTTGTCAATATACACCAAACATAGCAATCATGTATACAACGGACCTCGCTAAATTTTGGCAAAAGTGACCCATTTCAACAAAGTGTGAGAAAAATCATTTTCTTCTGAATGTTAGAAATCTCCCAATGTAGCTTTCTGTGGGAAGATTTTTCCAGATTGATATTGAAGAAGAAGAAGGTATAAATACAGAAAAGAAAAGATTAGGAAATTGTAACAAATGGTCTAGGGAAAAAATTGCCTACCACATAGGATGTATTTTGTGTTGCTATGGCTGAATGTGTTTTGCTTGTTAATACGATGTGTTCAGTTACACATAATTTATAGGGCAACGTATATGATCATCAGTCTTTTGGATGAGATGTGAAACTGGGGAGCTGTTCTCTTGTGGTAATTAAAAATCTCATGCATTTTTATGTAAGTGTTGTTAAAGCTGTTAACATTGGAACATGGTCAGATTTCAGTTTGAGTAAGAAAGTTCTACAGAGTTAAATTCCCCTGCTGTTTCAGTTGGATATGATCCTCACTTCCTATTTTATTATTATTAATCATGTTCATTATGGTAGTGCATAAAGACCAACTGCATTGGGCCCCATTGTGCTAGGTACTGTACAGACACGGAGTACCGTAGTAGACAGCCCCTGCCCTGAAGAGCTTACAATCTAAACAGACAAGACAAGCACCGTGTGAAGGAAATGGGTGTTAACATGAAAGCAAAGTGAACAATGTGATGGTAGCTAACATCTTTTGGGGAAATGTTTAATTTTTTTTTTTTTTTGGTGGGTTTAGTTAGGAGGGAATAACATAAATGGAAAGGAAAAAGGGGAGAGGGGACATCAAGGGGGTGAAGGGGATAAGAGGGGCAGGTGGTGGAGTAAAGCTTAAGGTGAAGAGACAGTGAAGGAGAGGGCTGGAGCAAACAGCCAATCAGCACAGGGGAGAGAAAGTCCAGTCAGAACTACTATACAAAGTTCTCTGAATGCCCAAACATTTGGCTGCTGCTCCAGCTGGAGTCTCTGGCTGCTTTTTCTCTGCAGGTTTTCCCCAAGACCAGGTGTGGCGGGGAGGCACCACCTGGGCAGTAGTTTCCTCAGAGTGTGGCGGAATCTCACAGTTGTGCATCTGAGGGGATGCCAAGGGGAGGAGCAGCCCTGGCTGGGCCCATTTAACCCACTTCTCTCCCAGTGCTGCAGTCCCTGCTTCTGCAGCTGCTCCTACCAGCTCCTACCTAACTGCTGTGCTGTGTTTTGTTAAATAGTTGAAGCGTTTCTCCCCAGCAGTGGATGCATTGCAGTGGTGGGTTAAGGGATTCCTATGTATAATTTATAAGTCTTCTGATAAAGTTTGAAAAGTCTTGGGCTCCTTCTGGACAAGAAGTTCTCTATAAACGTTAGATTATCTCTAAAACGCAGTTTTATATTTATTGACTTTCTTTTTGGTTTTCAGCTCCCTTTCTGCAGCCTGGAATCTTCTACATGCTTCTCATACCGTTATGCAGAAGGAGCTTTCTGAGTTTCATTTGTAAAGCAGAAGACGACTATTTTTGATTCTTTTTCACATGCAAGTATGGACATTATAATCTATGATGATTACTCCAATCCACCGCTTCAGAGATATTGAGAGGAAACCTGAATACCTCCAGCCAGACAAGTGTGTTCCACCTCCTAGCCATAGTTCCTTGGGAACAATGTGGTTTATTCGAGATGGCTGTGGTATTGCATGTGCTGTTGTTACCTGGATGCTTGTCTTCTATGCAGACTTTGTAGTCCTTCTTGTTATGTTAGTTCCATCAAGAGACTATATTTATAGTGTGATCAATGGGATATTGTTCAACATGTTGGCTTTCCTGGCTTTGGCTTCACATTTTCGAGCTATGCTATCAGATCCGGTAAGTATACTGTTATGTTTTTCTTGCCTGCCAGATATAGGGTAACTTGGGCCCTTGGTGAATAGCAGGTTTAAATAACTTGTCTGTGTCATCGTGATCAGTAAGCTTGGTGTTGTGGTATGCTACTATATCATTCTGTTGTGTCAGATTAACTCACCAAATGTAAAGGACCGAATCTCAGATTCTCTTGAGCCTGGTATGAACAGCTTCCTAGTAGTGTGAAAAGGGAAAGAGCGAGAGAGACTACCACCCTTTTACTCACCAGTACTAGATATAATGTTTGTGGCTTGTCATGACCTGACAAGCCGGAAAGCTAGAAAAACTTGTTTCAATTGTCTATCTTATCAGATGTCACTACAGCGGAATGGGGTAGGGAAAAAATTACGATGACTTCTGTAATAAAAATGTTATGATTCTTTTTCACATTAATGATTTAGCTGAAATTATTGGATTATACCTAATAATTTGTTTGTCTGTTTTAGCATTAAATCCCCCTAATAATATCAGCCCATATCTCTGTGGCTTCAAAAATGTATCAGACTCTTCGTAACTGGAAGGCTAAACATTCTAAGGTTAGATTTGAAACACAAGATGGATAGTGCAGTATCCAGGGACTTTGCCCTGGTCAGAAACGCAGTTCTACCCTCCTTTCTCCTTGCATCTCTGAACTGTTGGGAAGGGGATTTTTATCAGAGTGCTATCCCTAAATCTTCTTTGATGGCCCTGTCTTTCATATCTGTCTAGTAGATTAAATTTAAAATTATTGTTCTTCTAGCTGACGGAAAGGAGAGTAAGTTTTGTCTCTTCTGCCTTCAGAGTCTAGTAGCTGGTGTTGGGAATGTTGAAAGGGTCTCTGCCTCTCTGATCCCTCCCCCAAGCTCCATTTTGTGGATAAAACCCCCCACCATGAAAACTCGAATGGCTGTATTTATTGCTTAGCTTGCATCTTATTCAGGAACATCAGCAGGGAACTGACCTAGTTCTGGGCAGTTTCACTGTTGCTTACTGTAAAGTTGACTCTTGGTCACTTCATAATGCTGTTGCTTGGCAAAACTATGAGTGGGAGTGGAGGTGCTCAAGGTTTCTGTCGTCAGACTCAGGAATACAGCACTGCAGCAATTTACATACAGTTCATATTTTGAAGGATTTCTTTTTTTATTGTAAACTATTTGAAAGACAGTAGTGTCCCTAAGAACCAACAGGCAATGGGGTCCAATTGTGCTAGGCACTGTATAGACATAGAGTAAGAGACAGTTCTTGCCACAGAGAGTTTCCAATCTAAATAGAACAGGCAGACAAAGGGTAGGAGAAAAGGACATAATGCAGAAGTAGAGTGATAAGTAAATGTCATGTTAGTTCCACATTTATTTATATATGGTGGCTGGCAGAGGGGCTAATGGGTGTTGAGGTTTTTTTGTCAATTCTTTGGTTGGGTTTTGTTATGAGCACATCAGCTAAACAGAAAGACAAAAGAATGGGGGCATAGAAGGGATATGATGAGGACAGGATAGGTGCAGCAAGGCAGAGGTGAGGAAACTGTGAGGCAGGGGGGCTAGAGCAAAGAGCCAGTCACTACAGGGAAGAGCATGTCCAGTGTCAAAAATGTAGTTGAAAGCATTGTTGCTATAAAAACTCTTCCACCAAAAGTCAATTGTAATGTTACTTTCCTAACACAAGATTTATTTTAATGTAGGCTCCTGTTTATATATGTACCTCCACACTAGCAGTCATTCATGTGGTATGTTTCAGGCTTTTTTTAATTAACATTTTTGCAGTGAAATTGTTAATATTAAGGTTAGAGATCTTTAATTTCTTGTCTTTTGAGAGTTAAGGTTCCTTCAGCAACATTAACTCAGCAATATTAAAGATGCATATTTAAGGAGAGAATTCAAAAACTGCACCATCGTAGAGAATGCAAGAATGTTACCTAGTCTTATTTTTTTTTCTGGGCCTTTTTTTTTTTTTTTTAAAGTGGTATTTGTATACTTAACATCTCTCTAAAAGTTCTCATTTAAAAAACCCTAAACAAATTGGACGTTTATTGAACACATGCAAAATATGTTTGCTTACATTAAATGTTGCAGACAAAAACATTTCAGTTGTGTAACTTTTATGAGGACACATGCATATGTCCAGTTTGCTGTGACACAAGGTCAGATCATACGTCCAAGTAAACAGATAAGGATTACACCCTGCTTATTATTTATGTACTCTACTATGGCCTTACAATAGTGTCCTTTCTGTATCTTTCTCTTGCTCAATCAAATTCTGAAATATTGTGGTTGATGTTAGGGAAACTTGCACCTCTCTTCCCTTCCAAGAACTTGAACTGGGTCTCTTGATGTTATTGGCGAACAACTGTGGGTACTGAAATCTTTGTTTTCATTTCCAGGGTGCTGTGCCCAAAGGTAATGCCACAAAAGAATTCATTGAGAGCTTACAGCTGAAGCCAGGACAGGTTGTTTATAAGTGTCCAAAATGCTGTAGCATCAAACCAGACAGAGCACATCACTGCAGGTACAGTCACTTGTATGTTGTGATTTAATGATGTGATGCTGTGGTTCAGGATTAAAAGAAAGCACTTATGTGGTGGACCAGTGTACTGTTGTAGGATATAAAAAGCAACAAAGAGTCCTGTGGCACCTTAAAGACTAACAGATGTATTGGAGCATAAGCTTTTGTGGGTAAATACCCACTTCGTCAGACACATGTTGTAGGATGGGATTTCCAAGGGGGCTTAAAGGATTTATCCACCTAACTCCCATTGACCCCTAATGTGAGTTGGGTGCCTAACTCTCTTAAACTCCTCTGAAAATCTCAGTGCTCAACGAAGACCATAAAATGTAGCGTGTCCCAGAATGCTTTGATATTGTGCCTTGTGACATGATGATGCTTTCTGATTGTGAGGCACTTTGCTTGGCGTCAGCTCCTTGACCCTACTGGCAACACAAGCACTCCCCTCCAGGTCTTGTGCTCTTTTTACAGGTTAGCAATAGGGAAACACCAATCCCTGAGTCCTGCGAGAATACCCTTTAGTGTCCAGCCCCTGTTTCATTGGACACTCACAGAATTACTAGGCCTGCTGTTCCCAAAGGAACAGCACACCACAGCTTACTAATTCTTACTAATACTTAGAACATAGCTCCACTTCATACACAGCCAGAGTCAGAGGTGGGCCACGAGGGCGACTGTCCAGAGTGCCGTGGTGGGAAGGGGAAGAGGGGTGCTGTGAGGCAGTGCAGAGGTGTGTGCTGGCAGGGGAGCGTTGCAAACTCGCAGAGGTGACGCATGGGGGGTGCTCAGATTTCTCCCAGCAGCGGAATGTGGGGCGGGGGTGTGAGCGGTGATGCACAGATACTACTCGTCCCCTCCTCCCAACATTCCTCCGCACCCCCTTAGGAGGCTATGATTAGGGGAGTGAGGAGCAATGCCAGGACTCCCTGCATCCAGGTCACTTTCCCCACCTGGACTGTGCTGTGAGGCGAGCATCAGAAGCTGATACTTGGGCTGTGTAAGGGTGTGGGCAGGAGAGTAAGTTCATAGAGGAATTAGGTAAGTTCATGGAGGATAGGTCCATCAGTGGCTATTAGCTAAGATGGTCATGGATGCAACCCTATGCTCTGGGTGTCCCTAAAACTCTGGTGGCCAGAAGCTGGGACTGATGGTGGAATGGGTCCCTCGATAAATTGCCTTGTTCTGTTAACTTCTTCTGAAGCATCTAGCAACAGTCAGATTTTAAGCTGTCATAGGATAAGAGGAAAGCTCCTCCCATGGATCGGTAACTGGTTAAAAGATAGGAAACAAAGGATAGGAATAAACAGTCAGTTCTCAGAATGGAAAGAGGTAAATAGTGGTGCCTCCCCAGGGGTCTGTACTGGGACCAGTCCTATTCAACATATTCATAAATGATCTGGATAAAGGGGTAAACAGAGAGGTGGCAAAATTTGCAGATGATACAAAACTACTCAGGTAGTTAAGTCCCAGGCAGACTGCGAAGAGCTACAAAAGGATCTCTCAAAACTGGGTGATTGGGCAACAAAATGGCAGATGAAATTCAGTGGTGTTAAATGCAAAATAATGCACATTGGAAAACATAATCCAACTATACATATAAAAGGATGGGGTCTAAATTAGCTGTTACCACTCAAGCAAGAGATCTTGGAGTCATTTTGGATGGTTCTCTGAAAACATCCACTCAATGTGCAGTGACAGTCAAAAAAGCTAACAGAATGTTGGGATCATTAAGAAGGGATAGATAATAAGACAGAAAATATCATGTTGCCTCTGTATAAATCCATGGTATGCCCACATCTTGAAAACTGCATGCAGATGTGATCGCCCCATCTCAAAAAAGGTAGATTGGAATTGGAAAAGGTTCAGAAAAGGGCAACAAAAATTATTAGGGGTATGGAATGGCTTCCGTATGAGGAAAGATTAATAAGACTGGGACTTTTCAGCTTGGAAAAGAGACGACTAAGGGGGCATATGATAGAGGTCTATAAAATCATGACTGGTGTGGAGAAAGTAAATAAGGAAGTGTTATTTACTCCTTCTCAGAACACAAGAACTAGGGGTCGCCAAATGAAATTAATAGGCAGCAGGTTTAAAACAAACAAAAGGAAGTATTTCTTCACACACGCACAGTCAATCTGTGGAAATCATTGCCAGGGGATTTTGTGAAGGCAAGAGGATCCCTCTAACCCTTATGTACCCCCATCTGGTACAAATTGATCTCTGGGTCACAGTCACATTTGAACCAGAATTATTCACCAGTGGTTAAAAGCGATTGAAAATGACATGTGAGTCATGCACATTACTTTCTTTGTCATTGTTTATTTGTGGACCAAATTTCTTCAAGCATGTCAGTCACTTGTCCATGACAAGTGTGAAATTTTAAAAGGCATAAGAATATCTTAATTATTTTCAAATCACTTTTTCACAGTTATGAAATATATTATTATTTAAAAGAAAGTATTTTTTCTGGGAGAGTGGTGTATAAATACAGGGAAGGCTGTTGCACATAGCTCAATGTGAGCACGTTAAAGTTATAGTTGCAGTTATAAGCAGCAAGACTGCAGAAGGTTGATATAGCTCTGATTGTATTAAATCTTACTTTGCTAGTCTGTCACTGGGTCCTCTGTTGTCAAGATAATCAGTGATATACGGCATGGGTAAGTGGGAATGAAACAGGAAGAGAAATGGGTAAAAGAGTGAACTGAGAAAAGTCCATAAAAAGTGGCATGTCTCAAAATACTAGTGTCTTCATTCACAGACCTGATGGCATTTGTGACTTTGGCTTTAATTAGCCCTTTTTATTACTACTAAATTAATTTAAAACTTGCTTTAAATACAGGTAATTTAATTACAGATTTAGAATCATTTCCATATTTTGACTTACAAAGGACAAACCAAAATTATGGAACCTAAATTATACCTGTGGTGGAGAGTTGGGGCTTCCCCCCCCACACACACACATTTTGTTTCAGTAAGTAGTTAAAGGATCTGTATGAGCTTCATCATTCCCCTTCCCCCCCAGTGTATTCCTAGAGGATTTCCATGAAAGGACTGCAGTTACTTTCACTCTAGGGGGTTATGCTGCCTTGTGCTGCCATCTGTCTCTTTAGATTTGGGGGAGCTATAGCTACCACCACCAACAACCCTTTTCTGCTAACTAGGGATGTAAAATGTTAACCAGGGGTTAACGGTTAAGGTGGGTTAACCGGTAAAACTAATGCTTACTGGTTAACCAGTTAACATTTTACATGGCTAATTCTCAGGCCATCTCCAATGCCCATTGAAGTCCATGGGAATCTTTTAAAATAAATAAATATTTCCCTGTTGTTCTGTGTGTGGGTGTCTCACAGCAGGATCATACGCATGCACAGCAGAGGGTGTTGGTTGCCATGTGCTTGAGAGTTCCTGCTGTTCACATGATCGTATCAGCCAGTTGCACCCAACTAACTGCTCCTTCTGGTCATGAGCTTCTGGCCCTGCTCCTGGGAAGGAAGGAGGGTGATCCCTACTAACCTTTTGGCCCTGTCTCTGCCATCTAGCCTGAAGCGTCTGAGGGTGGAGAGTCTTTGCTGCTTCCCACTCCCTGCCTTACCCTAGTCTCAGCTCTTGGAAGTTAATTCAGCCCCAGCTCTCACCCTGTCCCCCCATTGGCTCCTGCAGGTGATGTCATAGCTCCAGCCCCTTGCTGCCTCCCATCCCTACTACTTAGGACTCCTGTGTGGGCTACTGTCTCTCTCCCATCTTGGCCTGCCTGCTCCATGTCATTCCTCCGGAGGGGACTCCTTCCCTCGCCTCTCAACCCAGTGTCTCATGGCTTCCCCCCAAATGCTGCAGAGAGTAGGTGGTAGATACCTGCTTCTCAGCTAGTCATCTTGTCTATCTCCAAGATCTTGTGGAGCAGCCTGGGGAAAGGGCACCCGCTCCTCCTGTGGTATGCCCTCTGGCTCATAAACGGATCCAAGGGGTAATGAAGAGGATGACTTGCTCCCTCACTATGCCTCCCGGTACTCCCTAGCTGTGTGAATGAGTGCAGGGAAAGAAAGAGGCTTCCCTTACTCTCCTTGTGCTCTCTTGCACCCACATGGGAGTTCATTGATGAAGGTACTGCTGGGCATGCCCTGCTCCCTACCTCTTTCTGATAGTGCTCTCTTGGCCTCTGTAGAGGTTTGGGGAGTAAAAAATAGTCTTCCTTGGGCCTATAGCCAGCGGTCCAGGGAAGAGGAGAGCCTCTCTAGCCCTGGACTTATACACAGAACAGTCTCTACTGCTGTGTTACTCTTGCAGAGATGGGAAGAATGTGCATGTGAGCTACCAGCAGAATAGAGCATGAGACTGGACATGAAACTGACAAACAATGAGACAGTAAAACTGATTATACCCAAAGGTGCACATGCACACATCTAATAAACTGGCGGAAAAACTAATTTTGTCTATCTTAGTCACCATAGGTGGTGTGTGTCATCAAAAGGACAATTTTAAAGCAACTAATTTTATTTTTAAGTTAGGGTGCCCTTTTAAATACGCATATTTTTAAATAACAATAACTTTAAGCTACTTCCTGCAATACAAAGCTTCTTGTGTTAGTGATGACTAATCTGGGGGCAAATATTGACCTGAGTAACTTTGTCTGCTTGAGGAGAAAAAATCTTAGGGCCCAATCCTGCAAAGCCTACTGGTCCTGAGCCTGCACAGTCTGACATCCAAGATCAAGATCTTAGTTGCTTATTTGCATCTTGGGAATTTTATTTCTTGCCTTTGGGGACTGTTTCCTTCCAAGATCTGTAATAAATACTTGACTATTTCAAAATAGGGATGTTAATATTTATTAATTTTTTTGGTTGTTGTTTTATTGTCAGTGCATTCTTGTAATTAGTTTCTTTACGCGTTTTGAGTTTTTTTTTTTTTTTTTTTTAAGGTCAAAACAGTTTAACTTTATAATAAGAAAAATAGAATAAGCAGAACACTCCATTTCTCTGTTTAAATCCTGTGAGGGTGGTTGTGAAACCACATATTCCTGATTTTTCAAATTCAGTTTTCATACTTTTTTGTGCATTTTAGCACCAGGGGACTGGCTTTCTTCACTGCTGTATCATAAGATAGAAGAGCAAAAAGGCTTTTATGATATTAGTTGGAGATTTAAAATGCCAGTGAAGTAGCAGTGACTAGTAAACTAAGAGAAACTAACATTACAATGAATTAATCATCTTTGATTGTTTGACTCCTAAGCACAGTATGCATTTGCAGCTTTTATTTTTTAGAATTTGTAATTAGAATTGTTACTTTAGTGCTTCTGCCCACTTTTGCTGAGTGCTTAAAATCTATTTTTTTAATTGTGGTGATGGTGTCTCAGTGACTCCCACTAGTAAATTAATCCAGTGCCTGATTGACTTCATTGTCAGGTATTTTTCTGAAAAAATAATTAGAATTTTCCATTTTTTTTTTAATAAAGCTCCTGTCAGAGTAAATTTAATAAATAGGAACAATTTCAGTAATTTATTACAAAGGTTATTCTGAGAAGTTTATCCATTGCTGTATCCTATGATTTTATTTTTTATTCTACTACTTTGAAACTCTCACAGAGCCTGGAGGGCAAACCCAGACTAGATTAAATCAATTTCATTTCATTTGCTTAAGTTTAATGTTCAATCTCTGTATATTAGTGGAACCATTAATCATAATGTTACTTTGTTGTGATTTGCCATTTACTTTTGGCGCGACTGCAATTAGGGACAATAGGATGGTTGACAATTTTGAACAGAAGTAGCCAAATTTTTGTGTGTGTGTGTGTGTGTGTGTTTTCCAGGTGCCCAATATTTTCTTTGTACTCTTGCTGTATTTTCTGAAAACCACACACTATAAAGATTTTTGTTCTTTATTTCAGTGTTTGCAAGAGGTGTATTCGGAAAATGGATCATCACTGTCCATGGGTTAATAACTGTGTAGGAGAGAATAACCAGAAGTACTTTGTACTGTTTACAGTAAGTTGTTTATTGAGTAAATTTTTCTGTCCAACCAGAGACAATGAAATTCCATGACTGTTAAACAGCTGTGAAGATATATATAAAGTAGAACCACAACTGGGAAATATATTACAAATTAGCAAAATTAAATAATTAAGGAGCAAATGTAATAAAAGAACAGGAATAAGTCATCACCAAAGGTACTTTGCCATTTATTTTGTCAATTGTGTAGCATTAGTTGGTATAATACATAGCGTAACAGTAAATATACCTCACAAAATACTCCACAGTAATAATAGTGAAGTCTCAATCAGCTTTTTGGGGTAGGGGCTGACTTTTTGTTCTGTATTAATATTTTATTTATAGAGTACTTTGCACAATGGAGTTCAGGTCCATGACTAGGGTTCCAAGATGCTACAGTAATACAAATAATAATAAGATTGTGCCTCATTATTGCATCTGCTGTTACCTCTTTGCTGTCAGGGTGGAGAGAAACCTCATATTTTTGGCAGGGATTACAAGGGTTCTACTTGTAAGTAGCCAATGTTGGCACTCAAAAATCAGGCAGAAATGCTTCTGATTTTCTTACTGTGTACTGTATCTACTGTACATAGAGCAAAAGTATGGGAGTGCAAACTTAATTACCACGTTAAACAGTGAAATCTGGGCTCCATTGAAGTCAATGACAAAAATCCCAGGATTTCACCCAAAAAGTTAATGTCAAGAGAATATTACAGTTTGCACAATTGACTTTTAGTGTTGTTCCATTTTATCAGTAATCTTTTATGGTAAATCTCTAGGTAGAAGATGGTCTGTTATGATATTAGGAAATAGGTGCAAGTCTTCAGTCAGACTTGAAGTAAGAATTGAAATAAATGTATGAACCCTTTAATTTGCTTTTCACTGTATGGTGTATTTTGCTATTGCCAGAGGCACAGCTAGTCAACTTTCTTTTTGCGGCACAATACCTAGTTTAGTTGGGAAAACAGGAAAATATTTACACCAGGTACTTTTCCACCGGACTAGTCTCTCCTCCGTCTGATTAAACCTGTACTAGCTTTAGAGGGAGGAATGGGAAACATAAATATATCTCTCCTTTCAATATCCAGATTGGAATACAATTCCTAGCTGGTTCATCCCGAATGTGGGATGTTGGATTTCAGTTTCAGCTAAATTTGACAAGTCTCTCTTTCAAAATGGACTATATTAAACACCTAATCTGTCTGAGGAAAAGATGAAACAAGTTTTTCTATTAATCTTTTTAAGGGCTCAGGAGGAGAAAGGATGGTAGCATATAAAAGCATCAAAAGAAAAATATTTTTCCATTGTCTTTCACTTGCACCTCATTTGGAAGATATTATGTTCCCATATTTGTTAGTATTTGTTTCATTCTATATCACTACAATGAAAACCTTCCTAGGTATATATGTGTATGTTGCAAGTGGTGGGGGTAGAAATGCCTATAGGTAACAATTTAAAATTTTCCATGCTAAGTGTCTGCCTCATGTTTACATTTATTTATTTTTAAATTTCAGTGAAAATGGTTTAGCTATTTTTCAGAATGAGATCAAGGAAAAACACATTTTGCCAATAGTAAAAATAAAACCAAAAACTTACAACTGTTACACTGAAAAGCCCTAGCACCTCCATGCTTTGGAACAGCGACTTGAAATTTGACAGTGTTGTCCTGGTATCAGGGATGTGTCGTTTGCTATCTCCCTGAAAATCCACCCAAATTTGGCCAAGCTATGAGCCTCTAAAAATCTCATTTTGCACATTATCAGTAGAGACTATATTGTGCAGTAGAGACTACAAATAGTATATGAAAGGAAACATGGCCTTGTGGGTAGATAGCTGAACTGGAATTCAGGAAACCTGGGTTCTGTTCCCAGCTCTGCTGTTGTCCTGCTGGGTGACCTTGGGCAAGTCACTGCATCTCTCTGCCTCAGTTTCCCTATCTGTGAAATAGGAATGATGATACTGACCTCCTTTGTATGACCATCCTTTTATTGATTAAAAGTGCTATATAAGGGCTAGGTGGTGTTATCATATAACAAGATTGTATCAGAATGCATACACACAAGGGGGCCAAATTAAGGCTGTCTACCTTAGTTTTGGCATTTCCTAATTTTTGAGTGCTTGACTTTGCAACCGTAACATTTTAAATGTAGTTTATTTGGACATATGTGTATAAGCAGCTTTTACAGCTATGCTTAAAAATATTTTAAATACATTGTGTTTCAGATGTATATAGCACTAATTTCCATGCATGCCCTAATCATGGTGGGATTTCACTTCCTGTATTGCTTTGAAGAAGACTGGACAAGTGAGTATTGACGAAGTATTCCTTTCAAATACCAAATTAACCTGTAGAGAAAGCATTGTGATATAGTTTAGGGGAACGGCAGCTTTTTTTACTGCTAGTTGTCAGAGAATGCTGTTAATATTATGAGCTACTTTTTATTTTTGTGACCATTCCTGGAATTTTAAAATTCCATCTATCCTGTTAGGAATTTTCTGTCATGAAGGGTTAAGTCCTACTTAAACACACACCATACATAACCTGGAGAACAGATAGACTCTTAAGGTTCCATGTCAGTACATAGGAAAAAATTAGTGTTTACATGAATTTGTCACTGATAATTCCTGCATGCTAAAGTGAGACGGGGAGAATGCATGTGCTCTTTTTAAATCAGGTAATGGAAACCATCCCTGCAAAACTGTTGAGAAAACTGATCAGCTCAGATGCAAAAATGCACTCTCACGTGTTCAAACAACTTCCCCTACCCTCCAAAAACAAAAAACACCTCATGCTGGAAAAGTCAATGAGTAGAATTTTACAAAGCTGCTTTAAACCATCAGGTTTAATCCACAGTAGTTAGGTAGATTGATTTATTTTTAAAAAGAGCCAGGGCTTGAGAAATCCACTTGCCAATACCAAGTAGAAAAGTTTACCTTGGGGGGGGGGGAGGGGGGGGAGAGAGAGAGAGTGTGTGTGTGTGTGTGTGTGTGTAAGTAAAATCTTACAAATGGGAACTAATGCATTGCAAACCTGCAGCTCATAACTTTGCCAGGCAGGCACAGAGTTAACCTGATAAAATCTGGAGCTGCCCAATGTGGGCAGAAGGAGGCTGTGAAGGTGGTAAAATAAAGACGGGTTCCTTTCCCTCTCCAAAATAATCAGGCTCTAGAGAGCTCATAATGAGCGTGCTCCTTTTCTTCTTCAGGTATGGAATCCCTGAGCAGGATTCAGGGATAGGACCCTGGTAGAAAGCAGCTGGGAGGTGCACCTGAGCTTCTGTTGTTACTGCTGGTCCTGGACCCTATTGATGGGGTCCTCATCTTTTGTATTGGCCTCTGGGTATTAGGTGTCTGGTAAAATTTAGAATCCTTGGTCAGGGCAATATCTGCAAGTGGCTTACTTGTGGGTAGAGAACTGTTTTTAAGCAGTTCTCATTATTGGATTTCACAGAACTTTGAGAATATATTAGAATGAATTCATAAGCTAGTAATTAAATTTTGTTTGTTGTATCATTTTTCTTTTTTCTTATTTCCCCCTCACTTTCCTAGACTCATAGAAATGCAGGGCTGGATGAGACCTCAGGTGGTCATCATGTCCAGCCCCCTGCACTGAGGAAGGACCACATAAATCTAGACTATCCCTGACAGGTGTTTGTCCAACCTGTTACAGAGCTTAATTACACTTATAATTAGAAGGTTTTTCCTAATATCTAATCTAAATCTCCTTTGCTGAAGATTAAACCCATTTCTTCTTGTTCTACCTTCAGTGGACATGGAGAACAATTGATCACATTCCTCTTTATAGTGGCCCTAGCATATTTGAAGATTATCTGGTCCCCTCTTTGTCTTCTTTTCTCAAGACTAATAGATCAGGTTTTCTAAACCTTTACCAATTTTGTTGCTTTTCTCTTGATTCTCTCCAGTTTATCAATATCTTTCCTACACTGTAATGCCCAGAATTGGATGCACTACTCCAGCTGAGGGCTCACCAGTGCCAAGAAGAGCAGGACAATGCTATTAGTCTTTTTTGCAACTGTATCACATTATTGACTCATTCAGTTTGTGATCTACTGTCACACTCAGAGCCTTTTCAGCAGTTATAACCACCTAGCCAGTTATTCCCCATTTTGTAATTGAGCATTTGATTTTTCCTCTTTAAGTTCTTTGCACTTATCTTTATTATATATCATCTTGTTCAATTCAGATCAATTCTCCAATTTGTGAAGGTTGTTTTGAATTCTAATCCAGTCCTACAAAGTGCTTGCAACCCCTCCCAGTGTGGTATCTTCCACAAATGTTCTAAGCATACATTCCTCCGTTATCAAAATACTGAATAATACCAGATCCGGGACTGACCCTGTGGGACCCCACTAGATATGTCTTCCCAGTTTGATATCAAAGCATTGATAACTATTCTTTGAGTACGGTGTCTCACCCATCTTTATAGTAATTTAATCTAGACTGCATTTCCCTAGTTTGCTTATGAGAATGTCATGTGGGACTATGTCAAAGACGTACTAAAATCAGGATATCATGTCTATAACTTCCCCTCATCCATTAGGCTAGTAACCCGTCAAAGAAGGAAATTAAGTTAGTTTGGCATGACTTGTTCTTGACAAATCCATGCTGGCTATTCCTTATAACCCTGTTATCCTCCAGGTGTTCACAAATTGATTGTTTAATAATTTGTACCAGTATCTTTCCAGGTATCAAAGTTAGGATGACTGGTCTATAATTCCCCCCTAGTCCTCATTGTTCCTGTTTTAAAGATAGGTGCTATGTTTGCCCTTTGCAGTTGTCTGGGACCTCCCCAACTTCCATGAGTTCTCAAAGATAATTCCAATAGTTCCAAGATTGCTTCAGCTAGTTCCTTAAGTGTGCTAGGATTAATTTCACCAGGCCCTGCTGACTTGAATACAGCCAACTTATCTTAATCGTCTTTAACCGTTTCTTTCCCTACTCAGCTTGCATTCCTTCCCGTTGTTGTTAGTATTACTTGTGTTCAGTATCTGCTCATCATTACCCTTTTTAGTGGAGACTGAAGCAAAACAGGCATTAAACACCTCTGCCTTCTTGGTGTCATCAGTTATTAGCTCTCCTTCCCTACTAAATAGAGGACCTATACTTTCCTTCATTTTTTTTCTCTTGCTCCTAATGTATTTAAAGAACCTCCTCTTCTTTGCCTTTTATGTCCCTCACTACGGACTTATGCCTTAGACTTTCTGATTTTGTCCCTACATTCTTATGCTGTTCTTTTGTACTTCTCATTAGCAATTGGTTCATGTTTCCTCTTTTTGTAGGATTCCTTTTTGATTTCCAGGTCATTAAACAACTCCTGATGGAACCATATTGGCCTCTTACTATTCTTCCTGTCTTTCCTTTGGATCAGGATAGTTTGCAGTTGCACCTTTAATAATGTCTCCTTGAGAAACTTCCAGCTCTCCTGAACTACTTTTTCCCCTTAGATTTTTTTTCCCCATGGGACCTTATATACCACTTCTCTGAGTTTGTTAAAGTCTGCTTTTTTGAAGTCCATTTTCCTTATTTTGCTCCTCTGACTCCTTCCTTTCCTTAGAATTATAAAACTTATCATTTCATGATCACTTTCACCCAAATTGCCTTCCACCTTCAGATTCGTTACCAATTCCTTCCTGTTAGTCAGAATTAATCTAAAATGGTTGTGTCCCCGCTCATCTCCCCCCCCCCCCCCCCCCGGTTACTTCCTCCGCTATCTGAAACAAAAAGTTGTCCCCAGTACACTCCAAGAACTTTATAGGAAATTTTGTGTTTTGCTGTATTACTTTTCCAACAGGTGTCTGGGTAGTTAAAGTCTCCCATTACTACAAGGTCTTGTGTTTTGGATATTTCTGTTGTTTGTTCAGGAAATGCCTCATCGATATTTGTCTACCTGATTTGGAGGTCTATAGTAGACCCCCTACTGTGACATCACTCCTACTTTTTTACCCCTTTTTTCTTTACCCAGAGACTTTCTGCCCCTCACCTCCTTGTGAACCTCAGAACAGGTTTATATATTCTTGATGTATGATGCAACACCACCTCCCTGTCTCTTGACAGTTCTTCCTGAACAAGCTATATCCCTCTATACCAATATTCCAGTCATAAGACTTTCACAGCTACCCTTTTAAACCCTGTTTAACCTTGCAGGGACATTGCAGTATAGATAAACCTTATAGGGGAAAGGGGATGGGTTTGAGAGAACCAAGAATATATAACCCTTCTCAGCCTTCAAAAGTCAGTTATGAAAGGAACATGCTGTGCTTTTTATAATGGACAATTGGTGCTACAGAAGTAATCTTCTCTGGTTTCTTCTGTGTCCTCACCATTAACTTGAGGTGCCTTTTCCTAATTGACTTCATCATAGAGAAAATTAGTAAAAACTCTACAGATAGAATGTGCAAGTGGTAGGGTCCAGGTGAGAGCACTGGAGGGGGGCTTAGTTGGAAAAGAAAATTGCATGCCATACATATCACAGCACAAGTTTCTTTTTCTTCAAATTAACAGTACTAATTATCTCAGTATCCCACTTCCTTGGGAATCACATACCCTTTCTGTAGGCCTCTGATTATGGCGGTCATGTCAGTTTCTTATTTTGATAGGAGAACTTTGTTTGACAAACTGTTGAGAACTTGAGATAATCTGATACGTAATATCAATGGCAGAATTTACTGCTTAGTAACACGTTTGTAGTTTTACGTGTGGGCTTTGTTCCTTAGTCCCTTATTTTTGAGTATTCATTGTTTTGTCGTATGTTTTCACAGAATGCAGCTCCTTCTCTCCACCAACTACAGTGATCCTTCTTATCCTCTTGTGTTTTGAGGCTCTCTTGTTTCTCATCTTCACATCTGTAATGTTTGGGACCCAGGTACACTCCATCTGCACTGATGAAACGGTGAGTTCTCCATGGTCTTGCGTTCTCCTGCTCACAGTTGTAAGATCTGTGAAATGTCATGTGGTTCTGCTTCACTGCCTTAGCATGCATGGAGCCTTTGGGGCTGATATAAAGCAGACTAAGCCTGCACAGTGGCTGAGGTCACTCCTGGATGGCTAGCATAAGAAGTTGGGTAGTGTGGGGATGTTGCAACTACAGCAACAGTGAGTGATATTTTTATCTTAACAAGCATAAGTAACTGGGATTACTCTGCAGAGAGTTTCACCCCAGTGGAATGGGGAATCTTAGACAACAGACTCCCTGTGGAGTGTTTGCTGCTAAGGAATCATTAAAGATTCCAGTGGGTAGTACCTAATGTTACTATTTACAGTTTCAAGTGTTGAAAAGCAAAGATGAGACCAGTGCGATGGAAAAAAGAATTTTGTTTTGTAAATTTCCAGTTTAGGCTTTTCTATAATTTACTTAATCGGGAGCTCTCTGCAGCTACACAGAAGTTCAGCACCCTTGCTGTGCTCCACAGCCATGAAAGCTATCCAGGATGCTAAGGCAACAATGTGGAGCTTACACAGAAACACTGGAGTCCCTTGTTCAGCACTGCATCCTGCCCTCTTCTTCAAAGGTGAAGTCCCTGACTGGTAATAGTACTTTTACCCCCTTGAGAATATCACCAGACTTCACCAGTCATGCTCAGGGTATCTGTCATAGCTTAACAGAAGTCTAAGCCCTTCCCTGATTGGGTAGGTTGGGGGAAGTGACAACCTTAAAGGGGCCACTGCTGAGTGTCTTAGTGCAGGGGTTTCCCAACTTTTTTCCCCTGAGCTGCAGTGGGCACTGTGGCCCTCTGTTAACACGTGTCTGTCAGAGAGAGGGGCACCGCGGGGTCCCTCGCCTCAGCAGGGACCAGGGCCAGCAAGAGGCCAAAGGGGCCACTGCCAGCCCCTGCCAACGCCTTTTGCCTCAGCAGCCTGCTGAGTGCCTTGAGCTCATCACCTGGCAGCCCTGCCCGTCACCCACCCAACACACTGTCATGTCTCACAGGCACCCCCTGCCGGGAACGAGGGAAGGGCTCGGGGGCCGCCTGTGTCGGGCAGAGGCAAGAGCCCAGGTTGGGCCCAGCCATTAACTGATGGTCCCGATCACAGCACTGTCCAAGTGGGAACAGAGCAGCACTGCCGAGCCCCTGTCCCGGGGGCAGAGGGGAGGGCGAAGGCCTGATTCTCCAGGGGGCCCGACAGTGACGGAGCCATCCAACTGCCCGGGGAGCCGGTCACCTCTCAGAGCTGGCCCCTTCTCCTCACCCTCCGCCCATCGCTTGGTGGCTCTGCTTCGCCCTCTGCCACCCGCCAGCGGCACTGGGCTCTTCCGGCCCTGGGCAGGGGCCATCACCAGCCACCACTCCACCAACGTATACAGTTTGCAGGGCAATGCCCTCCCAAGCTCCGCCCATGGCAGACTGCCCGGGACTGTCGATGGGCTGCAGCCCACAGTATGGTAACCCCTGTGTTTAGTGGGCAAGTCTAAGGACAGTTTAAACAAATTTAGAATCTGGCATTCAGGACCATGCAAGAGCAGTCTGCTTCTCTCAGCTCTTCATTCCCCAGCTAGTTTCATGACACTTGCATTCAGGTCTGCTTTGTTCCAGGAAAGTTGCAGATATTTTCTGCTGAGTAAGGTCCAGGAGAGTGTATTGCTGAACAACTAGCTCCTACCAAGATTAAAATTTATCAGCTTATATAAATTAATGGTGGTGTCTCTGAAGTCATTACTGAATTTTCAACAAATACAGGCCAAAATTTTCAAACTTGGGTACCTAAAGCTAGGCACTTAAATAAGTGCCCGGATTTTCGTACATGCTGGGCATCTTTAGAAATAGTCACATATATCATTTTTGTACATATGGATATAGGTTCCTGAATATAGAATCCTGAGTTTTTAAAGGTAGGGGCAGGGCTTTTATTCTTTTACAACTTTCTTCTATGCCACCCGTGTTACACATCATTGTCAATTTGTTAGCATCAAGGTTGCGTCTATCTGGCATGTGATTCTTATGTTGAGGAACACTTAGAAATGAAATGCTTTTAAATGTGGTCTTTTTTACTTCTTTTACCTTGCATCTTGTTGGGGTGGAGCAAGTTTCCTCCAATACAGACTAGAGCTCTGAGAATCTCCTCTCCTCACCCCACCCTCTCATATATACCCCACAGTGGTGATCCTCTTCTGCTAGAAAAGGACTAGAATCAGTTTCTGACAGAACCTGAAATTTTGCTCCTTGTGTTACCTATGGAGATGGCATCACCTCTTTGGAGCTGCCCACACTCCTGCTTGCACGTAACTTTCAGGACTGGGAGTTCAAGACACGCACTTGTTCTACAGTGCACTGAGCTGCAGTGCAGGGGATGCATGTATTGACAATACACGGGAAGAAGATGATTTTGCCAAAAGGCCCTAAATTAAAGACTGGAACGGTCTGCCCATTACAGATAGCCAGAATCAAGGATTGTCATTCTCTACTGAAAGCAAAACCAAACAATGCATTTATAGCAACAAGAGCTATATGTTTAAGACCTAATTTATTTTATGGATTGCAAATATAATAAGGATTTTTTTACATGATTAAGAACTGTTTCAACTGATTGCTTGAAAGCCTATTTTTGCTCTCCCTCTAATCTTTACTAAACCAATATCCATTTTTTCTCTCCGTTCAGTATACTTATTTAACTCTTTCGCCCTGCTGTCTGCCCGCGCATGTTATGGCAGCAGTTTTAAGAGGCACTGGGTACGTTCAGCCATGCTGAACATAGGCCATTTCCTGAACTTGCATGATGAATCTGGGAACATTATAGGGATTATCTTGGTTTTTTTTTTGTCTGCAAACATATAAATGGGTTCATATAAAACTTTCCCTTATCCAACTTAGGCATATGTAATGCTTTCATGCAATAAAAGTACATGTTGTATTTCTGTTTTAAAATTGACATGTGACAATTGTAGGGTATTTTTTAAAGGTTTGAGCATATTTTTAAATGTGATTTTAAAAAATGGCAATAATTTTGTTTTCCAAGGAATATTTCCTATCCTTTTTTAAAGGAAAGGCTCTCAATAGGTAAATTTGTATTTTCTTACTCCATCCATGTGATTAGGGGTAATTGAGAGATCCTTTTCCTGAAAGCAGAACCACAGCAATTAAGTGCTTGACTGAAAGTGTAATATTTCTGTTTTCAGGGAATAGAACAATTGAAAAAGGAAGAGAGAAGATGGGCTAAAAAAACAAAATGGATGAACATGAAAGCAGTATTTGGCCATCCGTTCTCTATAGCATGGCTTAGCCCATTTGCTACTCCAGACCAAGGAAAGGCAGACCCATACCAGTATGTGGTCTGAAGAATTTCCACTAAAATAAAACCACATTTCAGCACTACTGTTGTATAATTTTTATATGAATGTTTAAAACAAAACGTAAAACAGAAACTCTTTTTATGTCTATTAAAGGCTGTTCGTTGCAGAGAAAAAAAAAAAAGCCCTGTATTCTGCAATTTTAGATAATACTATGTCTCTGGTGGCTGAAGTGTCTTCTTTTTTTTCTGTTTTTTTTTGTTTTGTTTTGTTTAACTTGTTAACTTTACTGGCCTTTGTTTCTATCTGCTTCCTGTATGGCATAATTAATGTGAAGGAGACCCTCTTTCTCTGTTGTGCCTGTCTCTGCTAACCGAGTAGACTGTAATGCTGTCTCTAGACTGTGAGGGTATCTGTGTAAGTGCCAACAGTGCCATCTTCCTACACAGATATCTTTGGACTTCCTAATGGTGTGTACAGCTCTGACTGGGCAATGAGTTTCTTTCATAAAAGAGGACGTTAGCTGAGAAATAGACACTTTGCTTACTGAACATTGAAAGGTGGAAGATGAGGGTGTGATGCTGTGCAAGAGCCAATTAATAGTGTGGTCACATGCAGTTAAAGTATTTAAAACAAATGTTGCCAATACCACCTTTTTTGTTTCCAGAGACAAAACCGATTCCATCTTTCTGGCATTCTTTTGTCTGCTCCCTCCCTTGTAAGTAGGAAACGTTTCCCCTCTAGGGAAAATATGGCAACTTTGGTGGAAGACTCTCTTAATTAAATGCCTTACACTTAGAGGAAAAAAGAAATTTCATTTTAAAACTCTTAGGATCATCTTTCAGAGTAACAGCCGTGTTAGTCTGTATCCGCAAAAAGAAGAACAGGAGTACTTGTGGCACCTTAGAGACTAACAAATTTATTAGAGCATAAGCTTTCGTGGACTACAGCCCACTTCTTCGGATGCATATAGAATGGAACATATAATGAGGAGATATATATACACACATACAGAGAGCATAAACAGGTGGGAGTTGTCTTACTAACTCTGAGAGGCCAATTAATTAAGAGAAAAAAAAAAAAAAAAAACTTTTGAAGTGATAATCAAGCTTACAGACAACCCCCCAACCTAAAGCAAATACTCACCAGCAACCACACATCACTGAACAAAACCACTAACCCAGGAACCTATCCTTGTAACAAACCCCGATGCCAACTCTGTCCACATATCTATTCAAGTGACATCATCATAGGACCTAATCACATCAGCCATACCATCAGGAGCTCGTTCACCTGCACATCTACCAATGTGATCTATGCCATCATGTGCCAGCAATGCCCCTCTGCCATGTACATTGGCCAAACCGGACAGTCTCTACGCAAAAGAATTAATGGACACAAATCTGACATCAGGAATCAAAATACTCAAAAACCAGTGGGAGAACACTTTAACCTGTCTGGTCATTCAGTGACAGACCTGCGGGTGGCTATATTACAACAGAAAAACTTCAAAAACAGACTCCAAAGAGAGACTGCAGAGCTAGAATTGATATGCAAACTAGACACAATCAACTCCGGTTTGAATAAGGACTGGGAATGGCTGAGCCATTACAAACGTTGACTATCTCCCCTTGTAAGTACTCTCACACTTCTTATCACACTGTCTGTACTCGGCTAGCTTGATTATCACTTCAAAAGTTTTTTTTTTTTTTTTTTCTCTTAATTAATTGGCCTCTCAGAGTTAGTAAGACAACTCCCACCTGTTTATGCTCTCTGTATGTGTGTATATATATCTCCTCATTATATGTTCCATTCTATATGCATCCGAAGAAGTGGGCTGTAGTCCACGAAAGCTTATGCTCTAATAAATTTGTTAGTCTCTAAGGTGCCACAAGTACTCCTGTTCTTCTTTTTAGGATCATCTTGTTTGTGTATGTCTGTCTTTGATAAATAAGCTGTTGAAGTGATGCCTACTCAACAGTGTGAACATGACAACTTGCCATAAAAGCGTAGCACTGATGGTTTGTGTAGGTCTACCTGAACAATTAATTTTCTGTTCTTAGGACCCTCCATCTTTATAACTTTGTAAATCTCTTATGTTTATACATATAAATATTTTAAATTGGGAAATGTCAGTGTTAAGGAGTATGCATGCCTACTGTCATGATTGTGTGGATAGTAAACTATGTGCAGTAAATGGTTGACTGAGGGAGGGACAGAGGGCATTCCATCAAAAACAAATTCAGGTAAAACTAAATCTTATGTGACTGAAACTAATTTTTTTTGTATCTGGGCAGGAATTTTATTATATTCTGAATCATTTTGAAAAGGGGCCGTTAGCATAGTGCCAGTGGGACCCATCAATCAATCATAAACAAAGGAAAAATGTAAATAAGCTGTAGCCATGGATTCCGGTGTAACCTTTTCATTTTTTAAAAACACTTTTATTTTGGAAAATGACCTATTAGGCTGAATCGAAGCCATGGGGGAGGGAAATACGGGGAGGAAAAGGCTAGTGGATCTGTCTCACTTTGAAAGTAATGTGAATGCTGCATCTTTTCAATTCTGTCAATGCTTCCATATGGAAAACAAATGCAATAAAACTTTTCCAAAAACTGTTTCTGCTCCTTTCTTACTCTAAATGTTTGCACAATTTGTAGTGCCTCTTTAAATTTTCATCTTCAGCCAAGCTGGGAGAAGCATGAAGGTTAAGTAACTTTGGTGCTCAGTTTTAAAGTTTAAAAATTAGTTAATCAGTAATGCACTGTTAGCTATTTAACTACTTTTAGGTGGTTAAATTGCTATCATTGACTGCATCCAGAGGGTAAACAGTCCCCATATTTTCCTCTTGCATGCTGAGGCGTAAATCCACAATAGTGTTCATATCATCTCAATTTGTTGCTATAGGAATGCACACAGGATTATATGATCTCATTGTATGCTTCAATAGGAGACATTGGTGGAAGAAAGATGCCTTTAGCATGCACACAGTTCTTTAAAAAAGTCCTGTCTTTCTGCTCCTGCAACTGTCCCTTATTTTTCTTTATGATCGATCTCTACTGGGAAAGCCATTGTCATGTGTGTGTCTGAAACCCCCAGAATATGTTTACTTCTTTAATTCTAATTTGTGGTATGACGGGATTTGATTAGTGCTGCTGTCTAGTTAAAAATCATGGGCCAGATCCTCAGCGGGTATAAACTGGCTTAGCCTGTGGGAGTGTGGAGGTTTGTTGATTTACACCTGCTGAGACTCTGGCCCTGTAACATTTTAAAAACACAATCCAGTATGTTAATCCAGATTATGAAAACTGAAAATGAAAACACGTATTTTTGCTAAATTGGTTTACCTTTTACCATTTCTCTGACTGGCAAGTTCCAGTTTGAATTCATTTCTGCCTTTCTCATGCATTGTAGAAATTATATTTACATGCCACAGCGTTGTTTACATGAGTAGCTAAAATGCCAGAACATTTTATTGGACTTAAATCTGGTAAACTTTTTTTATCCCAAATCCAAATGTTGTCAGACAATGGTTATTTTGAGGATAACTGTTGTAATTACATATAATTTAAATATTACATTGTATATTTTCTAATATAGTACACTTTTCTTTTAACTGAAATTTCAAAACACCTTTTAGAAATACCCATGGTTTTCTCTATTTCCAGAACTGTATATATATCTGACAGTGACCAATGGTCTGTCATTTTACTGGAAACCACTGCTTTAGACCATCCTGACAGCAGCACAGGTGACACCACATTAGACCAGGACACAGAGTTTTAATAGTCCAGTGATCTCCATGTCTTGAATACACATGTTAAATGGATTGCTGTGCACTGCACAATATGATTATCTGATTAACTGCACTCTAATTAGCACAACCTCTTGTTGACCTTGTGTACTGTATGACAGCCTAAATTACTAGATAATGCATGTATCAGAGGGGTAGCCGTGTTAGTCTGAATCTGTAAAAAGCAACAGAGGGTCCTGTGGCACCTTTGAGACTAACAGAAGTACTGGGAGCATAAGCTTTCGTGGGTAAGAACCTCACTTCTTCAGATGCAATAATGCATGGGATCTAAAATTTAAAAAAAAAAATGCTACCGAAAAGTTAAAGGGCTGTTACTCCAGTTCACCATAGAAACTGTGAAAAAGGAATTAACACAATGGTGAATCAGGCCTATAGGCTCTTCTGTTTGGGAATCAGTTTAAGCAGTAGAAAAAGAGCTTGGTTTCCCATCTCTTCCCTTTCTCTTACACACACTTGCACTAGTTCTTAAAAATAAATGCCATAAACAGCAGTGAGGATAGTAATGGTTTGGTTCTAACTCTGCAGATAGCTTCCGGGTTTGTTAGCAAACTACAGAGAACCTAAACTTGCTTCTGTGCTTTAAGCTGAAAAGTCCTTCAAGCTCACCACCCCAATAGCGCAATTGCAGGACTCCGAAGCAGACTTGCTTAGTTTCTCACGGGGACATGAACAATAGTTTTAAATTGGGCTAGAAAGGCATTGCTTTTCTCTGTGAATATTGCCTGTCTCCAGTACAGCTTGACAGAAGAACAGAAGCTGAGCACCATACTCACCAAGCAGCAATAATAGTAATGATGCCTACGTTTGCAAGGGCTTCCTATTGGAATGTATAATATGTTGTCAAAGCTCATCCCTTCTGCAAGCTGTTTAGGCCACGGGCATTCTCAAAGGTCTTTTTTAAAATTCTGGCTTATGGACTTGTGTCAACAAATGGAAAACTTCTCTAAATAAACTCTGAAAAAGGTTCCAGTTTAATGCACAGAATTGCATGGTGGTCTTCCTCTCCTGCCTGCCTATACCAAATCTCTATTTTGAAACTACAACTGCCACTAGCTGAAAACCTATACAATAACTCCTCACTTAACGTTGTAATTATGTTCCTAAAAAATCCGACTTTAAGTGAAACAACGTTAAGAGAATCCAATTTCCCCATAAGAATGAATGTAAATGGGGGGGCTAGGTTCCAGGGAATATTTTTTTTTGCCATACAGTATAGTACTATAATTGGGAGGTACCCCCGCCTTACCCCGCACAGGCACAGCCCACGGGCACTGGAGACAATGAGGCAGGCAAGGAGGCTGAAGGTGCTGTAGGCTAGGAGAAGCACCTTGTGCAGCAGCAGGGGCAGCTTCCCCTACTCTACAAGCACCAAGGGCGGGGAGCTCAACCCTCAGCCTGCCCACACCACGCCTTCCCCCAAGCCCCCACCCTTAACTCACCTCTTCTCCCTCTCCTCCTCCCCCTTTACTCCACATGCCACATCCTCACTCCTCCTTCCCCTGCCTCCTGCCCGTGGCAATCCGCTGGCTTGCAGCGTTCAGGAGGCAGGAGCGAGGACTCGGCACGCAGGCTCCCCCTCCCGAACGCCGCAAGCCAGCGGATTGCCGCAGGCAGGAGGGAGGTGCGCCGTGTCCTCACTCCTCCCCCATCGCTCCTGCCAGTGGCAATCCGCTGGCTTGCGACATTCAGGGGGCCGGAGAAACGAGGATGCGGTGCACCTCCCCCCTCCATCCCCTGCCTCCTGCTGGTGGCAATCAGCTGGTTTGCGGCATTTGGGAGGCAGAGGAGGGAGGGGGAGCCTGCGGGCCGAGTCCTCGCTCCTCCCCCCCGAATGCTGCAAGCCAGCTGATTGCCACAGGCAGGAGGCGGGGGGAGGAGGGGGAAGGCGCTGATCCACAGGGTCTGTCGGTGGGCGGGAGGCACTGTTGCGGGGGTGAGGGGTGTAGGGGAGCTAATAGGAGGGCTGCCATCTGTAGACAAAGCAGGCATCCAAATGACATTATAGCGAAGCATTGCACAACTTTCAATGGAGCATATTCTGTAATTGAGCAGGGACGTAAGATCAAAACATTAAGCGAGAGGACATTAAGTGGGGAGTTACTGTATCACATTATTTATCAGGCCTACTACTTGTAAAGTGGTGGTTACACTCTGATGATATAAAAGTAAAGCCTGAGATGATTTTTCGGCCAAGTTCTCCTGAAAGAATCTATGGATAATTAGAGAACCAGTAGAATTATAACATCACAATAATGAGAAGAAAGTATTCTTAGTCAGACTCTGTTCCTATATAGCTTTAGCAGAGTTCTGAGAGAAGATCTTTAATAAAGACCCAATATCTTTAATTAAGGATGGGGGAAGTTCTTACTCTAGATTTATTATTTGTTTCAGTAAATCTAGGCTGCCCATTTATGGACCAGAGCCCTGTTGTGATAGGCACTAAACAAACACACAACAAAAGGACAGTTTGTGGCCCAAAGAACTCACAATTTAAGGCTATGTCTACACTAGAGAGCTTACAGCGGTACAGCAGTACTGCTGCAGCTGTGCCACTGTAAAGTCTCCTGTGTAGCCGCTCCATGCCGACGGGAGAGTGCTCAAAATATTAAGAATCTTTTACTGCAAGAATGGCATAGAAAATTGTTCTCCTCTGCAGATTTGTGTGTACGCGCGCCAAACTTGGAAACTGAATTCAATCAGTAAAATATAAAACAAAACATTTTGCCCTGCCTTCAACGGAGATTGCAACACAGTCAGTAGTATGGCTACAGATATTATGTATGCATATGCATGCGCCCCTATAGTAATGGCTGCTGATCATTGCCAGTAATAAATTATAAAAATATCTTCTTTTTCGTCTACAGGGTATCGAGCGCCTTAAGAATCAGACGCCTACTTGGGAAAAAGTCAGAAGCTGGGAAGGGATGAAACTGGCTTTTGGTGGCGATTTCTCCCTGAGCTGGTTCAATCCTTTTTCAGGCCTGAGTTGCAAAAAGGCTCCACCCTCTGGGGCGGCAGCAGTTCCTCCACCTGAAATAGTGACTGAAGAGGCTCTTGAGCAATTCTTGGAACAAGCGGCTGCTGTCCAAGTGTTACATGAATAAGCAAAATCCTCTCCAAAATGTCAACAAGCTCTCCGCTTTAATTAAATGTTTGCAGCCCAGATTTAGCTTTAAGGGGCCATGGTGCAGAAAACATCTGGACATATTTGTCCAGAAGTCAGGTGCAGTCCTAGTAGAAGTAATGCAAATCTCTATTGAATGCCCAACCAATGATGAAAGGTATAAGCTCTATTTCTCCCATTGGAAAGGTTTTATTAAGCAAAGAGCAATTGCCCAGCTTTGCACAGTTCCCAATTGTTTGTTCAAGGAGTGACTCCTTTTTTGGCTCAACAGGCATGGATGCTGCCTTTGACTTATGAGGTTCCCAGTTCAGGTTTCAGCTGTCTTAAAGTTCAGGGCAGATACAACAGATGGGCAAATTCATCCTGGTGTAACTCCACTGACATCACTGGAATTGTGCTGGGGATAAATTTAGCCCCGTGTAACTCCAGCTACTGCCTGAGATTCTTCTATTTGAGGGCCTGATCCAATGCCCATTCAAGTCAATGGGGGCCATTCCACTGACTTCTATGGGCTTTGAATCAGGCCCTAAGTCTGCAACAGTGGCAGACACAATAGGTGAATCTGGTATATCGCTACTGTTTGGTAAATACAACAGATGAATATGTGAATCTTGGTAGCACAGTAAATCTGCCAGATCAAGTCTTCATCAGTGTGTCATGAAATTGTACTCTACTGTTAATAGCAGGATTGCTTTTAAGAAGGAAACCTGCTTAGTTACAATAGTTTCCATTAAAGAGTGTATCTGACATGCTGTAATATTGCCTTAAATGTCAATATCTTAAATATTCAGCTGTCAATTCTTGGTAGAAGTTGACTTTTTAAAGGTGACCACTATGGAATACTTTAGATACTTACACATTTGTAGTTAGTAAATGGTTACATGACAATACATGCTAGATATAAAAGTTTTATTACCAAAAGTTGAAATGGTTAAACAGCTCATGAGTGGCAAAGTCATAAATGAGTTGTATGAGCCATCCTAAAAGGAGGCCAATAAAATCTTTTATATCAAACTACATTGTCCTACACAGATTCTATATTGCAAATGAATATGAATGAAGAAAAGTATATTTTAGACTTTTTTTTTTAAATGGTCTTTTTCTGTCATCTTTTCCTTGTAAAAACAGATACTTTAGTTACTGTCAATCTAATTCTATAGAACCTGGGGAAGCCATATTTTGGCCCTGCCACTAGCCTGTCAGGTGACCTTGGGCAAGTTGCTTCCCCTCTCAGTGCCTCAGTTTTTTTCTCTCTAAAACAGGAATAATGAAACATATCTCCTCTCTGAAGTGCATAGAAATCTATGGATGAAAGGCATTATGATATAAGAGGTAGGTGATATTTGTATTTATTAAAGAGATACCAGATGGAACCTATACCAACCAACCTGATTTGAAAAATGTTCAGAATTTAAAATAAAACAAAACCCCACGGCCTTAGTGTGTTATGACTTGACACACTAAGGAGTACTGAAAAGAGACTGTCTTTGTTCCAGTCCTCTGCTGTGGGTGAGGGTCACAATAAGTTAATCCCCTTATTATCTGATGTGGGTTAGTATGCCCGGACTCTGGCAGCTGCTACAAGCAGTTTGTTGAAAAACAGGAAAACTTTTTGAGCAAATATTTCAGAAAAGTTGCCCCCCCCCCCTTTTTTTTTTTAAATTGAGAAAATCTGAAACTTTTCTAGGTGCTCTAGTCAATAGGAATTAAGAATCAGGTTTGTTCCTCAATCTACAGCTTAGTTTAAAAGAAAATCTGCCCTCTGTATACTACGCTGTTTTGTCATCAGAAACAAACAGAATGTCTCTTCTGTAAACTGATCAGGATGTAGTTGTATCTGACTATAGTAAAGTGAGCAACTGTCACTTTTCTGCACTCAAAGTGCACTTGTATCTAGCAGTGCTTCAAAGCAAGAGGGCAAATAGGGACACTTAAGAAGCTACATGGGGAGTTAGCATGGGGGTGGGGAAGGGAATATTTAAGGAGGGAAAATAGGACTGGACCTTTTAACTCGTGTGTTGTAGTTCTGGCTTGGTGTTTGGCCTGAGGTAAGCCATTTAACCTTTCTGTCTTAGGCCATGTCCACACTTACAAGCTTACAGCGGCACAGCTGTACTGATACAGCTGTGCTGCTGTAAGAGTGCTCGTGTAGCCGCTCTATGCTGATGGAAGAGAGCTCTCCTGTCAACATAATAAAACCAGCTCCACGAGCAGCGATAGCTATGTCAATGGGAGAGTGTCTCCCGCTGACATAGCACTGTTCATACCAGCACTTACGCTGGCAACATTTATGTCACTTGGGGGTGTTTTTTTCACACTCTTGAGTGACAAAAGTTTTGCCGACATAAGTGCTAGTGTAGACATGGCCTTAGTTGCCCTAGCTGTAAAAAGGCGATGGCAACACTGGGTTATCTGAGGACTAATTAATGTTTGCAATGTAAATTACTTTGAAATGTTAAATCAGGGCTAATGAGGATTATTAGAATGGGAAATAGTATCTGTTTTGCTTGGGGAAAAATAGGAACAACTGGCACATGTGTTATGCTGAAATAAAATGATTGCAGGGACTGTACATTAATTATTTGTTAAAATAAATTTTTTTGGATAAGCCTCTGACTGTGCTGATACAAGCCATTCAGCTTTTTGAAGTCAGAGTGGTCATCATATAAAAACAGGCGTTAGTATGAGATTTCAGCTACTGTTTCTGACCTGCCTGAGAATACCAGGGGAAAGTAAAACATCCATTGACTTCAATGGTGCTAGGACTTCACCTTGTGAGACAGACTTATTTTTTCTTGGGTTTCGAAGGTGCTGCAGCTTCTTGGACATGAGCACAATCACAGCTTCTTTGGGAGTGGTGACCGTTTGAAGGGGATATATTTCTTCCCGCCCCCTTTTTTTTTTTTTAAACCTGTTCCTGCTCAATATGAATACAGGACTCTTGTATTTTACTAGGGCTGTCAAGCGATTAAAAAAATTAATCGGTATTAATTGCACAATTTAAAAAATTAATCACGATTAGTCACACTGTTAATAATATAATACCATTTATTTAAATATTTTTGATGTTTTCTACATTTTCAAATATTTATTTCAATTACAGCACAGAATACAAAGTGTACAGTGTTCACTTTATATTTATTTTTATTACAAATATTTGCACTGTAAAAAACAAAAGAAATAGTATTAAATAGTGTAAAACTTTAGAACCTCCAAGTCCAATCAGTCCTACTTCTTCTTCAGCCAATTGTTCAGACAAACAACTTTCTTTACATTTCATAGAATCATAGGGTTGGAAGGGACCTCAGGAGGTCATCTTGTCCAACCCCCTGCTCAAAGCAGGACCAATCCCCAGACAGATTTTTGTGCCAGATCCCTAAATGGCCCCCTCAAGGATTGAACTCTCAACCCTGGGTTTAGCAGGCCAATGCTCAAGCCACTGAGCTATCACTCCCCCCCCCCCCCAAACAATAGTAGAGCCAGGAATAGAACCAAGGTTTCCAAACTCCGGGTACAGTGCTTTAGCCACTAGACCATGCTGCATCAAGCTAAGGAGATAATGCTGCCAGCTTGTTATTTACGTCACCTGAAAGTGAGAACAGGTGTTCGCATGGCACTGTTTTAGCCAGTGTTGCAAGGCATTTGTGTGCCAGATGTGCTGAAGATTCGTAAGTCCCTTCATGCTTCAACCACAATTCCAGGGGACATGCGTCCATGCTGATGATGGGTTCTGCTCAATAACAATCCAAAGCAGTGCGGACCACTGACACATGTTCATTTTCATTATCTGAGTCAGATGCCACCAGCAGAAGGTTGATTTTCTTTTTTTGGTGGTTCGGGTTCTGCAGTTTCCGCATCGGAGTGTTGCTCTTTTAAGACTTTTGAAAGCATGCTCTGCCACATCTCATCCCTCTCAGATTTTGGAAGGCACTTCATATTCTTAAACCTTGGATCCAGTGCTGTGGCTATCTTTAGAAATCTCACATTGGTACCCTCTTTGTGTTTTGTCAAATCTGCAGTTAAAGTGTTCTTCTTCGAGTGCTTGTTCATGTCGATTCCCATCAGGTGTGTGTGCACGCACATGCACGATGGCTGGAACTTCCCTTGGCTCTTGCTCAGCAAGTTTTCTATTCCGTGTATATAGTTAGTTAGTTACTAGTAGTACTCCAATTAACAGGGCCAGCTTTAGCAAGAGCGGGGCCTGATTCCTGGGGATTCCAGGAATCGAGCCGCGCCACGGGGGGGGGGGGGGGAAGGAGACCCGAGCCACGCCGCGCGGCGGGGGGGGACGACACGGGGAGACCCAAGCCGCGCCGCGGGAGGGACGGGGGGACACGGGGAGACCCGAGCCGCGCCGCGGAGGGGACGGAGGGACACGGGGAGACCCGAGCCGCGCCGCGGGGGGGACGGGGGGACACGGGGAGACCCGAGCTGCGCCGTGCCGCGGGGGGGGGGGACCTGAGCCGCGCCGCAGGGGCTGCACCGGGGGGGGGGGGGGACCCGAGCCGCGGGGACCGGGCCGGGCCGCGGGGGCCGGGCTGGAGACAAGCCGGGCCAGAGCCGCTGGGGCCTGCGGGAACGGGCCGCGCCTCCCCGGAGCCCTTCTCCCGCCCCCACCACCCCAGCTTACCTTGTGCTGCCGGCCCGCCCCTGCTTCGTCTCATTCGCGGGAAACAGGGGAAGGGGCGGAGCGTGCAGGGGAGGGGAGGAGGGGGAAGTGAGCTGGGGGCGGGGTGGACAGCTGTAGCACGGGGCCCTCTTGGCGTGGGGCCCAATTCAGCCGAATCGGCTGAATCGGCCTAAAGCCGGCCCTGCCAGTTAATAGTTTGGTATAGTATAGTAGTTGGGGTATTTCCCCCACACACACACACTCTGGCCCTGGCACCGTGGTATGCCACGGTTCCCAGGCTTTAAGAACTGCATGGCTTGTGCCAAGCGCATGCCAAAGAGTGACCCGCACTTGTCGTGTCTTTGGTGCCTTGGGGAAACCCATCAGAAAGATCTTCGTAAGATCTGCCACAAGTTCCACCCAAGAACACTTAAAGAAAGGGAACAGCGGCTGAAGGTGATCCTCATGGAGGCAGCCTTACACATCCATTCCGACCCGGTCTCGAGAGATCTGACACCTACGGTGGCATCCTCGACGCGGAGCGCCCTGGCGCTGAGGAAGGACTCCTCCAGGGACACTCGGCACCGCCATGGCTCCTCACAGGGCCCATCTGATAGTGGGCACCGCTCCCACTCGCCGGTGCCTCAAAAGAAGAAAAAGCCAGACGACTGTTCTCCTCCAGCTAAGCCTTGAGACGTGCAACCCCAGGTGGGCCACTCCTCGGCGTCTCCTTCTGGGGCCGTGTCGATTTCTGTCCAGGTGAGGCAGTCGACTCTGGGCCCACCTCGATCACTGGTGCCTACGCAAAAGCTCCAGCTCCCGTCCACACCGGAAGCATACCAGGCCGCCAGAGATCTCCTCCACCTGACGGCACCGTTCTTGCCTGCCAGGGAGGAACCCTCAACGCCGACAGAGCCCCGTCCTCTGGTGCACTCTAAGGGAAAGCTGGCTATGATGTCAAGGCAGTCCCCTTCGCCTTGTCCATCGGCCCTACACGCTCCGACAGAGAGCCTACCTGCTCCCCGAGCTCTCGACGTTCGAGGCACCGAGGATCAGCTCCTCCATGGTCTTCAGTGTCTGAGACCTCTGAATTGGAGCCCGACTCCTACCGCTCAAGTAGGAGCAGAAGTCGTAGAGCGAGGGCAGGCAGAGACAGAAGGGAGCATCAGGCGTGGCCTCTGCAGTGGCAGAACCCGCCTCATTGGCCCTTCTGGACTCCCTGGGCTTATCACCAGGGCCAGGGAGGAACCCAGGACCCATGCTCATAGACATCTTCAGTCGCTTCTGCCACTTCCGTGCCACCTTTCGCTGTGAATCCACCCCTCGGTGCCTACGGTCCCGACACCTTTGCCTCCGGCCCCATCGTCGACTCCAGCTCCGTGCTCGGCTTCAACTTCGGCACAGGCCTTCACAATGTCGATGCACTCATCTCCCATGCCTGCACCATTGTCGACGTCGACCTTGATGTAGGCACCTATAGCCCCGGTGCCAATGTCTGTGAACATGCCAACGCAGCTGCCTCTGGTGAGACTGATGCTGAAGCCGATGTTTGCTATGATGCCTACTGGCCCAGCACCAGATGCACTAACAAACCTCCTCCAATCCTGCCCCGGGAGTCACCTCCAGGGCAGACGGTAGGCAGCTTCCACTACCGGCACACGCTTCCTCCTCCTTGTCGCCGGACGAAGTGTTGGCAGGGACGACCATAGCTCTTGCGTTAGAGGATAACAGAGTCCTACAGCAGTTGCTCTGCAGGGCTTCCCAAGGTCTGGGCATCAAGGCCAAGGAGGTGGTAGAGGACACAGATCCAATGGTGGACATCCTAGCACCCTCGGGGCCTTCACAGGTAGCGTTACCCCTCATAAAGATGGTGGTGGACACCACTAAGACCCTGTGGCAGATGCCGGCATCCCTGCCACCCACTGCCAAATGCAATGAGCGCTGGTATTTCATCCCCTCCAGAGGCTTTGAGCATCTCTACTCCCATCCGCCTCCAGACTCGCTAGTGTTCGATGCAGCTAACCAGCGGGAGAGACAGGGTTTCCAATGTCCTTCCCCAAAGAATAGGGACGCTAAATGGCTGGACCTCGTGGGTAGAAAGGTCTACTCCACTAGTGGTTTGCAACTCCGTATTGCTAACCAGCAGGCCATTGTGAGCTGGTACTCTTATAACACCTGTGCTTCAATGGCAAAGTTCACGGAGCTCATCCCTTCGGACTCTCGGTCAGAGTTCACCCCCTTGGTGGAAGAAGGGAAATTGGTCTCCTGCGCCTTCATTGTAGGCAGCTTTAGACCCTGCAGATGCTGCCACAAGAGTCATGGCGACAGAGGTGACATGGTGCGGTGGAGGGCCTGGTTACAAGTCTCAGGGTTACTCTATGAAGTCCAACAAACAATTCAGGACCTCCCGTTTGAGGCGGAGACTCTGTTTTCAGAGAAGACAGACAAACGACTCCACAGCCTAAAAAATTCCTGAGCCACCCTCAGATCCTTGGGCTTCAATACCCCCACCACACAGCAGAAACACTTCCCCCCCAACCTGCTCAAAGGTTCCAGTAGCAGAACCGCCAGGACAATTCTAGGAGGAGGAACCAGAGCGGTAGGAGAAGCCAACATCCCTCCACTAATCAAGGCCAGCCCAAACTGCCCTCTGGCCCTAAACCGGCCTTTTGAAGGTGCGGTCGAGGACGGTGCACCAGACCAGAGACTGGATTCACCCTGCCTTACCTTTTCCTCCCAACTATCCCCTTTCTACCATGCATGGCCCCATATAACTTCGGACCACTGGGTGCTTCGCACGGTAGAGAGGGGATACTCCATCCAATTCTGTTCCCTCCCCTTCTCTTCCACCCCCCTTCCCCGTCCCTCTTCAGGGATCCTTCTCACGAGCAACTTCTCATTCAGGAGGTGCAGTCGCTCTTAGCACTGGGGGTGGTGGAGGAGGTTCCACTGGAGCACAGAGGCGAGGGTTTTTATTCACGTTATCTCCTAATACCGAAGGCCAAAGGTGGCCTCAGGCTTATCCTGGACCTGAGCAACCTCAACAGGTTTATGAGGAAACTCAGGTTCCACATGGTCTCCCTGACCTCCATTATCCCTTCACTGGATCCAGCAGACTGGTATGCCGCCCTCAACTTGAAGGTCACGTATTTTCACATAGCAATCGCGCACAACCACAGAAAGTTCCTCAGGTTTATGGTCAATGGTTCCCATTGCCAATTTACTGTCCTCCCTTTTGGCCTGTCAGCAGCACCTCGAGTCTTCACCAAGTGCATGGCAGTCATCGCCACCTTTCTGCAGAGACATCAGGTACGGGTGTTCCCATACCTCGACGACTGGCTGATCCAGGGCTCAGGTGGAAGCTCAGGCGGCATTCATCAGAGCCACCTTAGAGAATCTGGGCGTACTACTGAACGAGGCAAAATCGACTCTGTCCCCAGTCCAGAGGTTAGAGTTTATAGGGGCAGTTCTGGACTCAACCCAAGCCAGAGCATTCCTCCTGCAGGCGAAATTCCAGGCCCTCAACGCCATGATCCAGGGACTCAGGCTGTTCCCCACCACCACCGCGAGAAATTGTCTCAAACTTCTCAGCCACATGGCGGCTTGTACGTAGTGTGGTTTGGCACACCAGACTCAGGCTTTGGCTGCTTCACTCATGGCTTGCGTCAGTGTACAACCTGCCAGGGACAGCTTGGACAGGATCGTGACTCTGCCTCGCCCTATCCTCAACTCGCTCCTATGGTGGACGGACACTCAGCAGGTGTGCTCAGCTGTGCCCTTCGCTGCCCCACAGTCATCCCTGACGCTAGTGACGGACGAGTCAGACTTGGGGTGGGGAGTTCATCTGGGGGACCACAAGACGCAGGGCCTCTGGTCACAGACAGATCTCCGTCTTCATATCAATGTCAGGGAGCTCAGGGCGGTACACCTAGCGTGTCAGTCATTCCGCCCATATCTAGCAGGTCGCTGTGTATCGATCGTGACGGACAACACGACTGCGATGTTCTATATCAACAAACAGGGGGTGCACGCTCCTCTCCTCTGTGCCAGGAAGCCCTCAAGTTATGGGACTTTTGTATAGAGCACTCAGTCGATCTACAGGCATCGTACCTTCCAGGGGTCCAGAATGAGCTGGCGGACTGCCTCAGCAGGTCTTTTCACAGCCACGAGTGGTCCTTTGCCCGGACGTCGCACCTCGCTCTTCCAGAGGTGGGGTTGTCCCCTGATCAACCTCTTCACCACACGATGCAACAGGAAGTGTCAGCACTTCTGCTCCTTCCAGAATCACAGTCTGGACTCCACAGCGGACATGTTCCTCCTCCATTGGGGGGGACCGCTTCTATACGCCTTCCCACCCATACCGCTCGTCTACAAGGCCGTGCTCAAGATCCACAGAGACCAGGCTCGGGTCATTCTCATAGCACCAGCCTGGCCCCGCCAGCATTGGTAAACGTCTCTCCTAGACATGTCAGTGGGAGCCCCAATTATCCTGCTGCTCTTCCGGGACCTTCTCACGCAGGATCACGGGCAGCTCCAGCACCCGAACTGGCAGTCACTGCATCTCACAGCCTGGAGGCTCCATGGCTGACTACATTCGAGCTTTCTTGTTCAGAACAAGTCAGACAGGTTCTCTTGGGCAGTAGGAAACCCTCCACTAGGGTCACATATCCGGCCAAGTGGAAGAGATTTTCAATCTGGTCAGCTCAGCGCGACTTTGCCCCGGCGCTAGCCTCAGTGCCCCAGATTTTGGATTATCTCTTCCACCTAAAGCAGGAAAGTCTCTCCCTGTCTTCTATAAAAGAGTACACCTGGCTGACATCATGGCTTTCCATCCAGGGGTACAGGGCTGCTCGGTTTTCGCTAACCCCCTGGTCAGTCGCTTCCTGAAGGGCCTCGACAGGTTGTACCCGGTCTGCCAACCGGTTCCTGCTTGGGACCTTAACTTGGTCCTCTCTAGGCTCATGGGGCATCCCTTTGAGCCTCTAGCAACATACTCCCTGCTCTACCTCTCCTACAAGGTCGCTTTCCTGGTGGCAATAACTTCAGCCCGGAGGGTGTCTGAGCTCAGGGCTCTAATGTCCGAGCTGCCCTACACCGTGTTTTTTAAGGACAAGATTCAGCTCAGACCACATCTGGCCTTTCTCCCGAAGGTGGTATCGCAGTTCCCACATCAACCAGGACATTTTCCTCATGGTTTTCTACCCCAAGCCTCATGCGAGTAGCAGGGAGCAGAGGCTCCACACTCTCGACGTCCGCAGAGCGCTGGCCTTTTACATCAAGAGGATGAAACCGTTCAGGAAGTCGGTACAGCTCTTTGTCGCAATAGCGGACAGGATGAAGGGCCAGCCTGTTTCGACACAGCACATTTCATCATGAATTGTGGCCTGCATTACCGAGTGCTACAATCTAGCAGGAATCCCAGCGCCCCTGATAACGGTGCATTCTACAAAGGTGCAAACTTCATTAACAGCTTTCCTGGCTCAAGTCCCCACCCAGGAAATCTGCAGGGCAGCAACGTGGTCATCGATACACACTTTCGCCGCACACTGTGCAATTACTAGGCAGGCCAGAGATGATGCGGCCTTTGGTAGAGCAGTACTCCAGTCAGTGGACAGCTCCGACCTCACCTCCTAATTTTGCTTGGGAGTCACCTGATTGGAATCGACATGAACAAGCACTCAAAGAAGAAAAAATGGTTACTCACCTTCTCATAACTGTTGTTCTTCAAGATGTGTTCAAGTCCATTTCAATACCCACCCTCCTACCCCTCTGTCGGAGTAGCTGGCAATAAGGAACTGAAGGAGTGGTGGGTCGGGCTATATATTAGGCGCCATAAAGGCGCAACTCCAGGGGTGCCCAGGCCCAGGCCGACCCGACGGATGCTGCTAAGGGAAAAATCTTCCAGCAATCGCGCACACACCTGATTGGAATGGACATGAACAACACATCTCAAAGAACAACAGTTACGAGAAGGTGAGTAACCGTTTTTTCTTAAAACAAACAACATATGCTGGGTCATCATCCAAGACTGCTATTACATGAAATATATGGCAGAATGCAGGTAAAATCAAGCAGGAGACATACAGTTCTTCCCCAAGGAGTTTAGTCACAAATTTAATTAACGCATTTTTTTTTAACAAGCATCATCAGCATGGAAGCATGTCCTCTGGAATGATGGCTGAAGCATGAAACATACGAATGTTTAGCATATCTGACACATAAATATCTTGCAATACCGGCTACAAAAGTGCCATGCGAACGTCTGTTCTCACTTTCAGGTGACATTGTAAATAAGAAGTGGGCAGCATTCTCTCCTGTAAATGTAAACAAACTTGTTTGTCTTAGTCATTGGCTGAACAAAAAGTAGGAGTGCGTGGGCTTGTAGGCGTTTTACATTGTTTTGTTTTTGAGTGCAGTTATGTAACAACAAAAAAATCTACATTTGTAAGTTGAACTTTCACAATAAAGAGATTGCACTACAGTACTTGTATGCAGTTAATTGAAAAATACTATTTCTTTTGTTTATCGTTTTTACAGTGCAAATATTTGTAATAAAAATAATATAAAGTGAGCAGTGTACACTTTGTATTCTGTGTTGTAAGTGAAATCAATATATTTGAAAATGTAGAAAAACATCCAAAAATTCAATTGGAATTCTGTTGTTTAACAGTGCGATTAAAACTGCAATTATTTTTTTTAATCGCATTAAGTTTTTGAGTTAATCGCGTGAGTTAACTGCAATTAATCGACAGCCCTAATTTTTACTTCTGTTTCCTCCTCCCCTTATTATTTTTATGTGGTTGTGTCTGTTTCTGGGCCTACCTGAAACTAAGAAGCAAAACGAAGAGGTGCACGAAAGCAAATACAGTAACTCCTCTCTTAAAGTCATCCTGGTTAACGTTGTTTCGTTGTTACGTTGCTGATCAATTAGGGAGCATGCTCGTTTAAAGTTGCGCAATGCTCCCTTATAATGTTGCTTGGCAGCCGCCTGCTTTGTCCACTGCTGGCAGGAAGAGCAGCCTGTCGGAGCTAGCTGGTGGGGGCTTGGAACCAGGATGGACCGGTAGCCCCCCATCAGCTCTCTGCTCCCCTAAGTTGCCTGTGCAGCAGCCGCCCAGCAGGCTACCAATTGCCAGCAGTTCAGCTGTCCCTCCCCCGACTGCCGTGTGCTGCTCCTGCCCTCTGCCTTTGAGCTGCTCCCGGGAGCCTCCTGCTTGCTGTGCAGGGGAGGGAGGTAGTGGGGGGCTAATGTCAGGGTGTCTCCCTCCCCCGTCCTCCTGTCCCCCGCTTACCCCTTCTCCATATAGAACAGAGTGGGGACATGACAGGGCTCAGGACAGAGAGAGCTTGCTGGCCGCAGCTGCTGTCTCAACTTCCTGATCTTTTTAAAGGCAATGTACTTAGAGTGGGGTCAGCGTACGTAAAGGGGCAATGCACATCTCTCTCTCTCTCCAACACACAGGGTGTGTGTCTCTCTCTGCCATGCTGTCTCCCCTCCCTCCATTCGTGCTGCCTCGTAGAGTGTGAGGCTACATTAACAACAATGTGTTAACCTTTGAGGGCTCAGCCGAATGCTAGTTCATCATTTAGCAGTAAGGCATTCCCTTGAAAATATCCCACCCTCTAACTTCACCACCTCAACCAAGCTTCACAATCATCATTGCAGTGTACACTATTAAATTGTTTGTTTAAAACTTATACTGTGTGTGTGTGTATATATATATATAATATAGTTTTTTGTCTGGTGAAAAATATTTCCCTGGAACCTAACCCGCCTTATTTACATTAATTCTTATGGGGAAATTGGATTCGCTTATATCGTTTCGCTTAAAGTCACATTTTTAGGAACATAACTACAACGTTAAGCGAGGAGTTACTGTAACCCAAATGGAAGGTGATGTAAGTATTTTCAAAGCCAGCTGAGATTCTGTTGAAGAAGACAGCTAGTGATAGAATATCTTCACAGAATCAGTCTCCTACAATGAATAGGAAAGTCTTGTTTTGTCTCAGCCTGTACTTTCATTATTATCTGGCAATCTGAGACAATTTTTTGTTGTTGTTTTCACCAAATTGTCCAGACACACTCACGGTTAACCAAAAAAACCACAGGCTCTTATCATTGTAACCCTTTTTTCCTTCCCCTTCCAATGTGTAGTACCATCCCTTGTCAAGCTGTGTTTTAACATGGTGTCTGATCCTTCAAACCCTACTGAGCGTATTGACTGCTACTGAGAGTAGTCCCCTTATAATCAACAGGTCTACTCTCCACAAGAAAGTACTATGTCCAGTGGTAAGCATGTGCAGGATCTGTCCCTTAAATTGTAAGGTCTTTGAAGTAGGGATGTTGTCTTTTTTCTGAAAAGCCCTACTGTATGTTTACAGTGTTATAAAAATACTGTACAAAGCAACAGAGGGTCCTGTGGCACCTTTACGACTAACAGAAGTATTGGAGCATAAGCTTTCGTGGGTGAATGAAGTGGGCATTCACCCACAAAAGCTTATGCTCCAATACTTCTGTTAGTCTTAAAGGTGCCACAGGACCCTCTGTTGCTTTTTACAGATTCAGACTAACACGGCTACCCCTCTGATACATAAAAATACTGATTAGCCTATGGTAGTGATCTATTCCACCAACAATGTGTTTTTAAATAAATGAGTTATACAGCTTTCTGGGTACATGATACAGTGAAAAATGTTAGATCTTTCAGCACAAATGTTTAATATATCAGGAATAGGGATAAGACAGCTGGGTAAAGTACTCCTATATTTTATATACATCTGTGGGTCTTGTTAAGCAGCTGTTCTATGCAGTTAAGGAATTTATGCATTTAAAAATGTTCTGTTTTGCTATTTGTAACTCCCTCCATTTTGTGCTTTCAAAAGATGTTATACTTATTAAAGAATTAAATATTTCCATCCACCTCAGATTTGTGTTTTCAAATATTCTAAACCATTCAGATGCTGCCTAGATAACCTACCCGCTCTCTGTATCTGGGGAGGCTCCTCCTAGGCAATAGTTTGGATTGCAGAATTAGGAAGTGATCTTTCATCTAGAGCTCTCAGTTTACAATACAGAACTGGTTTGCAAAAAAAAAAAAAAAAATTTCTTTTCAAAATTGACAATTTTTTCCATGAAAACTACTCAGCATTTTTCACCCATTTCTATACACAAGTTAGATTCGGTGTATCATTCCTTCAGCAAAGCTGAACAGACAAACAGAGATGCCAACCTTGCTCTGAGACTTCTAGGGACAGGGGCATGTGCGGGAATTTAAATTTTACTGCTTTTCAGGGGGCACATTAAACACTCACATTTTATACACATTACATCCTGTCAACACATGCACATACATCATATGCCAATAAACAAACAGCAGTATATTCACCATTTCAATGAACTGTACCTTTAATGCACCTGGAATACAGGTTCCTTAACCTTATGGGGAGAACATATGCAAACCAAGTAGGCACATGTGCATCCATAACCTCATGTTATGGGGTTACATGTATGACCTCACTGAGTTTGCGCACTGCATGTTAGGAGAAAAAAACATAGTAGAAAATGGGGGGGAGGGGAGAGAGAGCTCCTCCAGACATAGGGCCCAGGTGCGGAGCCCGGAACTCCTCCCACCCTGGGGCTGCAGCGGGGAGAGTGAGCTTGGCACCAAGGCCCAGTGGAGAATGCAGAAATTCTCCACCCCCGGGGTCCCAGGTAGGGGCGCAGAACTCCTCAGCCCCAGGGCTGCGGTGGGCAGAGCTCTCTCGCTCTCCCTGCCACAGCCCCAGGCAGGAGGAGTTCTGCATCCACTGCCGATTATTGGTGGGGCCGTGCCCCTGCTTGCCTTCCCCTTGTGCACACCCCCATCTAGGGATGTTTATGAAGAAAATTAGTGAGGTTGCATGGCCCTTTCTCAACCCATTTCCCCTCCTGCTGGAGAAACGGGGACCTCTGGCTCCTCCCCTCCCCAACTATGGCCAAGGGGGGGCCTACCCCCTCCTCACTGCACCCCTGATCCCTCTCACCCTCAAACAGGGACACTGGGATGAGCAGCCCTGGGAAAGCTGCCCTTCTATGCCACTGAGTGCCCTTAATTACCATGGGTTTCAGAGTAGCAGCCGTGTTAGTCTGAATCTGCAAAAAGAACAGGAGTACTTGTGGCACCTTAGAGACTACCAAATTCATTTCAGCATAAGCTTTCGTGGGCTACAGCCCACTTCTTCTTATGCATCCCAAGAAGTGGGATGTAGCCCACAAAAGTTTATGCTCAAATAAATTTGTTAGTCTCCAAGGTGCCACAAGTACTCCTTTTTTTAATTACCATGGCTGGGCCTGGGCCCTCCTTCCCGGGATGATCCATCTCTTCTCCCTCCTCTATTTCATTCCTGCTCTTCGCCACCGCCGCTCCTCCTGCCCCTCCAGCTTCTTCTCTTCCTCCTCTGCAGTCTGTGCAGTGTGAGCTGAGCCAGAGGCAAACTGGTGAGTGTCAGCAGGGGTTGGGGCATTTGGTACCTACAGCGTGTTAACATAGTCCAGCAGGGTCCACCTGGGGCAGTTAGAGCGCAACACACAGCCTGTGATTTGGGTGGTGAATCCAGCGGTGCCCCAACCCATTCAAGATTGCCATAGCTTGCCTCCTATCAGAGCCTCTCTGTGCATGTACCACAGTGGCAGTGGAGAAGGCGGCCTCCTATGGCACTATTTGCTGTTGTACCCAAGGGGTGACGATTGACACACATTTTATTTATATATATTTTATGTATATAAAATGTGTGTGCCCTTGCAAAATTAATAGATCTGAGACTCAATTAGTAATTTCATAACTACATGTAGAAACTGGGAGAATTATGGGACATTAGGGAGGGCTGGCATCTCAGAATCTTCTCATGGAGGTTCCCCCAAACTATGGCTCCAACTCATTCTGGGGTGGCAAGGTTTACCTACCTGTGCTCCTCAGCTGAATGAGTTGTGGTTCCACTGCAGAACTCAGCAGATCCTCTGGAGTCTGCAGGAGGTGAGGACCAGCTGGGTGAAGACCTTCTGCACCCATACGCATTCCAGCAGCTCCTGTCCTCCACTCCTTGGCAGTCCAGCCTCATTGGAGCTGCTCTACCAGAGCCACATCTGACTGTAGCTCTCCTTAGATCCACCTTTAAAGGAACCTTTAAACCTTCTGCAGTGCAGAGGGTTGCTACAGCAAAAGCAAAGAGTTCTACTGCTTTTACTGGGTAATCCTCACAGAGCTGATGGGGGAACAATGCCCCTTCTCCCCTTTCAGCCTCAGAACAGAGAGCGGATAGCTGAGCTCCATTTCAAGGAAGAGCTGTTACATCTGCACACAGAGGGGAATTTCTGTTTTGAGAGCTGGGGAAATGAGCTGGGGCTACGTTTTTGTTTTAAGACCTCCACAGAATTGACTGTGGTTATTCTGGCCAGTAAACCTACCACCTCAGGTTGTGATCCTCTCATTTCGCAAGCTAAACAGAACGGGACCTTGTCAGTAGCTCTCCAGGAAAAATTCAGTGCTGCAGGTAAGTAGGTAGGTGGTGCTCAATGTTCACCTTGTGCTGTTGAAGTTGTCACTTTTTGCATTAGCTGTTAAATCAATATCGTAATGACTTGTGGTCAGTAAAAACTTCCTTGTGCTTTTCATAAGGGTATAATCTTACCTTCAGTGTCCTGGGATGGCCCAGGGAAGTAGATGGGTTAGATGAGCTGAATTGGTCTTTCCTATGTCTAATGTTGATGCATGGCTGAAAGGTCTCCATGTATATAAAAAGAAAAAAATGATAGCAACATGCAAACAAGCCACACACAAAAAAGCATTAGGGTGTATTAAACGTGGCCTATGAGTGAGTACTATTAGGCCATTACCACTGCCTTCCACTTCCAGGCATAACTTGATGCACTGGGAAACAATTCTGGAATATGTGTGATGGTCCTTATTTACAACAGCAACACTCTGTGTTCAACAGTGCCAATGGAAGCTCACCAAGACTGATCATTGGCCATCAGGCCACAGCAGCCACTGAACACAGATTTGTCACGTTAGCAGAGTTTTCATAAAGCAAACTAGACTGGAAGTGGTCCAGAACCAGATTGTCTCATTATGAATCAAGTTGAAAAGCCACCAGTACTTTTTCCTATAACCTTCCCTAGAAAGGTCCAGTCTAGAATTAGTGAGCATAGTGTCAGCCAAGGTAGGTTTTGTGAGCACATGGACTGCTCTTCTCAAATGAGGTATTTATTTTCCTCATCAGTAGGGCTCTGTGACTTCTGTGGGGGCCAGTGTAGCTGACCCAAGAGCCACCCTAGCAGCTGGCTTTAGGGCCAGCCACATCTGCTGCTGCTGGAGTGGCTCTGCAGCCAGATGCTCTGGTGGCCCTGCAGCTAGCCGCATCAGCTGCTGCTCGGGCAGTCCCCAGGACTAGCTGCCAGGAACTGTCTGAGCAGCGGCCAGTGCGGCTGGCCCTGGGGACTGTCTGAGCAGCATCCTTGGGCCGCTGGTGCAGCCCCCAGCAGCTAGTGCCATGGCTGGGCTCCCCCCCAGCAACTCCCCTGGATGCCCCCCCAGCAGCGGCCCCTGGATGCCCCCCAGCAGCAACCCCCTTAAGATTTCGTCAGGGATATTTTTAGTAAAAGTCATGGACGGGTGCCAGCCCCTGAATTTTTGTGTATTGCCCTGTCCATGACTTTTACTAAAAATACCCTGACTAAAGCATAGCCTTGCCATCAGTATCAGCAAGGGCTGAAGACACATCTTTCAACAGCTGGGTCCCCCCAGAATTTAGGGTTACTATCCGTCCGGTTTCCCCGGACATGTCCGGCTTTTTCAGCGTTAAATAGCCGTCCGGAGGGGATTTCTAATCAAGTAGAAATGTCCGGGATTTCCCCCTTCCCCTCATGCGGAGTGCGGCTTGGCTGATTGGATGGTGGGGCCTGATTGAAAGCCGCTTGCAGCCACTGGGGCCTCTAGCAGCCATCAGCAGTAGGTGTCAAGCCCCGATGCCTCTGATATGATTAATCGTAGCCCCACGTGTGGGGAAGTATGGCAGCAGCATACGCTTTCCCGCCCAGAGGAGCTCTTGCTAGAGAAGGGAAAAGCTCCCCCGTGCCTGGGAAGGCAGACAGGCAGGGACAGCAGCCTCCCACCCGAGCAGGGCTTTAGCGCGTGGGCCCCACAGGCAGCCCCGCGGGCGCTGAGTATTACAGGGGCGGGTGTAGGTGAAGCACAGGGCTCGGGGGCTCTATGCAGCCAGCTCCTCCCGCTAGCCCCGGCCTGGGGACACATCAGCGCGGCGCTTCCGCCAGCACCGACCCCCGAGGGGAGCGAGCCGCCGGGGCGAGCCGTCACGTGAGCTCGCTAGAGATCCGGAAGAGCAGCCGGCGGCATCACCACGTGGCTTCGGCTCCTCCGGGCTGCGGGGCCGGCGGGCTCAGCTTGCTGCGATGCTGGCCGGCTGGGGCGCCGCGCACTCGGCCGTGGCCGGCCTGCTGGGGGCGCTGGCCGCCTGCTCCGCTAAACTGGCTCTGGGCGCCGATTACCTGCGGGACGCGTGTGCAGCTGCGGCCGGAGGGGAGGCGGTGGCCGCCGGCGCCTGTGTCTGGGTAAGAGCCGGGCAGCTGCTCCTTGCCTTGGCTGGCCACTGAGCGCCGCTTCCCCCATCGGGGGAGGCGGAGAAACCAGCGCCTGTGTGATCTGCCCTGGAAGAGACGCACAGTCCGTGCCCGCGCCGGCCCCGGCCCCCCAGCCCGTCTCACCCCCAGGGCCCCAGCACAGCTGTAGTTGGCCCGCAGTCAGAGCCACTCGCCCTCCCTTGTGCCTCTGGGGAGCTCAGGCAAAGTTCCGATAAGACCCTTGGGTATTGCTTTGTCAGGAACTGGTTAATATCCAAAGATCCTGGCTGGGCAGCCCCCCGGGAGTACGTACACTAAGGGTGACCACATTTCTAAATACCTGTCCCCTCTCCTGTGTATGTGCTTAGGGGGAAAGTTTTTTCCATTACAAAGACAGGTCATATTTTGGATGAAGCTGTGAGCCATCCTTTCAGAGAGAAAAGAAGGACATTGCAAGGCCCTGTAGTGTGCACCCTGTGTCCTGTATTGCTGCCCCTAGCAGTTCTATTGTGCATCCGTCTTCCCTGGTGAAAACGAAACTGACAAGAATTTAAGTCTTAAGACACACATCTCAGTGGCTGCTGTCCAGGGAGAGCAGGTAGTGGAGATCCAGGTCAAGACTTGGTGTTGACTGATGTGAAATAATCGTGTGCATTTTTAAAATGGCTATTTTAAAAAATTGGTAAAGAACAAACTGTTCCTGCATTAAGTCATCCTTCCACAGGTGTCAGTGGGAGACTGGGCAGAGTATATATTGCATACTGTGTGATACGCAGGGGAAGGCTTGGAAGAAATGATGGCTTAGCGTTACTTAGAGCATGTAACATACTTTCCAGAGGTGTATAAGGCATTTCACCAGGTGATGATTCTTAGTTCTTGTCACAGAGCCGTCATCAGTGGCTGCATAGTACGTGTCCTGTTTTGTGAGAGCGGACAGTTAACAAAAAAGCACTGCTGTGGCTCCTCATTACCTCCTGTGGCTGATTTGACGCAACAGCTTACTAGCTCTGTACTGCATTGCATTAGTATTTATTATACTGTATCATAGTAGATTCATAGATTCCAAGTCTGACCTCCTGTATAACACAGGCCATAGAATTACCCCCAAAATAATTCCTAGAGCAGGTCTTTTAGAAAAACATCCGAGCTTGTTTTAAAAGTTACCAATTTACCCTGGTTAAATTATTCCAAAGGTTAATTGTCCTCACTGTCAAAATGGTAGTCCTCTCTACTAAAGCTTTGTAATACATTCAAATAGTTATAAGTTCACGCGGTTCCTTAATGTATCCACTCTGAAACCACTGGCTGTGGAGTTGTTCCTTCAGCTGTTATGGCTTTTCTTCTCATGGTTCATACCTTTGTGACAGAAAATAAATTGCTTATTTGATTCTTTGCAGCAAATATCTCCAATGGCTGGTGATGAGCCACTAGATAGGGAGGGCTCTGAGTTATAACAGAGAGTTCTTTCCCATGTGTCTGGCTGGTGAGTCTTGCCCACATGCTCCAGATCTAACTGATTGCCATATTTGGGGTCAAGAAGGAATTTTCCCCTGGGTCTGATTGGCAGAGACCCGGAACGGGTGGGGGGTTGGGGGGTTCACCTTCCTTTGAAGCATGGGTCACTGGCAGCAGGGCCGGCACCAGCGAAGGAAGCAGGTGCCTGGAGCGGTCAATAGAAAGGGGCAGCACTCTGTCTGTTATTGGGGCAGCACGTTCAGGTCTCCAGCAGCAATTCGGTGGTGGGTCCTTCAGTCCCTCGCTTCCTCTTTGGTGGCAATTCAGCAGCGGGTCCTTCAGCGGTAGCTCAGTCGGGCTTTTCTTTTCTTTTTTTTTTTTTTCTTCACCGTTTGGGGCAGCAAAAAAGCTGGAGCCGGCCCTGACTGGCAGGTCTAAATGGTGGATCCTCTGTAACTTGAAGTCTTGAAATCATGATTTGAGGACTTCAGTAACTCAGCCAGAGGTTAGGGGTCTATAACAGGAGTGGGTGGGTGAGGTTCTGTGGCCTGCGATGTGCAGGAGGTCAGACTAGATGATCGTGGTGGTCCCTTCTGACCTTAAAGTCTATGTAGCATCCTTGCACCATTTCCTCAGTAATGCAAGGTTTTCCTCTTAGATTAATGCCAAAATCATTCCTCAGCATGCTGTACTGTAACTCAGGAATTCATAGCGCAATGTCGTTGCAGTTAACATGAGACTGACAAATCCACAGCAGTAACTGTGAATATAAAGCCAATAAATAGGATCAAAAGTTTCTGGTGCCATTTTGATAAAACTGCACAAGGAAAGATGCTAGCGTGATATGGGAAATGGCTGCAGTCCAACCCAGAATGCCCTTATTTGTAGCCTTTTTCCATAATTCTTCATGTAATTTGTGGAGATTATTGCACTTTAAAATAAACAGGAAATATTTGTTCTTGTTCCTTTCTCTTGCTAACAGCTTTCTCTTGTCCTTCCAGTTGTTTTTCTCCTTCCTTTTCCTTTCGTTAAAAGAAAAACTAGATGCAGTTATTGATTTCCATCATGCCTCGCCTCAGATGCTGTGTTCAACTTTGTTCAGTGATCTTGGGAAGATCTTTGCTGCTTTGCATTTTGATTGTTTCTTTTTTAGTTACACACTTCTGTGTTTTTAAACATTGTGGTATCATTTCCTGTTTGAATTTGCATACACATACAGTAAAAGATTATTTCTGTTTTAAATCAAGAGGTGAGGCTGCAGGTGTACGCAATATGAAAAACCACATGGGGAGAATTGTTTAGTCATGTAGTAAATATTATTGACATATCCAAAATTGTACTTGTTGGATTACAAATGCCAAGAGACCACAATTATTTTGCATCACGTAAATAATAAATAATGAGCAACTATGTATTATGATGTTAGTGAGGATTTTAAAACACACATTGAAAAATATATCAGAGAGTCTAGACACTTGCATAGGATAGAACAATTTGAGGTCCAAAGGAAAAACCACAAAAAAATGGACTGGACATATCAGGCCCTAACTCAGGAAATGGGAAATTCACCCTTCTAATTATTAGAGCTGGTTAATTTTTCTTTCTTTTTTTTTTTTTTTGCATATCCTCTCCCACCCTTTTTTATTTTAAAAAATATTCAAAATATGCCCCAAAAAATCTGTTAGTCTTTAAGGTGCCACAGGACTCCTTGTTGGTTTTGTGGGTACAGACTAACATGGCTACCCCCCGATACAAAAAATGTTGATCCTCTCCATAATGACGGGGTAAAAATTAAAAATGTTGACTAGCTTTGCTAATTATTTGAAGCAGGACTGACCAACATGTCTGTTTTGTGCAGTGGATGCTAAACGCTAGTGCAGGGGCGGCCAACCTGTGGCTCTGGAGCCACATGTGGCTCTTCAGAAGTTAATATGCGGCTCCTTGTATAGGCACCGACTCCGGGGCTGGAGCTACAGGCGCCAACTTTCCAGTGTGCCGGGGGGTGCTCACTGCTCAACCTCTGGCTCTGCCACAGGCCCTGCCCCCACTCCACCCCTTCCCGCCCCCTCCCCTGAGCCTGCTGTGCCCTCGCTCCTCCCCCTCCCTCTCAGAGCCTCCTGCATGCCACGAAACAGCTGATCAGGAGGTGTGGGGAGGGAGGGGGAGGCGCAGATTCGCAGGGCTGCCGGTGGGGTGGGCGGGAGGCGCTGGGAGTGGGAAGGGGTTGGGTGTGGAGCTGATGGGGGAGCTGCTGACATATTACTTTGGCAATGTACGTTGGTAAATTCTGGCTCCTTCTCAGGCTCAGGTTGGCCACCCCGCGCTACTGTACTGTTCAGCTGCTAGGTGCCACTCTGTAAAATACCTTATTTAAGCTAACCTGAGCCATACCTGGCAGAGCATTAAAGGCTCTTATGATGAACACATCCGGTGTGTATAAGCAAGCTCTGTAGCCAGTCCATATCTGGTACAGAAGTACATGACAGTTTTTTCTTTTTCAAAAGCAAGTAGTTTCTCCCAATTGCCTGTTTCTAACTCCATCTTGAGTAAGAATTCTGAACCCAATTCATCTTTTTAGCTGTAACAATAACAAGTGGACCCATGAACTGTCTTGCTAGTGACTGGAACTGAGCAGTAGCACAGTTCTTAGCCTCAGGGCATAAGCGCCAACTCCGTGGGTGCTCCAGCCCCGGAGCACCCATGGGGAAAAATTAGTGGGTGCTCTGCACCCACCGGCAGCCAACCTCCCCCCACCCCACCTCACTTCCTCCTCCCCCTGAGCGCGCCGTGTCCCCGCTCCTCCGCCTACCTCCCAGCAGTGGGGAAAGGTTCCAGCAGCTGGCTGAAGCCTTTCCCCACTGTCTCCCCCTTCTAGAGTTTTTGCCTGCGTACAGAGTCTGTCACTGCAATGTGGACAGGCTCCGGCAGCGGTGAGGCCGGGAGACACTATACTGCTAAAAATAGCAGTGTAGACAGGGGGAGGCACTGCTTGGGCAAGTAGAGAGCCATATACATATTCACAGGGTTCAGGCGTGTCTTTACTCTACTCACCTAAGTAGTTCCTCGCCGTCTATGCTGCCATTTATACCCGTGCCGGGGGGCGTGCAGTGTACGGACTCTACATAGCACCGTACGGAGTGTGCATTGTAGATGTACCCTTAGAATCAGTTTTAGTTCTGCATTCTCACCCCCAAAGCGTCTGTACCACAGCCATAGGCATGGGCGGCGTGTGGAGCCCTGCTCTGGGGAGCCTACCCCCCAGCTCCGCCCCTTCCGCCCACACCCTCCCTATGGCTGGAGCTACAAGACCCCCTGCGCCCCTTCCCTCCCCCTCAGCTAGAGGAGCCTCAGGCCAGCTGCAACCCAGAGTGCCCCCGGTGCCTGGAGGAGCCCTGGCCAGAGCCTTGAGCCTCCCCCCATACACACCCAGAGGAGCTCCAGCCGGGCTGGCCAAAGCCCCAAGCCGAGCCTCCCCGGGGCTGGCTGCAGCTGTGCCGTGCCGCCCCTCCACAGACCCAACCCACCCAGTGCCCAGGGGAAAAGTGTCTGTAGAAGACGCTTTTTGATATGCCCCATGCAGGTTGTGAGGCCGCTGAGGCGGTATGTACCTCTGCTGCCGCCCCAGAACCTGCATGGGGCATAATAAAGCAAAAACTTTGCCGCCAAACCCCACAACCAGGGGTCCTCACCAGAGGCAGAGCCTTCCCTGGCCTATTATACTTACTGCACATGGCCATAGGCAAGTGGTCTGGTTCTTGCTGACTTCAGTGGGCTGTGTGACAAGAAAAATCTACAGGAACTGAGGATGAATGTTAAATGTCAACCATTACTTACAGTACCTGGAAAGTTCTACCTAATGCTAAACATAGATTAGTGCTTTTAAGGGGTTGTGGTTTGAATTTCATCTGAGGCAAGAGATTATAAATAGCCCCCCTACCCCATTTTCATTGTATTTTACCTCTGTTGGGACAGGAGAGAGATCATTTGAATTTACACTTTAAATATTCCAGGAAGTTCAGCTCTTAAAATTTTCTATCCAGTAACTCTTGATTCATTAGGCTGAATATTCAAAACAGTTCTTAGAAACAGGATAAGATCGCTCAATTCTTAGAAACAAGGGAATGCCTCCAGAGCATAGTTCATTTGATTTCATTGGGCTGCCTGTGGGAATAACTCTCTACGGCATTGAGCCCCATGTTAGACAAAGGTTAGCAAGGGAAACTGGACAAGAAGGGCAAGCATGGGAGGCAAGTGTGGCTGGAAAAGGTAGACGATTTAAGACCAAAAAGGGACTATTATGATCACCTAGCCTGGTAATGAGAAGTACTTTTGTTACAGGCACATCTTGTTGGGCCCTTTTTAAATATAAAAATAATATGTTGAATTTAGTTAAAATGTAGAGGTTGGGTTTTTATTTCTAAATTCCCACATTCCCCCACCCAACAGTAACACTATACAGAAATGTAACACCGCCCTGAGAAAGCTGAGACTGTCCGATACAAAGGGGCAGAGGGCCAGGCTATGAAGAAGGGGCTAGCAAAAAGGGAAGCAAATTCGGCACCGTCAGGCCAACCCCAGCACTCACTGACCCAGGACCCAGCAGGAGAAACCCCAAGAGGCAGGTGGTGTCTGAACACAATCCGCCCTCGTGACAAGGTTCACCAAAGAAGTGGTGAGTATGGAGTGGGAGGGCTCACCCCGTTAAGGACTTTAAGGGAGGGAATTTCAAAAGTGCTCAGCCTTAGCCTAACTCAGTTTCCGTTGAAGTCAAGGGAGCTTTACCACTAACTTCAGTGGGAACAGAGTTAGGCCAATGCTGAGTCTTTTCAAAATCTCACCCTAATTCCTACAGTCAGTCCACTGGAGGACAGTGTACACAACGGAGCAGAGGTGTAAACTGGCTCACTGGGGTTGAGTAGACGTGACCAATGTGCAATTCCATTCCCAACAAGCTGCATGCAAAGACCTGCTCTAAAGTCAAATCAGGGCCCTAATAAGAAAAATTTATAGAATTGAGCCAATCTCTGAATTTACAATGTGGGCCATTGTCTTTAATCCTGACCACCAGGTATTGTGTGTGTCACAAAATCCAATTGCCTCCCTAGGCTGGCAGTAAACAGTTTGTCCCTACCATGAACAAAGGTCTCCTTTGCTATGAAGGCACCTGAGGGTGAGGCAGAGCGCAGTTAATCCCCATGGAGAAGGCAACACCTTCAGGTGTGTTTGTTCAAAGGATCATGCACTGATATCAATTGAAGATTGAGTTCTTTTAGGTATTTAGTTGGATCTAGCATAAGGTATATACCATGAAGGCTTGGCCATTAATCTAACGCACAGAAAAAAATTGGTTTTTCCTGCCCTCAGGCACTCATGAGATGCTTGCAGGGCTTTTTTGCCATTGCAGTTTCCTCCCTTACCTCTCCATATCCTTATTTCAAGGACATAACATAGAGCAGATCAGGGCATGAAACCCGGGTATATTAATGGAAGATTTGCAAATAATACAAGGTTCTTAAAACAAAACTGCAGCCTTTTTCCAGACCGAGGCCCTGATCCTACAGCGAGCTCTACACAGATAGAAGGGCCTGTCCATCCAGAGCTCATGGCAGGATCACACCCTGGGTTCGATTTCTAATCAGACCTGCAGGTTCATTTTGTCTTAGCAACTTGCTAGTGTTGGAAGGTGCTTGAATTCAGCAGCCGCCGGATTGCACTTGGCTGTTTGCCTTGCAGCGCAGAGCTCTCTCTGCAGCGGTTCTGCTCCCCCTGGAGTGTGCAGAACCATTTACAATAGAACTTAATTCTCTCAAATGCCTCTCAGCAGAAACATGATTTGCCTCTGCTCTAACGTCTCCCTGCAAACGCTGTGTCAGAATAGCTAGCAGGAGGGTTGTAGGGAGCAGTGGTTTCTATCTGATTTTCATATCATGCTTTGGACAAATTCTGGATCAAATTTAGCCTTTTCTTAAACGAGCACAACTCCAGGGTTCAATGCGCTCTCTTATGCCAGGACTGAATTTGGCCCATTGTGTGCCTCAGGAAATAAGTGGTTTAGATGCATTGAAGCCCGACTCAGAGGGCTTTCTAGATTGTTTTGTTTTCCTTAGCAGTATAGGACCATTCATGTATGTTTTCCATACAGTTTGTAGTCTGAAATAACCAGAGGGGCTTGATTTTATTGCATAATCTATCAGTGAGTCATTCTCCATCTGTGATTGTTACATCCACATTCTAGTTGCTTCCTTCTATGGTGGTGTTGGTTGTCCTCTGCAATTTAGTATGTCAGTTTAGTATGTTCTTTTACTTATTTGTTTAGTTTGAGACACACAATTTATATGCGGCTCATTTCCCTTTTCTATTTTAATGTAACATAAAGTGGGGAGTTATTGTAGCGGTCATGAAAAGTGTTGATTGACAGCCACAAAGGTAGAAGTCCTTGTGCAGTACAGTACTACAGGTAGCAGCAGTGTAAGCTCCCCTGCAACCACGCCTCCTCAGTATTGTTCTGCAGGATCCACTGCTAACAAGGCAGAAGTTCACTCTGAGGCACCATTCAATCCTTTTGGCCATTCTGCTGAGAATTCGGGTTGTGGGGGAGATTTGGTGGAGCGGCCTTCTGTTCTCTAGGAATTGTGGAAGACCGGCTCATTTCAGATTGGTAACTGAGCAAATGGCCAGAAGGTAATAAACTTATACTCACTATAGGCCTGAACTGAAATGATATCCTGAACAGCTGCTGAATACTGCTGATTCCCATGAACAATCCCCTATCTCGTCTCCTTAGAGCTCTCTCTTTCTTCTTTATCACTTGCTCGTTCTTTGCTGCTGATGCACATCTCCATATGCCAATATCCCACTGCCTCTACTCCAGTGACACCCCCCACACCCACATGCAGCAGCAGCAGCAACTGGCAGATGGGCACAGGCACTCGGTTTCCTTTCTTCTCCTCACAGCCCAGAACAGTCAACCTGGGGACTGAGATTTTGCAGAACTTTGTCCTCTGGCTCCTCTTTGGTAGCCTAAAGCTCAAAGGCTGAGAGCAGATCTCTCAGATAATGCATTTCTAAGGATGTTCCAGCAAGGATGGATCCATTTCTTAGGGAATTTTCTTCCATGAAGCAGTCTCCAGTTCCCCCCACCCAGTCTGACCACAAGATAAAGAACATGTGGAGCTTGGATGCAGTTGGAGGGTAGGAGATTTTAATTCTCCAGGAATCTAGGCCAAGGAAATTGAGAAACTGACATTCTCTGAAGCCCCAAGTCTGCTCAGAAGCTCAACATCTACAGGGTTATGTGCTCCATCAAATGATTTTTAAGCTAATAGGAGTGGATGGCGCTTGGTATCTTGTAGGATCAAGCACTTACTGAGGGATTCTCCTTCATTCAGTGGTAGGTGGTAAAGAGAAGAGCAACCGTTCTGTTTTCCCACGTGTCTTTTTTTTCCAGTCTCCAGATTTCCGTTCTTTAATGGTGAGGGGAAAAAACAGGGCATCGGATCCTCTAATGTATCATCCGTTTAAATGTCAGAACAGTCTTCGTAATTTGCCTCCTTTTTATATGGTATATTAGTAAATGTAGAAACACGAGTTGAGATTTCACAAAATAATGTTTGTAATTCAGGTCCAGGCCATTTCACAGCTTGTGACATTTTATTTTGCCTAACGTATTTGCAAAATAATTGGGAGAGTCAACTGTCAGTGAAAAAAATCTGTATTTCCACCATCCCCCTTCTGCAGTTACACGTGGTGCTCCGAGTAGGATGTGTTGGTCTGGTGTTTGCATGCAATGCTGTCATGTGGACCTTCTTTGCAAAAGCCCTCCACTATTCCTCTTCCTCAGCGACCGCCACGGTGACAACAACAGCCTCCAACTTCATCTCTTCGGTGAGTAGAACTTATGTCATAGATTTGAAGGCCAGAAGGGACCTCTGTGACGCTGGAATTGCCAGACTGGATCAGACCTTCTGGGGTCCATCTAGCCTAGTATTCTGTCTAACTGTGGCCACCACCAGATACTCCAGAGGAAAATGTAAGAACTCCAGATTAGGCAGATGTGGGATAATCAAACCAATGATCATTTAGTCTGATCTCCTACATGACACAGGCCATAGAATTTCTCCTAGTAATTGCTGTAGGGAAATTATTCTTCTCTACTACATAAGCAAATGCTATCTTGCTCAATGGCTTGTGGTTGGTTTAGTGTTTATCATAATTTTCTGATAGGTTGTGACAGACTGGCCTTGTCCGTGTGCGTGCTTAAGAACTGGAGAGGAGAGACATTGTCAGGGTTTCACTTTTACTTTGCATCACTCTTTAGCAAGCCCCAAGCCAAAACCATCATGCCTTTACACTTGCCCCTGCTTACCTGTAACTCTTCAACTGACATATTAATCTCTTTTCCCCTACTTTAGATAACTCTTGTCCAGTTTTTAGCACTATGGGCTTGATCCAAAGTCCAGTGGTCTTTCTGTTGACTTCAGTGAACTTTAGATCAGTCCCCTTGTTTCCAGAAAGATATTGACCATAGAAGATCTTCAGAGATTACAGAGATGACCAGCAAAAAAGATCAGGGTCTGCAGCACTGATTTGCAAGGAAGGTTTAAAACCACTCATTTGGCCAAGAGATGACTTAAATACTAGAGGTGACATTCTGGGCCCACTGAACTCAGTGGGAATTTTGCCAAGGATAGAGAGGGATTTAGGGAGTATAAGTAAGAATAATGGGATAAAATTAAGAAAGAGAAAATAAAGTCAAATATGAAGAAGACATTCCCATCTTAATCTGCAGAATAGTGTTTCAGGGTAGTCCCATCACTTTGGACATTTAAGAGAAGGCTTGGAAGGATTCGATTTTTATCAGTAAATGTCAGTAAACGTGAATTTTGCCATACAAACATAAACCACTGAAATATATTTCCATCAAGGATCATTCAAATTTACAGCTAGGCAAAGTAAGAAGAATGCTGCTTGAGAACATATTGGAGTTTGATGTAAAGATATTTATTTTGTATATTTTGACATGTGATGTTGACAGTTGTGTGTGTTAATGATTATAAAGCTTTAGCTGTTTGAATTTCAACATCTATTATCATTAAATAATTGTCTGACACTCCATAATTTCCCACAGCTGTGAATATGTAAATTGGAAAAAAAAAATGCTTAAGTCAACATTATCTGTCAAAATTATAAAAAAAACAAAAATCAGCATCTGCCAAGTCTCTCTTACTGGGCTGGACAAAGCACCAGGGACCAATCCTGTGTTGGCTGTAAAATGGATTGGGTGACCTAGTAGGTCTTTTCCAACTTTAACTCCGGTGAATCTAAGCAGCAGCAGATGTTCCTGTTGGTGATGGTTGCAGTAGTTTCGTTAGGCAGGCTTTATACTAAGAATCACAGGTCAGATCATCTAGTGGTGTAATTCAGCATAGCTCCACTGACTTCAATGGAGCTAGGCCATTGTACACACCAGCTGAGGATCTGCCCCAGGTTTTGTACTGGAGAAGATTTCTTTGCAACTCTGCCTTGTGAATGTATTTCTCTTTCCTTCCCTCAGGCCTTCCTGGGCAAGCTGCTCTTTGGAGAGACTCGTGCACTCTTGTGGTGGGTAGGAATCAGCGTGACACTCTGTGGACTCCTGCTGCTGCACACAGCTTCACCTCACACAGAACAGCAGCATTCTGAGAAGAAGGACAAATAGAAACTAAACCCACTGGGTTAGTTTCTGTCAACAATCTAATGACAAAATCAGCCTTCAGGCCTTTCTGCTGTGGGTGGGTGTTGCTCCTGCAGACTTGCTCCTTGGATGATTCTCCCCTGTATGTTGCTGTCATGGTTACAGGGTGAACTGTGCTTTGAATCTTTTTTTTTTTACTCCCTCTCCTTAAGTGACAGGCCTGACTTCCTGCTCCTCACTCCGGGCGGAACAATGCAGTCCAACCAGTCTGGCTGTGGGTGTCAGACTCCTTGTTTCTCAACCACGTGAACTGAGGCCCAGCTGAGTTAGGCAGCTGTAAGCCTTTTCGCTCTGGGGACCTGCGACCAGCAAAGTGGTTAAAAGTGACTCAGAACAGCTTCTTCAAAATAATGCATTATATATTCATTCCCACAGAGCAAAGGGTACAAACATTAAAGGGCTACATGCAGATTTCCCTTAGCCTAAGCCTTAATCTTTCCTCGCCAGCTTTCATGTGTCTCAGCCAGCCCTGTTGTCTGTGTCTACATTGGGAGAAGCTGACTGTCCCTGCTTCAATTGCTGTGTCTCTGTGTCCCCTTGCCAGCCTGTCAGCTCTCACTGACACTCCCAGGGCAGCCTCTTGCCACTCCTGTAGCCCTCGCCCTTTTCTGGGCCTAGGGTCCTCTAATGTTTAGTATCCTCCTTTTGATCCTAGGCTTAGCCTTAGGAAGAGCAATCCACTCTAGCCTTCCTGGAGTCTAGTAGGGGTTATTCCCCCAATAAACAGCTTCTCCATTGCTTCCTCAGAACCCTCCTCTATGTTATTGTGTTACCTTTCCTGCTTGGGTCCTCTAACAACCCTTTTGCTCTAACTCCATGGTAAGTGACCCATCATAAACACACACAGCCATGCACCATATTTATAGAAAATAGTACAGCTATTTCCTTGTTGCATTGTCTGTTTAGGACCTCAGAGACTGTGATGACAGGGCTGGATTAACATGAACTAAAGCATTTGTACTGTACCATGAAGTAGAACAACACTGAAACTGTTTCATTTCTGTATGCTGTGAGGCACCTAGCACTATGTTCTTGGTAATATGTGCCACAGTGTTGGCAGGTGGATATTCAAGGAGTCAGGTGGGAACTCTTGTCTTGTCTCTCCAAGCCAATGGTACAATTCTTGGAGCAATTCCTGTTTTACATTTCACCAGGTGAAGGTTCGATACTGTGTATCGAATCATTGGCCCAAACTCTGCTCCTGTTTATTCCTATGTGAATACTTTGACGTCACTAGGGTTGCGTGGATGTACTTGAAAGCAAGATTTGGCTAAGTCTGTAGAGGTGGAAGGGACCTGTTAATTCATCTGCTGTAGTCTGTTCACTGACTAGGGTGGGATTGTTCCCCTGTCTAGTTCTAAATGTCCCAAACGATGTGTCTTCCACCGCTTCCTTTAGAGGCTCATCACAGGATACCTCACTGCTAAGAAGTTTTTTCTATATCTTTAGCCTAAATATTACTTGCATCCTATGAGCCCCAGTCATATCTCTGACCTATTCAACACACTAAAAAAAACTCCTCCCCCTTCTGAGCGTTTACATTCTTCACATATTTATAGCCCGTTATCATGTCTCCTCCATTTTGTCAATGCTTAACCAAGTTACATGCATTTAAATCTTTCTTTGTAAACCAATCCCACTAGACTCCACATCAGTTTTGTTGTTGAACTTCCTCAAATGTGTATCTCTACTCAGTACTGTATCTGTCTCATAAGGTGCCCTGATCTGAGTACGATATTCCAGGCTTAGTGACATCAGAGCTTTATGGGCCATGACTGTTTTTCCTTTCCTCTGGCAATAGAGCTGTTTTGGAAAGAATGTTAAATGGTAACAGTGGTGTCCAGGTCCATTTTCTATGGGTCGATAACAAATTTACTTTGCCACTGGCATGGATTGCATACAGGTCAGAAACAAAAACAAAAAAATGGAAAACAAAGGGATGAAATGAGGAAACTTGGACTCCTTAGTATTTCAGTAAATATTTATAGGTTTGTAAGAGTCTATGCTCCCTGTAAGGGCAGGCCATAATCCTTCAGACAGGAAGGAGTCAATGGAAAGTCAGGAGTCACGAGTCAGGGGAAAGACTTTGCTTACAGGATATTAAATTGATACTGCATCTGCCCTTTGGCATAGTCTCTGGACCAAAATTCTGCACTCAGTTATACCAGTGTAAATCTAAAGTAACTTCACTGACCTCCATAGTTAGTTTGGATTCATGCCCGTATTGCTGAGTATAGACTTTGGTCCTCTAGGTTTCTGAATGTGTATAGGTTCAGTACATCATATACTGCAGAAAGTGTAACTTTATAAGGTAGTGTGACAGACCCAGACCAGTGGGGTACAGGAGTCTGGTAGAGGGCAAATATACTGGTCACTGGATGAGTAGTTTTCTGTTCCCTGAGTGACCAGAGCAGGGGCTGCACTAGAGTAATCAGGAACCTGCTGGAACCAGTTAAGACAGGCAGGCTAATTAGGACACTTGGAGCCAATTAAGAAGAAGCTTCTAGAATCAATTAAGGCAGGCTAATCAGGGCACCTGGGTTTTAAAAAGGAGCTCACTTCAGTTGTGGTGGGAGTGTGAGGAGCTGGGAGCAAGAGGCGCAAGGAGTTGAGAGTGAGAGTGAGAGTGAGAGTGAGAGTGAGAGTGAGAGTGAGAGTGAGAGTGAGAGTGAGAGGGTGAGGGTGAGGGTGAGGGTGTGTGCAGCTGGAGGACTGAGGAGCACAAGCATTATCAGACACCAGGAGGAAGGTCTTGTGGTGAGAATAAGGAAGGTGTTTGGAGGAGGCCATGGGGAAGTAGCCCAGGGAGTTGTAGCTGTCATGCAGCTGTTACAGGAGGCATTATAGACAGCTGCAGTCCACAGGGGCCTGGGCTGGAACCCAGAGTAGAGGGCGGGCCTGGGTTCCCCCCAAACCTCCCAATTGACCTGGACTGTGGGTTCTCCCAGAGGGGAAGGTCTCTGGGCTGTTCCCCAACTCACATGGTGAAGCTCTGAGGCAAGAAAATCCGCCAATAAGTGCAAGACCCACCAAAATAGAGGAGGAACTTTGTCACAGTAGGTAGATTCTTTCTTCACCACATCTTTTATGAAGGCAATTTTTAACAACAATCCTAATTCAGAGAAACAAAGGTACATAAGGATTTGCAACTCTGTGCTGGATATTTCACCAGTTTGTTCTGGGATCACCAGTTCACCAGTATCATCATAACTATGGGAACTGAGGCCTTTAGCCATAATTTTAGCATTCTGCATGTTCATAAGAGATGGGAGGCACCACTTTGGCCAAACATTAGGGTTACCAAGTTTATCTGGTCTTCTAGATCTGCAAGTGATCATACTGATTCTAAACATATATTCTGCTGGTCTTGAGAGGCCCGTCTGTAACTAACGTTTAAAATGATTTTGGTAACTGTCCGCAAATTCAGAGAGCCAGTTCTCATCTAGGGCCCATCTGAGTCACCTGCATTATCAGAACCCAGGCCAGTGAGTATCCTTGGCTTGTCACCACTGGCAAATCTGCTCCGTATCTGCCAGACGTCTAAAGGTAACCTGCAAAGGATGGGTGCGGGTGGAAGTTACGCTTGCACCATTTTTCTCTTCTTGCTGGTGTATAAAATAGGCCTGATTTGGTTTTGTTTTTAAATGGTTTTTGGGTGTGTGTGGTTTTTTCAGTGTTTTTTTTTTTTTTTTTTTACTTTGGAAATTCAAGTCTTGTGTGTAATCTGAAGACTCTCTTGATAACTTCAGAGCTAGCAGGATTCTGACGCACAGAGACCTAGACTGGCTGAGAGGGCAAATGATTCTTGTTTGCTTACACTGGTTAAAACCTATTGAATAGACTAGGTCCAACCTATTTAATTCAGACATGCGGACAACGTAGGAATTTCCGGGCTGGATCAGATCAATGCTGGCTCTAAAAAGGGCCAGCACCAGCTGCTTCAGAAGAAATTGTAAGAACTGAGAATTGGCAGATGTAAAGAATGGGAAGATGGGAAAAGCTGTTTGTGAAAGTTTCGGCACTTCTGCCCTTTCAGCTGAAGGCTGAAAAAAGCTGCCTCTCCACATTTCTGAGCCAAACAAGAAATTCTCCAGCTAGAACCGGGAAGGCAAGACTTGGCATTCCTCATATTTCTAAGAAAATCACAATTGTGGAGAAAGCTTGTTTAAAGAAAACAAATTCTCTTGGGCCGTCATACATCATGAAGAAGTAAAATAAGAACACACCCAATTTATATCCCTTTGTGTGCCACCTTTACAGTCTTATGCATTCTCAGTCAGCTGTACACTGGAGCCTCCTTATTAAGAAGTTCAGGAGAAGAACCAGAGTGTTAAAATTAGGGAGGTGTTTATCTTTACAAAGCCTTAACCATCAGGTTGCCAGAGGCGCTTGGCACCCTCTGTCCTATGGCATTCATGTGGCTGGCAGCCATCCCTTCATCTCAGGAGAACTATTCAGCATTGTTCTTTGGTTCCTTTAGCACCGAGTGTTCGTTTTGAATAAGAAACAGAAAGTTTCTTACATCCAGACAAAGAAATCGAAAGCCAAATCTGACACTCTGGGCCAGATCCTCACGGAGCCACACTGATTTACACCGGTTGAGAATCTTAGCCTGCTCTCCTTAACTCACAACTGCCCTGCAGAAAGGGGAGGAGTTATTGTTCACATTACAGTTTACATTAAAATGATCCTTTTGTTTGTCAACTCACTGGTTGACAGAATTAGAAAACAAAAAGGAGAAATAACTGGACTATTATCAAGATGGAAGGAGGTTTAATAGAACAGTTACCCTTTAACTAGCGGTGCAGGTAAGCCGGTACGGTCAGGTACGCCGTACCATTAAGACATTTATTGCTGGTACGCTGTACCGGAAAGACACATTTTCAAGAATGAATTGTAGAGCCCTGCGCAGATACAAACTTATACCCAGGGATGTGGATATCCACAGATAGAAATCTGTATCTGCTGAACTGCAGGGCTCTCCCGGGAACCACAGTGGTCAAAGGAGCAGACCGTGGAGCCGCCGCTCCCAAGAGCCAGCACCCCACAGCAGCAGCTCTTCCAGCACGGCTGTACTGCCCCAACCCCTTCCACACAACTGCGTCTCCTAGCTGGAGTCTGTACAGCCCCATTGGAAAACAGGGCTGGGGGCAGGGCTGGGGGTGATACAGGCTGTTATAACTATAAAGGGAAGGGTAACAGCTGTTCTGTGTACAGTACTATAAAATCCCTCCTGGCCAGAGACTCCAAAATCCTTTTCCCTGTAAAGGGTTAAGAAGCTCAGGCAACCTGGCTGGCATCTGACCTAAAGGACCAATAAGGGGACAAGATACTTTTAAATTTGGGGGGGGGGGAAGCTTTTGTTTGTGCTTTTTGTTTGGGTTGTTTGTTTTTGCTTTTGGGGCTGAGGGGGACCAGACATTAATTTAGGTTTTTTACATTTTTTTAAACAAGTTTTTTCTATTTTAAACTTGTAAGTAAATAGCCAGGCAAGGCGTCTTAGTTTTACTTTGTTTTCTCAACTTGTAAATGTACCTTTTACTAGAGTGTTTATCTTTGTTTGCTGTACTTTGAACCTAAGACTAGAAGGGAGTCCTCTGAGCTCTTTAAGTTTGATTACCCTGTAAGGTTAATTTCCATACTGATTTTACAGAGATGATTTTTACCTTTTTCTTTAATTAAAAGCCTTCTTTTTAAAAACCTGATTAATTTTTCCTTGTTTTAAAATCCAAGAGGTTTGGATCTGTATTCACCAGAAGTTGGTAAAAGAAAGGAGGGGGAATGGTTAATTTCTCCTTGTTTTAAATCCAAGGGGGTCTTTTAAGGCTACCCAGGGAAGGAAATTAGCCTTGGAATGGTGGCAGCGAACCAAAGCTAAGCTGGTAGTTAAGCTTAAAAGTCTTCATGCAGGCCCCCATATTTTGTACCCTAAAGTTCAAAGTGGGGATACAGCCTTAACACAAGCACACTGGAGGAGCTGGCGGCATGGGGCGCTGGCTCCTGAAAACGGCGGCCCCACATTCTGCTCCTTTCGCCACTGCAGTTCCCGGGAGAGCTCTGCACTTCCGCAGATACTGATTTCTATCTGCGGCTATCCGCATCCGCGGGTATAAATTTGTATCCACGCGGGGCTCTAGTCACGGAATGTTTTTGTGAGCGGGGTTGGGGGGGGGGCGGTACCGTACCGTTAAGAGTTAAACTCTACTCGCATCACTGCCTTTAACATATTTATTAGTGCCTAGGAAAGAGAGTGAATGGTGATGTGCTAAAATTTGGGAATGATGCTGAATTTTTGAGGTTATTCAAGGCTAAAAGCAGGTATTAGGAGCTTCAGAAGGACCAAACAAAACTAGACAGTTGGACAATGTGATGAGAAATGACATTCCATGGAGGTAAGTGCAAACTCAGGAGAAACACTCAGTGTTCCTTCACGTTGTGATGGGTTCTAAATTAATTGTGACCACTCTGAAAAAAAGATTTGAGTCATTGTTTGTACAGAGCCTAGCACAATGGGGTCCTGGTCCAGGACGAGGGCTCTTAGGCATTATGATAATACAAAACATAAATGGTGATGATAATTGTGGGTAGGTCATCAACGCATCTACATAACTTCAGAACAAGCAAACAAAGGCCTGGTCTGCATTTAAAAGTTTTACCAATATAACTAGGATGGGATTTGTTTTAACAATAGTTATACCAGTAAAAGCCTGTGTGGACATAGATATACCAGTATAAAGGTGCCTTATACTGCTATAATTCTTCTCCTTCCCATGTGGGAATAGCTGTACCTGTATAAAGGACCTTTATACCAAGATAGCAGGATCTATACTGCTTGGGGTTGTACTGCTTTAACTAGACAGAGAGTTTTTAAAAGTGCAACTTTCTAGTGTGGACTAGCCCAAATTATTCAGATGTTTTCTGCAAGACCTGATGGTTGCAAAGCTTAGGCTCTTTATCTGTTGCTGTTTCACAGCTGACCCACAGCCACTGGGCTGCTCACCATTTGAGTCTAGCCTCCCTGGACTTGACTAGCCATAGTGTTGCTGTGAAGTGCAGCTGCTGGGAAGCAGGGAGGGGAGAGAGAGGTGGTACAGTATTTGAGAACACAACAGAGCACACTAATCTACCATGCTACTAATACTTGGCATTTATAGAGTGCTTTCCCTTTGCTTTGCTGTGGTAGTCTATTATTTCGCTAAGAATTGAATCAATAATACAGTAATCAATTACTTTCGGATCCTGTAAAGGAATCTGTTCTGGTTTCCAAGTACATTTAATAATCCTGATATTTTTTGTTGTTGTTGTTCTCAATGCACAATGATTAAAGAAGAGTGGTTGCTGGATAGTAATAATAGGTCAGACTTGACTCAGAAGCACTGAAAATATTGTATCATTTATACCAGGCATCAGAAGTCTTCAGGAATCTGCTTCTGAGTGATGAGTTGTTATTGGTATTGATATTGCATTAGCGCACAGAGGCCCCACTCTGGGATCAGTGAAGATGTCCTGGCCCCAATGAGTTTATGATTTAAGTACACCTCTACCCCGATATAACATGACCCGATATAACATCAATTCGGATATAATGCGGTAAAGCAGTGCTCCGGGGGGGGGGGAGGGGCCGCGCGCTCCAGCGGATCAAAGCAAGTTCAATATGACGCGGTTTCACCTATAACACGATAAGATTTTTTGGCTCCCGAGGACAGTGTTATATCTGGGTAGTGGTGTACTGTATGTGACATGGCACGGAAAGTGGAAGTAACAAATGGGAAGGAGGACAAGGTAACAGTGAAACTACCATGATTGGTGTGGTAAGCAGCAGTCACAGCGTGCCCACTGTCTAAACGTTGTCACATTTTTCATTATAAATACTGCAAATCCATTAGTGCAATGTCTAGATTATTTTCATTAAAAGCAAACAAAGAAATTTGCTGACTACTGAATCAGCCCCTATATTTCAATGTAGTACCCTGTTTTGTAGCTTCTGATGGCTAGTGGCCATGTGTTTCTCAATCTAGGAGCTAGGTTGGTTGAGTGACTTTTTTTTTTTTTTCTTTTTCACTACACTCCTACATTCAGAACTTGAGACCATCAATAGCTTTCCACTCTGAGTTACTGGGCCAGATTCTGATCTGTTACACCAACAGGGTGGATTTTTTCCAGATTTTCCACGTTACTGAAATCACAGTTTGCTGTACTGCCAGTAAGTGCGAAGACTAACGCCCCGAGACCCTGAGCCTGCAGAGATGTTCTAATGTGTGTAATTTTACACTCATGAACAGTCCAGTCAAATTCAGCGGGACTATTCACCTACATAAAATCACACACGTGCTAGTTTCTAGGATCAGGGTCGAAGGGCCTGAACCTGCAATATCATGGGCACCTAAGTAACTTTATGCCGTGCTATGGGACTGCTCCCCTATCCAGAGATGCCCAAGCATGCACGTCTGTGCAGGATCAGCTTCTTGTTTGCTTCTAACTGTTAGTTTGAGTTTCAGTGTGAGTTGGCCGAGATGCAGTTTTGCTTAAATTCACCTATATCTTCTTTTCCTGTATTAACTTTGTTTAATCCAGATACCAAAGAACCCTAGCAAACATGAAAGACAATTGTTTTTACTGTAGAAAAAAAGAATGGAGGCCTGAAAAGGAAATATATTTTTTGAAAACACTGATTTGGAAATTCCTGTTTCTCATTCATGCGCACACATCTCTAGTCATTTGCTGAAGGTGGAGAGGTATTTGATCAACTATTTTCCTGGTTCTCCACTGCTATGGTTTTTGCACATGGATAAGCCATTTTACCCCTGAATCAATATATGGTCTACTGATTTATTTAACTCTTATCAACTCCTTTTACAATTGTAAGAACATTATTGTTTGCTTTAGGTGTTGTCTGTGTTTTGAAAGAAATTTGTTGCTGCAAACTCTGAGGAGTTTTATGAAATGCAGAAATACATAATGTAAATATATACATAGTGTAATATACTTTTCAATGTACCATATTATATCCAAATGCTTTATTCTGGTGCAGCAATAGTTGGGCCATAGTTAAGATTGAAGCTGGCATTCCCCTGGAAGCATAATTTTTACAACCACATCTGAAAAGAAATTGATCTTCCTGAAATTTTGCATGTCACATTTCATTCCGGAGTAAGGCTTTTTTGGAAAGTTTGGTAGCAACCAGGAAAGAAGGTTTAAAGTTATGGCATATTGGAAATGTACTTGTCATTTACTTGTTTCAAATATATATATATTTTGCCTCATGAGATCTATGAGATGGCTTGGCCTATAAATTCATTCATCTGTATTCAATGTAGGGCTTCTGTTTCAGTCCTTGTGCTGGCAAAATGCTGCAGGGAGTTTTTGCCAGCACAAGTGTGGCAGAATTGGGGCCTGTATTTGGGACCTCTTATTTGTGTACCTAGAGATACCTGAAGTTTAGCACCTAAATTTGTATCTTAGTTTGAAATTTTGTATCTACATTTTATGTACATTTCATAGAATCATAGACATGTAGGGCTGGAGGGGACCTCAGGAGGCCCTATCAGTCCCCTGTGCTGAGGCAGGACCAAGTCAACCTAGACCATCCCTGACTGGTATTTGTCTAACCTGTTCCTAAAAACCTCCCATTACATCTTGAATGAATAAAAAGTTATCACCAAGGGTCCAATCCTGCCCCTGCTGGGCAATGGTATTTTTGGCACTGATTTCAAAAGGAGCAGGTTCTGTAGACATCACTGGGAGGCATTGACTACAGTGGCCCTGGGATTAGATCCATAGTGATGCATCTAATGAATAAAAATGTACATAGAAATGCAGATACATTTTTTTCAAACGTAGGTGCCTGAAGTTAGGCATCTAAATTCCTCTCACTAGGTACATAAATAAATAGCTTCATTTGGGGCCTGATTCAGCACAGAATTTAAGCCCCTTCCTAAGACCCATTGAAGTCAATAGGAGTTAATTACATGATGAAAGTTAAGTGGATACTTAAAAGTTTTTGCTGTATTTGGAGCCGTTTAGCTTCCAATGGAGTCCAAATCATGGGCAGCCAGTTGGTACTTTGTGCAGTTAAATTATGCCACTATTAGGCTGAAAAAGGATTCATTCCCATGCAGTCCTCTGATGGAAGAATGCGGTTTGTTACTGGTGGCCTTGTGGAGTGATGCCAGTGGGCAAGGGAGGTCAGTGTTGCTTTGTGTGGCTGCAGAGCTTCTTTCCCAACAAAAAGACAAAAAACTGAAAAGGAAAATCCTTCCCCATTCATATAGAGAAAATCAGAGGGGTTTATTCTGTGACAGACTCGGCGTTCTCCAGATTTGGAATCTGTCCCACTAGCTTGAGAAGGGTTTACCAGCTATAACTAGCTTTACTCTAATAGGTGAAATTGACAATGTGTTTGCATAAGCTCTTGGATTTTGATTACCTTTTATATTTAAACTGAAGAAAAAAAGGCTCTTAAGAAGCGAAACCCAGACATTTTGGAACCATTGCAGGCTTGGCAAACCTACATGAAACACTGACATCTGGTTGCCCTTTGTGCTCAAGTTGGCTTGTAAGATCAAAGGAGACTTTGCCCGCCATACGCATGGAATGTGTCAGGATAATATCTGATGCGCTTCTGTCACAGCCCATATTTAAAATATGCAAGTCAGAGTGTTTGTGAACCAGCGTATATTCATCTGAGATATAATATTCACAAGAGCACTCAGATTGTATTATTTGTTTAGAATTATTGTTATTACTATTTTATCATGAATGCGTCTTTACAGAAACAGAATGGTACTTAAATGGAGAAGAAACAAAACAGAATCTCAGATAAGATCCAGCTTGAAAACTATGAGCCAGATCCTAAGGTGATGGTAAATCAGTGTAGCTCCAGCAGTTTCAATGGAGATGCACTGACTTATCCCAGCTAAGGATCTGGCCCTACAACAGAATGTCTGTCAGTCTATATGTCTCATTTTATTCTGTGAGATAATATTTTAGACAAGCAGTTGATAATGAAAATGTTTTAAAATAAATACACATTTTACTATCCTATTGGTCCTATCTGTATTTGGGTCTCTTTAGTACAGCTGCACAAACCGTTTGCAGCAAACTATTGATATACCAAATTTAATATCTTTTACTGTGCACAAATTATCTTCAGACAGAATTTGATTTTTATACATTTGTTCAGTTACTAACTTTAAGCATAGGAGTAGGCCCACAGAAGCCAATGAAAGACTATTCGAGCTTAAAGTTAGGCATGGGCTTAAGTACCTTGTTGAATCAGGGTCTCAATGGATGGCTTATGTGACTATATTTAAGTTTATGTATTGCTCACTCTTTGGCAAGTTACAACTTCTCTGCCTAAGTTTCTCTGTAAAATTGGAGCAATGTTTACCTCACAGGGGTGTTGGGAGGATTAGTTTACATTTCAAAAGTGTTTGAAACATGACAACTGTGTATAGATACAAAAGCTTAAATTCTCAGCAGGGACTGGTGCTTTTGGGAGCTTCCATATTTAGGTGCTCAGCTCAATACAACTTTTAAAGGGCCTGATTTTCGGAAAGTTGTGAGTACCCCACCCTAAAAGTCAGGCCCCTTTAAGGTGACTCAAATCAGGCACCCAAAAAATGGAGGCACCCAAATCATTAGTCACTTCTGAAAAATGTAGCATTATATTATACACAGGTGCTGACTTCCTCAGTTCCTGGGAGTGCTCAACCCCTGCCCACCCCAGGCCTCATCCCCACTCCACCCCTTCCCTCAAGCCCTTGTCCCGCTTCTTCCCACCCTCTTTCCCTGCCTCTTCCTTCACGCAGCTGATCACAGTGGGGGGGAGGCGCTGGGGGCAAGGGGGGAGGAGCTGATTGACAGGGCCACCAGTGGGCGGGAGGTGCTGGTGGGGAGGAAGAGGATCCGTGGGCTGCCAGCGGGTGCTGAGCAACCACTATTTTTTTTTTCTGTGGGTGCTCCAGCCCCAGAGCACCATGGAGTCTGCGCCTGTGGTAGGCCTAACTGTTTACACAATAAAAGACAAAAACCTATAAGTAAATATGTGACAGAGCCTTTTGTTGTTTGCAAATTATATATAATATAATGCTAATTGTTTTTATAGCATGTAGTTTTCTAACAGGAAATGAGTCTTTGTTGCCATACCCTGGGAGTTTTCTTTCTCTTGGAGACTAAAACTATGATGAGGCGTGAACTCTCAAATAAGGGAAATAAGTGCTGGTTGGTGATACTGATTTCTCTGGTTTTGTTTTATTTTATCCTTGCAGACAGAAGAATAACATGAATTATAGCTCTGCCCAGTATACAACTTCAAGTGCTGGTGACTCACTGTGCAGTGATTTAATCAATAGATATTCTAAAGGTCTCTCACTCTAGAGATAAAACTACTACAAAAGTACTTCCTCAGTATCATACAGTTAAACTAATTTATTGAAAGTCACACCTCTGTGTGTTTAACCTTTGGGGGCTGGGATCATACAAGGATACACGTTCAAACACAGCCATTTCAGATGCACTTGTAAGCAGGTAGTTGTGTGTACAAAGGGCACACTAACGTCCAAATCCGCACCCCAGTGCCTGACCCGAGGAGCCACGCTGGCCATTGGACAGATGTGGAGGGGGATGGTGTGGGTGGCTCCACCACCGCTTTGCAGAGATTATTCCAGCACAGACCCTTACACAGTGAGCCAGTGGGGAGTAAGAGAGAGGGATGCTCTGCCCTTGCCCACCCATGTTCACCCCCCCCCTCTTGGAAATCCTGCACACTGCTGCACAGGGCAGGGAGCTCAAGTACAGCAGAGCTCCATGCTGGGCTTCCCATGTGTGGTTCCCCATATTCATGCTGACTCCCACCCAACAGGTGCTCCCCTGGCCACAGATGAGGATGCTGGATTTTCCTTCCACTGTTGAAGTTAATGGCAAAACTCTCATTAACTTCCAAGGCAGCCAGATCTGCCCCTGTGGAAAATGCTGTGACTTTCAGGGTTAACGTTCTTTGGCTGTGCTTTAAAGGCAGCTCTGGAAGTGTGGTGCTGTTGGCATGGATACATCCACATCACTCATAGTCCATACTTGTGTTGCCCTTGTTGATGAGGGGGAAAAAAAAAAGCCTGTGGCACTATTATTGTCATTGATTGCAGCTGTCACGTCACCAGTGAGATCTGTTGTGATTTATATGTTGTTGGTATTTAGGGTTTTTTTATGTGCAGTGTAAGTTGTATTAATTCTTTCAGATCAACTCCCTCTTTCCAAACACCACCCCTTGGCACTGTACATGCTGACATTTCAAAGCCAGCTACTGATAAAAAGGGGCTGGTTCCTTCTATGTGGTCAGAGGACGGTGGCAGAAGTGACGATAGGCTTTGCCAGTACTTCAGGACACAAGAACAGACAGGATCATGAGTCAGACAGCTGGTGAGTTTTAAAACTTTGTAAGATGTAAGACCAGTGTATGCACAGGAGTTGCTTTTTGGCAAGCTCCTCCACTAAGAATCTGATCTGAAGCCCATTGAAGTAAATAGCACTCTTTCCATTGGCTTCAGTTCCAGAAACTATTTGTAAACTATCTAGTCATCGCGTGTGTTGCCAGCAACACATCTTCATTACAGAGGGAAGGGAGCATAAGCTGATGAAGTGCTGAGAAGAGTCTGAGCTTGCTATATAGAATCATAGACTGGAAGGGACCTCGAGAGGTCATCTAGTCCAGTCCCCTGCTCAAGGCAGGAATAAGTATTATCTAGACCATCCCTGACAGGTGTTTGTCCAACCTTAAAAATCTCCAGTGATGGAGATTCCACAATCTCCCTAGGCAATTTATTCCAGTGCTTAACCACCTGACAGGCAATTTTTCCTAATGTCCAACCTAAGCCGCCCTTGCTGCAATTTAAGCCCATTGCTTCTTGTCCTATCCTCAAAGGTTAAAAACAACAATTTTTCTCCCTCCTCCTTGTAACAACCTTTTATGTACTTGAAAACTGTTAGCATGTCCCCTCTCAGTCTTCTCTTCTCCAGACTAAACAAACCCATTTTTTTTTTTCAATCTTCCCTCATAGGTCATGTTTTCTAGACCTTTAATCATTTTTATTGCTCTTCTCTGGACTTTCTCCAATTTGTCCACATCTTTCCTGAAATGTGGCACCCAGAACTGGACATAATACTCCAGTTGAGGGCTAATCAGTATGGAGTAGAGCGGAATAATTATTTCTCGTGTCTTGCTTACAACGTTCTTGCTAATACAGCCCAGAATGGTTTTTTTTTTTTTTTTTTGCAACAGCATACACTGTTGACTCATATTTAGATTGTGATCCGCTATGACCCCCAGATCCCTTTCCACAGTACTCCTTCCTAGGCAGTCATTTCCCATTTTGTATGTGTGCAACTGATTGTTCCTTCCTAAGTGGAGTACTTTGCATTTGTCCTTATTGAATTTCATCCTATTTACTTCAGACCATTTCTCCAGTTTGTCCAGATCATTTTGATGTTTAATCCTATCCTCCAAAGCACTTGCAACCCCTCCCAGCTTGGTATCATCCACAAACTTTATAAGTGTACTGTACTCTCTATGCCATTATCTAAATCATTGATGAAGATATTGAACAGAACCGGACCCAGAACCGATCCCTGTGGGACCCCACTCATTATGCCCTTCTAGCATGACTGTGAACCACTGATAACAACTACTCTCTGGGGATGATTTTCCAACCAGTTATGCACCCACCTTATAGTAGCTCCATCTAGGTTGTATTTCCCTAGTTTGTTTATGAGAAGGTCATGCGAGACAGTATCAAAAGCCTTACTAAAGTCAAGATATACCACATCTACTTCTTCCCCCCCATCTACAAGGCTTGTTACCCTGTCAAAGAAAGCTATCCAGTTGCTTTGACACGATTTGTTTTTGACAAATCCATGCTGACTGTTATTTATCACCTTATTATCTTCTAGGTATTTGCAAATTGATTGCTTAATTATTTGCTCCATTATCTTTCCAGGTACAGAAGTTAAGCTAAAGTTAAGATAAATACACTTCTTCTCCACTCCTTTTCCTGTTTACACAGGATCGGAGGGGACCAGGATTCTTTGCCAGTCTTTCTGGTCTGTGGCCCGGGTTCATAGGTCTTGGAATTTCAGCCCTTTTCTCTTCAGGCTTTTCTTGAGAGACTCTTTCCATCATATCCCCTCAGTCTTCCATGCCGTTCTTTCTGTCCTCTTCCTCCCATGCTTTCTGTGCGGGTTGGTCTTCTCCCATTCGTATTATGTGTCCAAACATGTACTCTCAAGCCTACCATTGAGAGTCCCAAGTTCATCTTCCCCCTAACTTCTTCCATGCGCACTCTGTCAACCAGCTGCTTGCCTGCCATCCTCGATGTATTATTTTCTATTACTCTCTATGTATCTTCTCTTCTTCCATCTCTGTAGGATTGACCATTTCCAAACCATAGAGCAGGCAGGGACAAATACACCCAGCATGCACTTTTCCTTTTGCTTTGTTACTGAATTGCTGGTCCCACAGCACTCCTGCCATTTCTTTCACTGCTGCCCATGCCCAGTGGGTTCTTCTTTTCAGTTCTTCAGAACTCCCTCTAATGGCCCTAAGTGTACTTCCCAAGTATACAAATTCTTTCTTCTGCTTCAGCTTCTCTCCTGAAACTTCAATGAACAGATAGAAATGCAGGTGGGTGCATATGTTTTATATCTAGCTCCCCTTTTCCTTGTTGATAAGTCCAGTGCAATGAAGAATAGCTTGTCACTGGACTTTTTACAGTACAATGGCCCTTTGTGCCGCTTGTTATGTAAGACACTGGGCTGCCTTACAAAATACAGATCCTGAGGTAAATCGTCACCTAACAGAGTTCAAGTTGTGCTAGAGATCCTCATGCCATGGGCAGGCTTCGGTGGGAAGTTCTTAGGGACTCTTTCATCTCTGCTGCTTTGAGCTTGGCTGTGAGAAGATGTTTGCACACAGGTCCCCGTCATAGAGGTAAATGATTGCTGTTAAATCAGGGTAGTAAATTCTACAGTCCAAATTGTAATTTGTCACCTGGCCTGATTCTAAACCATCCTACCAAAGTTTAAAGGCTCAATTCCCCAACCCAGGAGCTCTCCTGAGTAATCCTTACTACCACTGAAGCCAAACACACGCCCTCTACCACCCCCACTTTAAAATTAATTCTGTAATTACTAGTTTTAGGAGCGGTAAGCATTAAAATGCTAGGCCGAACAGTGAGCCAGACCATGATCCCAGTCTGTGTATGGAGGGGGCCCCTGCACATGTGGCTCTCCTCCCTTGTTCATGGAAGGTGGGTTCAACTGCCTCCATGGAGTCATAGAAATGTAGGACTGGAAGGGACCTCTCAAGGTGACTAGTCCATCCCCCCTTCCCCCCTCCCCCATGCTGAGGCAGGACTAACTAAACCTAGACCATCCTTGAGACGTGTTTATCCAACCTGTTCTTAAAAACCTCCAAGGACGGAAATTCCACAATCTCCCTTGGTAACCAGTTCTGGTGCGTATAGTTAGAAAGTGTTTCCTAATATCTAGCCTCAATATTCCTTGCTGCAAACTAAGCCGGTTACTTCTTGTCCTGCCCTCAGTGGACATGGAGAACAATTGATCATGGTCCTGTTTATAACAACCATTTTCATATGTGAAAACTTATCATGTCTCCCCTGCACCTTCTCTTCTTTAGACCATACCCACCCCACCCCACTCCACCATATATATCTGAGCCTTCTCCTGGCTTATGGTGTTGTACTACCTTACCCAAACAAGGTAGTGCACTGCTAGGCTGAGAGACTAATTTGGGGGAACCTCCACAAGGGAAATCTCACGGAGATTTTCAACCAAAAAACCTTTTCTGTGTCTTTTGCCACATGAAGGGACAATCGCACCCAGTGTTTGGAACTGTTTGCCGCTGCCTTGAACAAAATAATGAAAAGCTAAGAAAAAAATGTATATTTCTATCTATTTAACTAACTATGCAGATGCGCGCACACACAGGATAGAACCATGTCAAGGCTTTAGTATGCAGACAATATATCTATATACTCTATCTCCTTTTTCTCTTTACCGTTTTTCTCCATACATGTTATATTAAAAAACTATCTTACTAGAACATTGGAAAGTCAAGCACTCAGAAGTTAGCAAATGCCAAAATTAAGGATGCAAAAAAGATTTAAGGTTTTTCCAAAAGAATTCAGCATAAGGCAGACACTTAGCATGTGAACTTTCAACCTGGATGGTTTAAAGTTGGGAAAATTATAAGCAACCATAAACAAGGTGTCAGAATGGAAAGTGTTGAAAAACCTTAACTGTAAGTTGTGTAACCAGCTCTGCTTATAATTATTATTAATTGTTATGTAATTATTATGCCTATTATTAAAACATGTATCAGGCAAAAACACACTGAGAGATAAATCTAGCTCTCAGGTATGCTATGTATGCACAAACTGAGTCAATTCAGTTAATCAAAAAAATACATAAAGAACATACATAAAGTAGGAAAACACAGACTTAAAAGATTATTATAATGATGAAGTTAAAAAACCTCTGGTAACTGCAAACTAATAATATCCCAATTAACTTCAGGAAATATGATGTAAAACTATCCTATAAATAATTCACTATGTTCTATAAATAATTTTTGATTGTGACTTCTATTCAATCCACCTTTGGGACCAAATTATCAAAATTAGGTATTTTGCTTGAAAAATAAATAAAAAGGTAATTTTGAGAGCAATTTTCTCATGTCAAATGTGTAAGTATACATGCACACGTAATGACATACAAGTAGCCATTTGCACATGCAATTAATCCTTTTGCACATGCAAATGAGTGTTTGTGCACCTGTTTGTTTTCTTGTCCATTTTAAATCTAGACAACTTAAAAAAAAAAAACCAAAATAAAAGTCATTTCAGCCATTAAACTTGCACATGAGACTCTGCCAGTTTTTCTCATTTTACAGGTATATTTTCCTATATTTAAAAATGTTTTCCTCTCCCTGGTTGCTGTTTGAAAGAGACAAACTACAGAGGACTCTGCATAGCTAATTAAGGCTGTATCTTCACTGCAGTTAACTCAAGTTATCTACACCCAAGTTAACTCCTCTCAAGTTAGCCTAGCTTGGGTGAGAGCAGCCACATTGCAAAATCTCAGTTGCGCTGCACGGAGTGATTGTGTTAGCAGCTGATGAGTTGTACTGACTCAAGCTGCAGCCTCTTCCCGCAGACAGGCCAGCCAACTCAAATTGAAAGTACCACCACGCTCAAATTAAGGGATATTGTGTATGGACAGTACTGGAGTTAGACACCACATGAGTTATAACTCGATTTAACTTTGCCGTGAAGCTCGTACTTTGCAGGGGAAATAGTGAAACTGATTCTACACAGAGCTGCAAAAACACAAAGTAAACAAAATGGGAAAATAGGCACAAATATTTTTCTCTAAGCCTCTGATATAGTCATTGTAGGTCTAACTTGTCACACTAAGGAGCTTGAGAGTGCATGCTGGGGTCCATTTAAGCTGTCAAATAATGTTTGGGAAATTATCAAATGTTTCCTCCATGCAGCTGTTGGTCTGATCCAGATGAGTCAAGCCCTAACTGTATTAGCATCTAATGTAGTACAGCTAATACAACAGGTACTGGCTGGGCACTGCGTTTATTTCTTAGATATTGTGACTGTTTCTTGCTTCCCATGGTGCAGTTAATGTAGCTACATCTGTCCAGCCATCCTACAGGATCTTTTCTCTTTGAAATACCCCCCCGTCCTTTGACTCTGTTCTTTTTCTGCTGTCATGAGACCCTTTTAAATTCCTGGATCTTCTACACATGCTTGTCACAGCCACAAGTTATGTCTGCCGTAGTCATAAGCAACCAAGATTTACACAGTACTTATAAATGAGCCTGGAAGCTTAGAGTGTAAATAAAAACAGCATTAGGGGCACTTAAACAGAAAGTTACCTAAGCTTTAGCCTGGCACTCCTTGGCTTGTGCTGTCACACCTTTGCAATCAAACACCAAGAAACCAAGGTAGGAGTGCCCCAAGAATAGTCATTTTAAATATGACTGTGTTAGCTTTGTTCTGCCATTGCCAGACCCCTGCGATTTTTTATTTATTTATTTTGCCTCGGGTAGCATAGTGGATTTGACTTGATACCATAGCTCTGAGCCTCTGCTGCAGCTAAGGGGCACTCATGCTGCTCAAAGGGTGGAGTACAAAGGTGCTCCTTTACCCCTACCTGGGCACTGGAATAAATTAAGAGCAGCCTGAAAGCTGCTCTAAGTTACATTGGCTGCCAAAGGCCCCAGAAAGCTGTTATGAAAGCAGGAGACTGCTGGGGTGCAAGGATGGCCTGCCCAAACTCCCTGCACTCACTGCAGAGTAGGAGGTGGTGTAGGGGCCACTATGATGAAAGTGGCTTCCAGGCTGCTTTGCTCTGGGTGAGTGTCACAAAGCTGTCTCAGTGGAGGGAAGAATTGGGGCCCCTGTGTCGTTTCAGTAATAGAACAATAACCATCAGGAGGAGTTTTTTAGAATGTGGCATCTGTATGGTTGATTGTTTTACTAGACGTAAACCAAAATAATGCTACTAGGGTGAAATCCTGGCCCCATTAAAGTCGAGAGCAAAACTCCCCTTGACTTTAGGGATATCACCCCTAAAGTTTAAACACTGCCCCCACTCTAGTCTGACAATACATTTAGCTGAGTAACGTTTCGTTGCTCTAATGCTCCTTTTGTTTCTTGATTGGTCAGGGTGTTCCTGGGTGAAATGTTTTTCAATTGGTCATGAGCACAGATTCCCAAATGAGATTTACTAGTGGTAATACTGTAGTTTACAAGGGCCCGGTCCTGCATGGTGCTGAGTGCCTTCTGCAGTGTCTTGTGGGATGCTATTTCCCATTGCTCTGAGCTCCCAATGACATCAGCACAGTCTAATTCATTAGGAACTAAGGATACGCTGCACCTGGCAGGACTGGACCCTAAAACTCTAAATCTTAGCGATCCAAATATGGCTTCAAAGAGACACCTGCTATTACTATTAATTATTAGTTGGTAAGCACAAATGATGTGCTCGGGTCTGTACAAGATACAGACACAGAGACAATCCTTGCTCTAAGGAGAATACCCTTAGAAGTAAAACCCAAAGACGACAGATCCTTGAAGCTGCGCTGTGCTAGTTAAATGCCAGTGCAGACCTTTTAGAACTTTCTGAACAGGCCTGGACATGAGGACTTTCCTCATACATAAACTGAAGTGATTACAGTATTCGCCACCTGCGATAAAACCATACTGATGGTCCACTGAGGAGATCCCTTCCGAAGAGCTTCAGAAATCTATTTTAAAGGGCTAATAATGAAGCGTCTATGCCTAAAATGTAATCAGTCTTATTTTGATTGTGATATTTCACTATGGTATTTATTGGAGAGCAACAGGAAGAACAAACTTCCCCAGGAGTCTCAAAGATGAGCTTGATGCTGGTACGATTTATTTTAACACAGACGACGATGATTGGTATTGCTGTAGCACATACAGGTGCTGCTCAAAGAACAAAACCCCATTGTACTAAGTGCTGTGTAGACATGCAGTGAAAAGATAATCCACACCCCAAAAAATTCATAGTCTAGGTTATGAGCTGGCACAACAGATGAATGAGACAAATTGATGTGGGGTGAGGGAGCGAATGAGGTATCAATGAAGCATTAGGAACACAGGAATTGCCAGACTGGATAAGATTCAAGATCCATCTAGTCCATAGTATCTGAGAGTGTCCAATACCAGCTGGTGCAGAGGAAGGTATAAGAACTCCACAGTAGGCAGGTGTGGAGTAAGCTGCTTCCCCGCCAGGTCTCTCACTGCTGTCTAATAGCTAGAGATTGGCTGAAGCCCTGAAGCATGAGGTTTAATATCCGATCCAAAATTTGTTGTCAGGATGCAGTTGTCATGCAATAAGCAGGAGACGCAGCTCAGCACCTGCCTAGCTCATGTCAGCTGGTAGCACAGAAGACTAAACTCTAGAGTAAAGTTTAGTTTCCAAACCATGGCAACATCCCCGTAAGCGACAAGGATGTAATCCAAGCTTTTGTTGACCAAGAAAATGGTTACGCAAGGCACATTGTATAGAGCTGACAGTGCTCACATCCCCCGAGAAGCAGGGTGTGCATGAGCAGCCGTGGCAAAAGTTGGCAATCGCCTTGCTCTGCTCCGTTCTGTTTTCAGTTATCACAAAAAATCCTGAACAACTAATCGTTTATTGTATTTAGAAGGGGCAGGAGGGAAGCGCAGTGCAGAAACCCAGTATCCGAATGTTTTGGAGAGCAATGCAGATAAGCTACTCTCTTCTATGTAGGTTCTTATATCATGCTCATCACCACTATATCTGAGCACCCTCTGGTAGCACATTAAACAATGTAGCTAACATCTGTCTCATGTTTGTTTTATCGCCCTCACCCCAGGAGGGGAAGTGTGTACCAGGGAGTGGTTTTGTTTATTTGTTTGTTAATATCTATACACATGCATGTTGTTCTATGTGTAAATGAAAGAAGGTAAAGTCAAAGAAATGTGTCTTGCACTCGGAGTGCACGGTGGTGAGGTTTGGGATGGTCTTTAGTTCATATAAAAACAACAAGGAGTCCGGTGGCACTTTAAAGACTAACAGATTTATCTGGACATAAGCTTTCATGGGTAAAAAACCTCACTTCTTCAGATACTCCATGCATCTGAAGAAGTGGGTTTTTTACCCATGAAAGCTTATGCTCAAATAAATATTAGACTCCTTGTTGTTTCTGTGGATACAGACTAACATGGCTACCTCATACTTTAGTTCCTATAGGAGTTCATTCCACAGTCCTGGGCCAGCCCTTGAGAAAGTTCTGTCCCCCACAGATGAACTTTACCCTCGTCGTAGAGTTCCGTTGTGCCAGAGGAGCAACTGGCACAAACAACACAATTGCCAACTAAACTGAACACATCTGGCATCAGACTAGAATTTAGCTATCTGTTGTTCCAACCATCCCGTACCCCTCGCCACAGGGTATGAACGCTTAGCGCCTACAGGTGCAAAAATGAAGACCTCTACAAGCAGAGCTGAAGGAGCAGCACAAGCTTAATTTGCGTGGTAGTGGCCGGTGTTTTTGGAAATGAAGGTTCTGGGTACTACTCCTGATGCTGTATGTTGGCTGTTTAGATGCCAGTTATGTCATCCCTGTGCTGCAGTCCCTTTACACCGGCTGCTCTGAGAAATGCCCTTGAGATAAGGGAAGCCCCCCATGTGGCATAGCATCAGCACAGATTGTTCAATGCCAGCTACGATAGCAGGTCCCCAAACGGAACATGTTGGGGGCTATTCCTGAGGGAATGGAGTCATGAGTGGAGTGCTTCTGAGCTCTGGCAGTTCCCACCTGCCTCGATGACTCCTTGGGGCCTTTGGCAGCCAGGCCCAAGGGAGAGCAGTCCTACATTGGCACCCAGATTGGGTAAGGAAAAAGTGGCATAAAGTCACCTTTGCCCTCCCGTTTTGGGCCCTCTGCCTAGTGCTGGTTGGGTATAGAAATGAATGGGGCCCTTTGTGTCTATGGCTTGGTTATACTTTGCTGCCAGTGACATCTGAACTTAAGAAAAACTGAAGGAATTTTAAGAATCTAATTTATTTGTATTTTGTATATTTCATTCAGTTTGGGCACTGGGTAATCAGAGCCTCTTCTGTTTCACTGTTGTTTCTAGTCACTTTCACCTTCCCTTGCACGATGTAATTGACTAGTTAACACTGAGGCGGGGGGAGTTTGGAGGCAGGATGATTGTTTGGGGTCCTAACGTGAGTCGGTCCTAAATCTCTTAGTCATCAAACACACGTAGATGGGCTTGGGAGTTGGGTCCCACTCCACTAAGAATAGAAACTGCACTCGGTTGTTTTCGTTATTTAACAAAATAAACAGTAAAAGCAACTGGAATTTCCCCCCCATTGGAGTGTTTTAACATCAAACCGTTTCTCTTTCTCCCTCCTTGCTCACTGTTTCCAGCCAGCAGCCTGAAGACCCTTGGAGTTGATTTGCTCCAAAAGCAAAATGCCCGTCTTCATCACACTGAGGAATATCGTGAGACCACCAGTCTGATTGTGAGGCGAGGGCAGGTGTTTCAGTTAAAGCTGACCTTTGACCGGGAGCTGAAAGACAATGACGAAGTGGTGGTGCAGCTCAGTGTCGGTAAGAACACAACCCTTTAGCTCGCAGCGGTATGTCTAGCAATGCAGGAGCCATACTGGGGTACACTAGCCCGACCAGAGTGTATGGTATCCAGTCTCAACACTAGCCAATGCTGCTACAGAAAAAGGTGAAGGTTTGGATGCACCAGGCCAATTTTATATTACACCATCATGGTGGAGACTTAATTTCTTCCTGACCTTGGCTGGTAGCTAGATTATAGATCAAAGCACGAGAACAGGAAATAGAACCTTGTAGTCCTGACTACCATACACCTGGTCTAACCATTAGACCTTGTCATTTTATCACATGCTGATTCACACCTCCTCTGTATTTTGTATTGATCTATTTCCAGGTGAGAAACCAATGGAATCCAACGAGACCCTTTTGTCAATGAACCTGAGGTCTAGGCAGGACTCCCGGTGCTGGTGTGCCAACATCTCTAACACCAGTGGGAAGGAGGTAAACAGATCACTTGTACACATAATTCATTCAAGTGGCAAATGAAAGGACCACTCAGTGCTGCAATGGCAGAGTGGGTGCTCTGGGTATGCCAGGGCCTGAGGGCGCTGTGGAAGCAAGGACTACACTCAGCTCTGGGGAGAGCGAGAACACCTGTGTCACTCCCTAAGGCCCCCTTTGAGGCAGATGGATGCAAGGTGGAACAGAGTCAGCAGGCTTCAAGGGAAGCTGTGCCTGGGAAAGAGTCACTGCAGTATGGGAAGGGGAGTTAATTGGGAGACATGGGAGAGTACTCAGAGCTCTGAGATTGGCTTCTGCTGCCTGCTCGCTAGCTTTATAAGAGAAACACCGTCCCGTTTAATTCATCGCTCTGTCACTATATTTCTGACAGCTGCCTCGTCCTCATCCCCTCCATTTCTCCCTTCAGCACGCGCCACAGGCTTGACTAGACTCATTGCTGTAAGATCGGAGAGTGTTACTTGTACCACATTTGTTCACATTGAAGAGGGAGCAATGTGATGGATAATCGCCTGCCTTGTGCTTTGCTTAGTGCCTGGTAGCTGTGACCAGTCCGGCAGATGCAGCTGTTGGAAAATACTTTCTGAGTGTGAAAACTGGGCCTCACATTTATAACCCTGGAAACAAAGTTGTCTACGTGTTGTTCAACCCTTGGTGTGAAGGTAATAGAAATGGCCTCGTGACATGGTTACAATGACTGCTATAGGAGATGATGAGACTTTCCTCTTTATTCTCAGTTTCTTGCTCCTCTTCTCTTTAAAACACTGATGCCTAATTCTGCAAGCCATGGAACGTCAGCCAATAATATTTAGCACTGATACTGGGCCGGACTGTGACTGTGAATCCCTTACTCCCATTGGTGCTCCATTATTCACACTAATGGTCCCATTTAAGCCAATGGCACCGTTTCGCTGAGTAGCGGCTCATCAATGGGGAAAAAGGGGTTCACCCTCCAGTTCATTGTGAACAAGTAGGTGTTAAAAATAAAGACGTTTTCTACCATGGAAGAAAGTTCAGGACTTAAATCTGAACGCTCTTTAATCATTCTTCTGGAACCAGTGCTACTAACTCTAAGCTTCACTAGCTTTGTTTCAAGAACAAAAAAGACTTGTTCAGCCTTTGAAAAGATTTCTACAAAGTGCATGAAAATCAAGTAACATGTTCATGTGTTTTCTTCAGCTGACACAGTTTTCATGCCTAATGATACTGAAAGATTGGAGTACGTTCTCAGTGACACAGGCTACATCTATGTTGGATCAATACAAAATATAGTTGGAAGACCCTGGAATTTTGGACAGGTAAAAGACAGTAATAATATGGGCATGATCACGTGTGCTCGCTCTCTCGCTCGCGCGCGCTCTCTCTCTCTCAACATAAGCAGGTGCAATTCCAACAAATGTGACCTTTCTTGAGACCCCAGTTCAAGGAGCTACGTAAGCACACACATATCTCAGAGGTCATGAGTACTCTTATTCATTTCAATGCAAATACTCACATGCTTAAAGTAACACACATGATTAAAGCATTCTTGGTAGAGGGGAGATGGCTATGGAGCCAACTTCCAGAGGATCTCAGGCAAATCCAGAGTCTAACCATCTTTAGGAAACTTTGTGAAACCTTATTCTTCAAAAAGGCCTCCCCACTGTATGAATGACACATCACGGACACCCCTTCTACTCAACCCCCCGATACCAACCTGCAGTCCCCCAAGACATGGTTTTAAAAGGTAAATTAATGAAATCTACAAGATAGAAAGCAAAAACCCTAGTCCAAGCAGATGTTTTTACCTCGAAAAGGGAGACATGCCAGAGACTCCACTAGGGACTTTGCTATTGCTGTTGATTTAACATGGTAGGCACTCAGATATTACCGTGATTGGAGACAGTCTAAAACCCTAAACGATTGATTTGATTTAAAAAGTGGTTGTTATTAGTGTGATAATGATATTCAGAAAGTGTTAAGAAATAAAAGACCTGATTCTCCACTCTGTTACATCAGTGTAAGAAAGGGGAGAACTGGTCCCAAATGGTCTAAAGACCTCATCATGTAATGTACACACTATACTGGTTGACCAGTGACTGAATGGGCGCAGTGGGTGAACTACCCTGTAACTCATAAAGGTCACTTGCCAAGGCAGCTGTGAGATACCATTAGCAGAGAAGTGGAGGAAATCTGTATGTGTGCTATAGATAGAGAGCTTTAGCCTCTAGTGCTCTCTGGCATATTTCTTGAATTCTCTGTTCACACAAGTAATACTTTGTTTTGTTTATTTATTTAAGAGGTATGTCTGCACTGCAATAAAAGATGCACTGCATGGCTGTGGCTGGCTCAGATCAGCTGACTCAGGCTTGTGGGGCTTTGGCTGCAGCAGCTATAAAATTGTAGTGTAAACGTTTCCGTTCAGGTTGGAGCCTGGGTTCTGAGACCCCGGGAGGGAGAAAGGTCTCAGAGGACTGAAGAAGAGCTCTGTGTATGCATGTCTCTCATTTACAGAAGTTGGTCCAATAAAAGATATTGCCTCCCCCACCTTGTCTCTCTACGGTTAGGTGGCAATATATAGATTTATTCATTCTACTTGTTACTCACATGAGTAGTTCCACTGACTTCGGTGAGACTATTAATGTAACTAAAGACTACTCACATGAGTAAGCATTGCTGGATAAGGTCCTATATATTAATGCATGAAGACTGGTCTATGCTTGCCTCTCCCCACCCCACCCCATTCGAGGTCCTTCCATTTCAGCCTAAGACAGGGGTATGACAGTTCTGGGGCCCTGTTCTGTAGATAACCGGTGAACTTCAGTCTCCATGGAAGTCAATCCAGTACCGTTCATGAACACTAAATTCATTTGACATAATAAGGTTTGGAGGTTACTCTGAGTCATATCAATTAGTTGCTGTAAGAAAACTCAAATAGACTTGTCAGAATCAGGCAGTTTGCATTTGGAGCAGCAAGTAAACGGGCCTTTTTTTCCCCTCTCCAAAACAGTTTGAGGAAGACGTCTTGGACTCCTGTATGTATCTCCTGGACAAAAGTAAACTCAAGCAAAAAGTTAGAAAAGATCCTGTGATTGTGTCCAGAGCCATGTCTGCCTTGGTGAGTCTCTCTGAGAAGTGACTTGCCATTGACTCATTTCTTTTTGTTTTGCTGCTACAAATCAGTTTGTCCCAACCCCTCTTCCTCCTGTTTGTCTGTCTCAATCTCTTCTGTGCCCCTGGCATTTAGAAAACCATTACAGGCCTAATTTGAAATGGATTTTGCTTATAACTCACATGGAGGAGAGTCTGAAGAAACTGGTAGAGGGAAAAGGTAGCTGCAATGTAGCATCCCCACATTATCTAGCCAGTCCTTTCTGATGCATGGCTGCTATGCTGAAGTTGTACTCTCTGCAGGGCAAGAATCAGAAGAACAGCTGTTGTACATGGTATGTTCCCCATTCAGTGCACTAGAAGAACTTATGATGCAAAATGCATGCTGAGTTACAGCTCCTCTGAGCAGCAGTTACACCTCCCCTCTGGATGTCTGAGCCTTACAGGAAGAACATGGGCAGCTGGCTGAGGGAAGCCAGCTAATGATAGTAAGACAGCCTTGCTAACTGTCATAGTTACAGTGGCAGTGGGTGCCCTGCGCCCACAGGAAGTGCAGGCACAGAAGAGATCTCTGTGACAAGTCTGAGTTTCACTGGGTCTCTTGCCTGACTTTCTTTTCTCTCTTCTCTGTGTCTGAGGTTAATTCCAATGATGACTCAGGAGTCCTTTTTGGGAACTGGTCAGGAACCTATACTGGCGGAACCTCCCCCGTGGCCTGGACAGGAAGTGCTCCAATTTTGCAGAAATACTACAAAACAAAAAAACCCATCTGCTTTGGTCAGTGCTGGGTTTTCTCTGGAGTTCTTACTACAGGTAAAATACGGTATCATCCATCTTTCCTGATACACCAAACTCTGGGGAGAGATTCCTCCACACAGTGCAGCTGGTGGTGGGGAACTTTCCAAACAGCTTTTCCCAGTGAGGTTTCGTTCATGTATATTTCAGCCATGCGCTGCCTGGGGATTCCAGCCAGAAGTGTGACTAACTTCGCCTCGGCTCATGATACTGAGGAAAATCTGAAAGTTGACATCTACCTGAATGAAAAAGGCGAAAAACTGGATGACATGACATCAGACTCTGTCTGGTAACTCTAAAGAACGCTAGATAATTCCTGTACTCCTGAAGCTTTCCTGTAGAACTTTCATTTGTATTTCTAAGCACCAGGAGGTTTTTCTTTTAGAACTTCTCTATTATTTTGGGTTTGCAGCTGAACAATAAGAGGTAGCTTGAATATTTTCTATAGGCATTTCCCTGTTTGACCTGCATCTGAGAGGAATAGACAGTTGGGGCTCTAGCAGGGTTTGTGTTCTAGCCTTAGCTGCAGCTGTAGTTAAGGATTCCCAAGCTGTTGCATTCTAAGCTCTTGGTTTGACCTGCTCCTATCTTTCTGTCCTATCCGGCTGAAATTTTGCATGCTTGGTCTCTTTCTGAAGTTGAATTTTCCTGCAAACCACATGGAAAAGTGTTTCAGCCATCTTTGTGGGTGAAGAAAATGAAAAAAATGCCTTTTTTTTTCCATTATGAAAAAAAACCTTACGTATTACTTAGTTCTAGTGTCTCATAGACTTTAAGGTCAGAAGGGACCATTATGATCATCTAGTCTGACCTCCTGCACAACGCAGGCCACAGAATCTCACCCACGCACTCCTGTAACAAACCCCTAACCTATATCTGAGTTATTGAAGTCCTCAAATCGTGGTTTAAAGACCTCAAGGTGCAGATACTCCTCCAGCAAGTGACCCATGCCCCACGCTGCAGAGGAAGGCAAAATCCTCCAGGGCAGATTGGCAGAAGCCCTGAGGGGTAAGTTCCTTCCCGACCCCAAATATGGCGATCACTTAAACCCTGAGCATGTGGGCAAGACTCACCAGCCAGCACCCAGGAAAGAATTCTCTGTAGTAACTCAGATCCCACCCCATCTAACATCCCATCACAGACCATTGGCCATATTTACCTGCTAATAATCAAAGATCAATTAATTGCCAAAATTAGGCTATCCCATCATACCATCCCTTCCATAAACTTATCAAAGCTTAGTCTTGAAGCTAGATATGTCTTTTGCCCCCACTACATGGTTGGTGCTTGACGTGTCATGGAAACAACCTTTGGACCAGCGAAGTGTTTCCAAGTGACCTGATGCATTTTGGTGTTGACTTGGCCACATGAACCTTTGAAAATCATACTTTGCCCGTGAGCAGTAAGGGCCTAATCCAATGCTCTTTTAACTCAACGGAAGACTTTTCTGGCCTACAGTGGACATTGGATCAGGTGGTACATTTTTAAAAATAACATTAAGGGTCTTTTTAGCAACGATCACATAATGGTCTGAGCAAAGGTGGATGGTGCTATGTGTGCATCAAAAGCCTAGCTGATTTATAGTGAATGAGGCAGGTCATGTTTAGGAGCCTAGCTTCATTCTGGGCCCGATCCAAAGCCTATTGACGTCAATAGTAAGATTCCCATTAACCAAAGCCAACAGGCTTTGGACGAGGGTCTCACTCTGCACAGGTGCATGTCCTTGTTCCCTCTCCCCAAATAAAGGGCAAGACTGTGGCCTCCTTGTTCAGGCTGAGTAGAATGTGGCTCCCCAACTAGTCTCATTGCCACCCAGGCGCGCCGCCAGTTTTTCTGCCACCCTTGGCGGCGGAAGGTCCCGCCCCGAAATGCCGCCCCCCACAGAGGCGGCAGAAGGTCCCGCTGCTGAAATACCGCTGCAGTCGCCACCCTCCAAATTGTAGTGCCCTAGGCAACCGCCTAGGTCGCCTAATGGGTTGCGCCGGCCCTGTTGCCACCCATGGTAAAGCTGCAGTGTAAACTACCAGTCAGTGTGAGTAAGGAGATCACAATCTGACCCAATCAGACAATTAAAGACAGAAAGAAGTAAGACTGCTGCAGTGGTTTACAGCTCTCTTCTCACAACGTGCAAAGGACGTAATGCATGGAAAATACAGATTTCCTCCCCCCATTCTTTAAAAAAGTATATCTGCTGTAAAAATGAGTCAGGGTACAAAACTGAGCCCACTTCTTCCTCTGGGGGATCAATATGATCACTCAGCTCTTTGGCTGAACATGCATGTTAAATTGCAGGGTGCAAATAATTTTGTTTTTAACTTTGCAACCTAATTGCATGTAGGAATTTTCACGTGTGGAATGATGTGTGGATGAAAAGGCCAGACTTGCCCCAGGGTTTTGATGGTTGGCAGGCAGTTGATGCCACCCCACAGGAGATAAGTCAAGGTAAGATTTACAAACAAAGAGACTCTATTGTGATTTGGGAGGTGGGGTGGGAGGGGCATGGAGGGATATTCTACAAGGAAAATTTTTCAGCAAAGCACTTAAACACTTTAAGCACTTGACTAATCCAATTCATGTCAAACCTGAGTGAAGTGAGTTGCCCAAGTTCACACAGCGGTAGAGCTGAGAATAGAAGTTAGATCTCCTGGTTCCCAGCCCTATGCTCTGACCTCTTAAATGAAAGTCCTTTGGCCTCACTGCTGGTGCCGTGGATATAAATGATTTTTTGCAAGCAGAAAATCAAACATTTAATGGCACTAGGAAATGAAAATGGGTTTAAGGGGTTGGAGCATGGGCTCCTGATCTGGGTTCTGTTCTCATCTCTGCCTGGATTTACTGGGTGACCTTGGGCAAGTCATTTTGCCTCTCTGGGCCTCAGTTTACCCAATACTGAACAGGAGATGATAGATACCTGCCTAAAAGAGTGTTGTGAAGACTAATTGATTAATGTTAGCAAAGCATTTTGATGTCCTCAGATTACAAGCACTACAGAAAGGCAAAGCGCTCTTTTTTATTTTACAGTAAATTCTGGTGACACACTTTTTTTCAACCTGTACCTTTTTGGGTCACTTTCCAACATCCATCAGTATGCATCTCTAGATCCTACAGATAAAGCAGGTTTCAAAGGGTTGGCATGTACATTAGCCCCTGTTACCGATGCTATTTAATATGCTGTCCCTTGCCATTTCGTGTTTGGGAACAGAGTAGTCAGCAACTGTATAATTGTAGCAGGAGTCAGAAGAGCTGAAATAAAGAAGGCCTAGAAATATCATTGCAAACTGAAAGATGCTGAACTCCAGCACATGCAGATAGATAGATGCAAAGGGCCTGATCCTGCAGTGCTGCGTGGTGCTGAGCCCTGTCAACTCTCGTTATAGTCAGTGGGAATTGAGGGCGCTCAGGAAGCGCTGTGATATTGGGCTTCGGAAATCTTTTGCTGCTTTGTAAAACCTGCTTAGAAATTGCAGGTCTGCAGCTGGTTTCATAGGGGAGAATGTGGTAGGATTCCTAGCAGCATCAGCTTGGCTGGGGATGGCAACCAGGGCTACCAACAGTGAACATACAAAGAATGGGATTATTTATCAGATCTCTCCTACTCCAGAGTAAGGAGGAGGCTGGAGGGAGATGGCATCTAACGAAGCACTAGGGGACTGCAGAGTGAGGGAAGGGGACAGAGTGTCATGAATAATAGGAAGTTTAAACTGGGACAAGGCCCTTAGTGCACTGAACCTGAATGGTTCTTATGCGGAATTGTTCCCAGTGTCTTGAGAAAAAAAACGTTCCTTACAAAATCAACAATCAGATTTCAAATAACAATAAAACACTTATATGGTGCTTTTCATCAGTAGATTTCAGCTGTTTTACAAAGGAAGTCAGTATCATTATCCTTGTTTTACATATGGGGAAACTGAGGCATAGAGCTGTGCTTTGTCCAAGGTCACCCAGCAGGTCAGTGGCAAAGCTGGGATTAGAATTCAGGACTCCTGAGTCTCAGTCCAGTAGCCCATACTTCAGGGGCTTTACCTGACCCACAATCCCTTTTCCATCCCCACTCTGAATTGCGAATGGGCTGAAAGGAAGAGAAATCCCACTCCTTTAATCCTAAAACAGCTGAGGGAAGGGTGCCACTCCTTTGAACCTATGGAGGGAAACCCCATGTGGTTAGGGCTTCATAGGCTTCAGGAAGGTGGACAGAGATTGCATCGTCATGGAACAGTTTCTCTACCTGGTGTTCTTGCAAACTCCATGGCAGTTAATCATAACATTCTCACACTGCTTTCTTTTGGGGAACGGGTTATGGTAGAGGAGGAGGCAGGTGCTGTGCTGCTAGCCAGGAGGCTCAGGGAGTAGCATCAAGGTTCCAATACCTTCTGAGCCATAGGATTTCTGCAAAGGCTTCACAACAGGAGGACCATGATTTCCTCTCCCGAACTGGACAGTGAGTCAGAAAACACAAATTGCAGCTTCTCAGGTTTCCCATGTAATGTTGCCCTTTCTGTAGGGTTTCCCTGGGAAGGTATTACTGGCCCTGGTTCTATACATCTGTAAATCACAGGAAGTATTGTCAAATAGGGTAGTATTATCCTATATTACAGATGGGGAACTGGGGTACAGAGGGTTAAAGGGCCTTACCCAAGATCACACAGCAGGTCAATGGCACAACCGGGAGTTGAATCCAGGGTTCCATAGTCCAACTCCCTGAATCACAAGACTGTCTCTTTCTCATTCTGTGTTTCTTCAAGAGAGTAAAATATATAGAAGTTCTTACAGGCCACTCTGAGCTTTGCACCTTTGATACAAGTCACATTTCATCGTGTAAAAAAATCCGCTACTTAAAGGAGCGAAAACGTTTTGGGCTCGGAACTAGTGTGGAGGAGTATTTATTGCCAGGTTCCGTTACCATGGGGGTGGGCCACTGCTGTGGGAGGTCAGGGATATTATGTGTATGTGGTGATTGAGGAAAATGGAGCCTCACTTAATACATGTGAAAAGCAAGTAACATTCAACATACTCTTTAGGTGTTTACCAGTGCGGCCCTTGTCCACTAAAAGCCATCAGAAGTGGAGAAGTCTATTTGCTGTACGACTCCAAGTTTGTGTTTGCTGAAGTGAATGCCGACAGGGTCTTCTGGCAAGTGAAGAACGTGAATGGCAAACAGAAACTTGTCAAACTGCGTGAGGAGACCAAGGCCATTGGGAAGAGCATCAGCACCAAAGCTGTTGGGAAGAACACAAGGGAAGACATTACGACACAGTACAAATTCCCAGAAGGTGACCGGTTGAGATCTTTCCAGCATCCTGTAGAAGATAAGATGAGACTGCTGGTCATGTGATTTTCTGCAGATACCAGAGTAGTCACATGCTTTATCAGTGTGGAAATCCGATCGGCTGCTTTAGTAATGCACATTTAAAGTGTACTACTCAGCAAAATACATTCAGAAACAGCGAGGGAATCAGGAAAATTCGCATATGAGTATCTTTGTGTCCGCAGTGACACCTGCTGGCTGTTTTCTAGTAAAAGGTTGTAGCAAGCATGCTATTAACAAGAGAAGTAGGCCCAATAGATTCAGCAGTTCTGCTTGATCCAAAACTGCTCCATTTCTTATCTTCTTCTATCAACAAATTATATCATATTTCAAGAAACCGCTCCTTCCCCCACCCCCCTTACCACAAACCCAAAACTTGCTATGTTAAGCAAGGTGACTATTAAAACATCTCATTTGAGGAACAGCCAAATTGGGAAATCAGAGGAACATTGCAGAAAGGCATTTAAGTTAGACTCTGCATTTGATCCTTCTTCTCACCAGTCTTCCAATATAGATATTTTAGATAAGTTTACTTCTCCTCAGCTCTTGCAGTCTTAGGTCTTTGTGCTAGCCCATTCCTGTGAACAGAAGCCTGGGATCTCTGAACCTGCTTCACGCTCCATTCTGTATGTACAAAGTTCTATGGAACACTTTTACTGTAGTTTTTGGCCACTACGTATATTGATATTGACTCGCAGTCATCCTCCTTCACCCCTGAGTTGTGTAAACCTGGTGGTCTAAGTTTTCAAAAAAGAGCAGTGTGGTTTGGGTGCCCAACTGGAGAGACTGATTTTCAGGAAGTGCTGAGCACCTGCCTTCTAAAGATCAGGGTCCCCTGAAGTGTCTCAAATTGACAACCCACAAAATTACTGGTCACTTCTGAAAATCTGGCCTGGTGTGTTCACCTACTGTTTAGATCCTATGGTAGAGTAAAATCCGGAGAGATATGTAGACTAGTTTAAACATGCAGTGCTCAGTGCTGGGAAGCATGTCTTGCTATGCTGTCTATATTTTAGCAGAAGGATAAACAGGAAAAATTGGACCAGATTGAGGAAATTACAGTGCATATTATTTATTATGACTTTAGCTTTGCTTTTCCTTTTCCTGGTATTCAGGCTCTCCAGAGGAAAGGAAAGCCGTGGAAAAGGCTTGCTCCTATCTGAACTCTTCAAATTTGGCAGTTTGTGAGAACACAACTCCTCTTCCACCCCTCCAGGCTGGGATCCAACTGGACGTAGAGGGCGAAAAAGTTTTATGGCTGGGCAATCCCATTAATCTGAACATCATTGTACAAAACAGTTCTGCTGGTGCATGGACGATCAATCTCGTTGCCTCTTGCCAACTGCAGTCCTACACCGGGAAAGTAGAGGCCAATCTTGGATCCATCAAACAGACTGTCCAGACCGAAGGGAAACCTGGTGGGTCCAGGAATCTGTCCTATCTCATGTGCCTTCTCTTATGATACTGCAATGTGTCTTCAAGAGAGCTAGTGTGGAATGACTGTGAATCAACACGGGTGTATGACCTGTGGTCTGACGATGCTTATGGCATAGCAAAGAGGGATTTGTGCAGGGGAGTCTATATAATTATAATGCACTTAGGCACTTTACAATCCATCCTATCAAACTACTTCTGAATCAAGGAAACACACTATAACTAATAAGTGCTGAGCGCTGCTGCCAAGAGAGTTGCATATGGGACAGAATCTTCCCTTGTCAATCAGATATTGTTCACTTGAACTTTTCTCCCAGAGGGTCTTCATGTCCCTGGTTCTCACACATATAGGCCCCATCATTACTGTGCGGAGGCCTGGGTGGGACTTTCTTTGGAGTTCCATTTCTCAATCCTAACCGTGGCTTGCTTAGTAACTGCAGCCACACCCTTTTCTGTGAGTTTCAGCCCACGGCCTCTGCAGATAATTCACCTTCTGCCCATATTGGAACTAGGGATGTAAAAGTTTAACCAGTTAATGGATAAGCATCAGTCTTATCTGTTTCAGTTAAACTCTGCTGCTGCCTGAGCCCAGGACTCCGTTGCTGCCCCGGGGGCGGCAAACAGGAGAAACCCTGGGTGCAGGGGTGGGCAGCGGAGTCCCCGGGCACAGGGGCCAGCGGTGAGGGCCGGCAGCCGGGAAACCCTGCAACAGGGGCTGGCAGTGGAGCCCCATGTAAAACGTGAGGATCCTGCAGCACCCCCCACACCCATAGTTCCCCAGTTACATGGTTACTTTTTTAAACCATTATTTACATCCCTAGTTGGAACCACATTAAACCAGAAGCAAAACAGTCACCATTATTGGTCCATAATTAAAGCTGTGCAGCACATCAAGTCTATGTAGAATAGATATCACCAAACATTTTCATGAAGACCAACTGACTTTCTGCTTCAACCTTCTGTTGTGTACAGAATATGCTGCATTAACATCTTTTTTCCCCCTGTTGTTGGTCCAGTTATTCAGCTCCCTCTGAATATAGCAGCTGATGCTTATATGAAGACTATAACATCTGTTGAGGATGAACTTCTCATCACAGTCAACGTTATTGCTGAGATTCAGGAAACTAATGAAAAGCTCACTGATGAGCTAACACTAACGTTCCAATACCCCCCTCTCAAGATGGAGGTAAGAATATTTAAATGACAGATGAAGCTGTGCATAGATACCCTGGTGATGGGTGTTCTACAAATGCCTATGCGTGGATGGCTAGGTAAAGAAGTGAGCTAGAATTGTGACTAGAAAGGCTAGTGAGAACTGAGCATCTGGATATTTTCCAAAATAAGGACATGGAGCCCTGCTTCCAGATAAATGGAGGTGCCCTGAACTACCTCAACCTAACATCGCAGCCAAGATTTTCAAAAATTGGAACCTGAAACTCTGCTCCTCCATCTATATTTAAATACCCAAATAAGTGGCTTGATTTTCAAATGTGCTGAGCACTCAACGCTCCTATGATGGGAGAGCTGCTGGGAGCTCAGCTGTTTTGAAAACCAGCCCTCTTGTTATAGGGCTAAATACCAGAGTGAGGAGCCTGACTTTCAACTCCTCTTGTTACAAAGGTGGCTGCAGTGTTTGGGCACTGCTGTGGCATTTTAAAGATGTCATAAAGATGGACTTTAAATCCCTTGGCACAGTCCCTCACAAAATCCTGGCTGAAAGATGAGTTCCAGTTGGTATAACTCTGTGTACGTTCATGTCCATTGAAAACTGCCTCAGAGGCTACTGACAAACAGATATGTACCAAGGTAGGCCAGTGGGTGCCGTAGGGATCAGGGCTAGGCAAGATTTCATTCAGCATTTCTATTAATGATCCAAATAACATATTCACTCAATGTTATTGTAGACTAAAGGCCAAATCCTTCTCTGGCTTGTGCTACAAAGGCGAGCCAGGATTCTGGGAGACACATCTCTCTCTCTGTAGTTAATGCTGCTGGCCAGGGTGGTATTACACTGGTGGGCCTGAGGATAGTGAGGAAAGAGAATGTTTTAATGCATCTGTGAAAAGAAACAGCTACGTGTGCTGACTGCAGCTTACATCCTCACTGGCCTGTGGACTCCTAAAATACACAAGTCAGCACTGTAGATGGACATCCTCCTCCCTTGGCAATCTCACATCTTAGGGAGAGATCCTAGATCCTACCCTGTGCTTGCATGAGAGTAAGGGGCTATATCAGCCCTCTTTCTCCCCTAGTCCATCAGTGCAGCACCAGACAAGTACAAAAAAAAAAGAGAAGCTGATGATGTTAGAAATAATACACTGTGATAGAGAGATGTTTGAAGCAGGGACAGGAAATACAATAGGTATTTACATCCTGATAAAATGCAAACTGATAGAACCGGGGAATAGTTATCCAAAATATAGCGATCTGATAAAGGGTAAATAGTCCCAGAGCCCTAATATTTCACCTGATCTACATGAAGGAAGGGATTTTTTTTTAAACAGGATTTTGATGCTATTCAATGGAATTAACCCTGCAGGGCAGAAAATGCAATCCAGGATAGACTGAATTTCAAGGCCCCAGAACTTAATTGGAAAGCAGTAATGGGGGAAAAAAACCTATTTTAGGATTATATAGGACCACAAATTAGATGGAAGTTTGAAATGCAAAAAAAAAAAAAAAAAGGAGGGGGGGGGCAGCCAGTGTTTTGGTTCTCTAGGGCATTTAAAGTAACACCAAATATAGGCTAGAATCACAGAGGCTTCACCTCAGACAAAAAGGAGGTGATAGTCTCACTCTGCCCAGGACTGGTGAGACCACACCAAGAATGCTATGATTATTTCTAGGTAGAGATGAGCCAAGAGTCCACAGGCCTTCAAAATCTGGACCTGGGACTGCAGCCTAGACAAACCCTCCAGCCCAGGGCTGTTTAGACTCTGAGTTCTGGTTTGGCCATTATCAAGATGGAGGGTAATCATAAAATGAAAATCTAGCTTCAGGGTATGTCTATACTTGAAACACTACAGTGGCGCAGCTGTGCCACGCTAAGTCTTCAGCGTAGACACGACCTATAGATAATCCCCTTTCCCGAGAGGCAATAGCCTCTTCCATCGACCTAGCACTGTCTACACTAGGGGTTAGGGCAGTATAGCTATGTCTCATAGGGATATGGATTTTTCACAGCCCTGAAAGAGGTAGGTATACCAATGTAAGTCCCTAGGGTAGACCAGGCCTCAGATTCCAAAGTCTGGGTGTGTTCAAACTGGGAGGTTTGGTTTGGGCCCATTTCTATCTCTGGGCTCCTTATTCCCAAAAAAGATGTTAACAAATTGGAGAGAATTCAGAGGCCAAATAAATAGAATAACCGGAGAGAATGAGCTCAGAGGAAAAATTAAGAGCAGACTATTTTGTCTGAATGACAGGTAGGATGGTCATGAGAATCAGCTACCTGTATATAAACACTGGGGAGTGGGAGGAGCACATGTGGCAATAATGAAGGGGCATGGAATGAAACTGAGCAAATTAAATGTTGGGTTGAATATTAAAGTCTATTTCCTGTCAATGAAATCTATTAGATGGTAGACTCCCAAGGAAAGTTGTGAAAACGACATTGTTTGAGTCATTTAAAATTGGAGCGTACAAAGCCCTGGAGAATCTATGTGGAAAACAACTCTGTCTTGGCAGGGAAATGGACCAGATGACTAACATCTCTGGTTTCAGTTAACTCTCTGACCTCAGCTGTTTGTCTTTTTGACTAAGGCATGACTTTCTCATGGTCAGTCTCTCTTTTAATGCAATCTGCCATAAACACCTTCTATTCTGCTTTTTAATAAGAGGATGCACCTAATCTGTGCCTCTGTAATCCTTCTTTATTTTGCAGATGCCAGAAACTGCAAAGATTAATGAAGATTTTATCTGCTCCTTTATCTTCAAAAATACCTTGTCTATTCCCTTGGAAAAATGCAAATTGCATGTAGAAGGACTGGGCATTTTTAAAATGGAAACGATTGATCAAGGGTGAGATTACACTTAAGATAATTGTGGTACTTTGCATTAGATTAATGTACAACTTCTGCTGTCTGTAGAAATTTGTACACTTTTTAAAAACAATTAGGTACATCCAATAATATGTCTCATTGCCTTTATAAAGTCTATTGTCCCTAGTCAGACCTGATGCAAGCAGGTGCAATGCCACACAGTATGTGTCTCTGTGTAGCAGCCCATCTAACCTTGGTTTATTCAACATATACAGCTAAAGAATTGACTTTCTTTGCCTTTTCCTTTCAATGACTTTAGCCTTATAAGAGGTTGGGATGGTCTACCAAGGAAAGTGAAGGAAGCCCCACCCCTGGAGACAGTGAAAAGAAACCTAGGGCTAAATACACAGGACACTTAGGCGTTGGCATGCCGGACTTTAAGGCAGCCTGTTGCCTGATGGAGTCCACAGCCCCGAGTTAGGCACCCAGGTTCCCAGCATACAATGCATGAGGAGAGTTAGGTGCCTAAGAAGGGGATTCACAGAAGCCAGCACACTGAGTGGAGAGCTACCTAAGTGAGCAAGTAGGAAACCCTGAGGCTAAGTCCCACCCCTCTCAGGGTGCTCAGCGCTTAAGTCCAGGCCGGAGGGCGCATCCTCTCCTGGAGTTAGGTGCCTACGCCAGGTCAGCTGCTTAGGCAGCCTGTGGCCTTGCAGCCAAAACCCAGAATACCCAAAATCAAAACCCATTATAGCTGATAGCCTAGTGGTCAGGGCACTCACCTAAGACATGGGAAACCTAAGTTCAAGTCCCTGCTCCAAATCAGGCAGAGTGGGAATTTGAAAACAGGCCTCCCACATCCCAGGTAAGTGCTCTAATCACAGGGAAGGTGATATGCCCCAGTCTGCAAAATTCCCCATCTGTTCGCCCCAGCAGTGCGTTGTGACGATTTAGACATGCTCTAGGAACACCGAATGGATCAGTCATTGAAGGCAAGATAGGTGGGGAAATGCCTATTCTGAGAATCCTGCTGGGACCTAGGTGTGAAGGAGGGTGCTGAGCAGGTTGGGGCACTAGGAGTTAGGCAGTTTTGTGCATGCGTACCTGCAGAAATTTAGGCACTAGTGTTAGGTAGAGCTCAGCGGTGAGGTGCCTAAATGTTGTCCTTTGGTGCCTAACAGCCACTTTAGGTGCCTAAGTCCCTTTGTGGATCTAGTCCCTAACCACCAATTGGCTCATTAATTCATTCCCCACCCACCACCCCTATTAGAATTTTTGTTTTACTTTACATTCAGGCTGCAGGAAATATCAGCTCTATGTTGACTACGAAAGCTATATTTCATTCGCAAAGAAACCGTTGGAAAGGAATGAATACATATAGCATTGTGTTAGTAACTGTCTCTTTTTTTCGCTCTTCTTCTTAGGGACATAATGCCTGGTAGGATCATTAAATCCCAAATAATATGTGCTCCAAATAAAACAGGAGAGAAAAAAATTGTAGCCAAACTGACTTCTAACCAAGTCAAAGGAATATCTGGGGAAAAGACGATTACCATCACCGCCTAGGGGAATTACTGAATATCTTAACAGGGTGTCAGTCTTGGTCTTGCTGAATATGTACTAGAGATGGATGTCACTGGCACTTCCTGCCTCCTTGATTAGTGGATTATAGGCTATAATAGGAGATAAAGTAATGTAAGTGGCTTAAGGGCACAGTTGCTTTGATTCTAGTTAATGGGGATTTAATAAAGATTGTTAATCTACTCTCACATGTATTAATTTGTCTGTTTATGATGATTAAGGACTTGTTTTGAGAAAGTGGGAATGGTTAGACTCTGGCTCACGCTGGGGTTAGCTTTTCCTTTTGTAACAATCACAAGCTTTGTGTAATGATAATGCCATCAGTATCTGCACACTGTTTTGCCTTTTTAAACTCCCGCGTTGGGTGAAGTAATGATTTATCTGTCCATTACTGTCATGCCCATTTTGGTGTTCCATGTATGCCTCAATTCATAGGATGGATTGTGCTGTATCATATGTTACCGGACTGACAGTATCATGCACTGTCATGGTTGATATGCAGGTATTACGCATTACTGTGCTCATTGTAGCATACTGTGAGGTTTCACCACACATAACATGGCTTTTCTTAAAGGAACAGCCTAAAACTGGATCCCAAGCAGAGGTCTTCTGAACAGTCCCCCTTTTATTATCTGTTGCGTAAATTCTTTTTAATTTGCACTTGTCTCTTTCATGACAATAAACCTTGTTATTGTTGGGTTCTGTAACTCTGTTATTGCTTCTTATTCTAGTGTGCTGTAGCCAATGAGCGTATATGAAAAGGCTTGGATTTTTGTGGCGCACTCTGGTTAAGGCATTCTCCCCCCCCGGTGTGTAATTAGGCTCTAATTGATTTAGGCTCAAACCCACAATGCTCTCTGCAGGCGAATCCAGAAGTCTGCCTCTGTGGTCCTCCTGGCAGGACTGGAGCCTTACACGTGAACTAACTGTCCACCTTGTAGAAGGAAGTGGATGGTCATTGTCCATAAGATGAGGGTGACCATACGTCCCGTTTTACCCGGGACAGTCCCTTTTTTAAGCCCTGTCCTGACTTTTTTGGCAAAAGTGGGCATTTGTCCCGTTTGCTCTTGCTGACTTGATCAGTTGACAAGAGCAAATGCCCACTTTTGTCAGGAAAGTGGGGTGCAGTGTGGAGGAATGTGCAGGGGGGCGAGGGGTGATGCCAGCTCCGCGTCGAGGGGGGAGGCAGGGCTCCAGCGAGCAACGACTGCTTCACGGAGTGTGGGTGGCAGGGCTCAGGCGAGCAGCAACCCCAGCCTTGCACAGAGGGCAGGCAGGGCTCAGGCCAGCCTCATGGAGGAGGGGGGGCAAGGGGTGGCCTCAGGCTGGCATCATACGGTATCCTGTTTTCCTTTTGGGAAATATGGTCACCCTATGTAAGATGCTTTTAGAGGGGGCTGGTAGAAAAATACCAGTTATTCTTCATGGGGAATTGGGGGAGAGGGGGGATATGTATTTGTTAAAAGCTCCCATGAACATTTACAGTGTTTTTTTTTTTTTTAAATAAAAAAAATGAAACTAAAATAATTTTACTTTTGAAAATCCTTTTACTGAAAACATTTCCATTTCTGGTTTTCCATTAAGAGAGCAGCAAGTGTTGTCAAAAATGACTATTTTCCAGGAAAAGTTTTGTTTGACAAAAAGCCATTTTTCATCTCAATTACTTTGACAAAAATTTCAACCAGCTCTATTGCTATATTTGAAGGAATTGGCAACTGCCATATCATTACAAAATACTGCTGTAAATAGGGTGGCCATATTTCCTTATGCTAAATACGGGACACCTAGAAAAATTACAGGTATTCAAATGAGTTCAATGGCAATCAATCAGAATCATGCAGTACAAACATTCAAATTAGTCAACTTGGTGTTGAGCCCCCGTTAAATACTGTATAGTTGGATTCTTTTTATTTACCTTCTCTCTTTAAGGCTTTAGGGTTCACACAGGGAGGGGTGACACAAACACCCCCCACCCCACAATCACATGGGAAGAGGTGACACACACACACTCCTGTACACCTGTGAATGATCGACCTGACCCTCCCTGTCCCGCGCTCTCAGCCCTCCATGCCTGACTGGGCCCCCAGGATAGACCCGCCTCTCCAGGTACCTGGTGCCTTGTCTTCCCAAGGCAACACATCGGTGGGGGGCAGGCATGGTCACATGCCCCACTCACCAGATTTGTCAGGGTTCACACCAGAATGTGGCCAACAGCAGCCTTTCAGCACTGTATGGGAGGGAAGGGACGGGAGCTGCTTCCAGCTGCAGGGGATGAGAAGCCAGAGAAGGGATGACCTGGCCTGTGTCTTTGTAGAGCTCATCTCTCCCCCGGCTCCCTGGTGGCTGGAAGCAGTTTGTCTCTTCCTGCCCGCACAATGTGGAAAGGCAGCTGATGCCTCCAGGCTGCTGCTGACCATCAACATAACCCAGACGCCTCCTGTCCCTGGGCTACAGAGTGTGCAGGAAGGGGTTAAGCCTAAGGATGCATTGTGCACCAGGGCTCAGGGAACCTGACTGCAGGACTATCACCAAACCCAGACAGGGGGCTCAGCAGGGGAGGGTGACTGGGGACAGAGCAGTCCCGTGCTCCCTGGGGGCAGGACCCAGGGCCGGGTGGGGGGAAGGGGGAGGAGGCAGGGTGAAGAGGGTGCTAAGCCCCTGCCTGGGGGCTGCTGTGGAGCCTGCAGAGTCAGGGCAGGAACAAGCTGGAGCTTGCTTCCCCCTCACCACCACTCCAGAGCATAGCTGAGGGGTGGAGAGGCTTCCCCATACCAGCACGCTCTACAGAACTCTGGCACATGCAGGGCTCGGCGCCTCCTGGCCACTGGCCGGTGCCCCGGCCCAGAGGGTCTTGGGCTTTCCCAGGGTCCTGGCGCAGCCAGAGGCAGTGGGGGAAGGAAGGAGCCTGCTGGACCAGGGGCGGGGCTGGTTCTCCGCACAGTGCTGAGAGCGGGGGATAGGGAGGTGCAGCGGGGCTAGGGGTGAAGGGGCAAAGCAGGGAGAGGACAGTGAGGGGGGAGCATGTAAAGAGCTGCCGGGTGGGCAGCAGAGGCGACATATAACCAGCCACCGCCGGGTGCCTGCCCGCACTCACCAGCCACCACAGTGCACAGCCAGTACTGGCTGGAAATGGGATGGGGCCCTTCTGGTCACACCAGCACAAAGAGTGTGTGTGGTATCATAAAGTGGACAACTGGACTCCCTTTGACCCTGTTCCACTGCATGGTAAATTGAACTTACTGGCACAAGCTGGATAAACCCTGAGGCTATTGTATGTAGCCATTAGCAGTCTGCCGTGCTGAGGTTCATAGCTTACCTTGGAATCAGGGCCGGCTCCAGGCACCAGCTCAGCAAGCAGGTGCTTGGGGCGGCCAAGGGGAAAGGACGGCACGTCGAGCTCTTCTGCGGCAATTCAGCGGTGGGTCTCTAGGTCCTCTCGGAGGGAAGGACCTGTCGCTGAAGAAGAAAGCGCTGAGGTGGAGCTGCCGCCAATCAGCCGATCACGATCGCGGCTTTTTTTTTTTTTCTTTCCCACCGCTTGGGGCGGCAAAAACCCTGGAGCCGGCCCTGCTTGGAATGTAGTAAATCAGACCTGCAGCAGACTCTGCCACTGTGCTTCCAGGATTTCCTGTAATCTGATGGTGTGACTAATACTCTGTCAGAGAAAATACATCAGAGTTGGACGGTAGGTTCTTTTGATCAAACACATGCTTAGAAAAGCTACTAAAAATGTTGAGGGCTCTGCTGTATTCTGGTGTGTTCAGTAGAGGAAATGGCATAAGCTCGGCTTGAAGCATCCTTCTAGAACTCAGGCTAAAGCTGCTTCTGTGTGCTTGAAACATTCTGATAAGTCAGAATACACCTGTGGGGTTCATTAATGTGACAATTTATACACTCCTGTGGTTATGCAGGGCAGTTGCGGCTGTCCCTCTGTCCATCTGGGAAGGAGGCCATGCCCCCTTGCTACAAGGTCTCTGGAGGGGCACAGTTCAGGGGGAATTAGCACTGGGGCTCTGCCACTTGGTGGGGTAGAGTAATCAATAACCTCAGAGCCCAGGGCCTCAGGCAGTGCAGGGCACCAAACAGTTAGAGGACTATGGCCTGTAGTCAGGACACAGCAGTGAAGTCTATAAACTCAAGCCCTCAGACAAGGCAGGCAGCAGTCTATATGCCCAGACCCCCCCCCCCTCCCCGACAAAGCAGAGCACCAGTCAGGGGTACTGGCTCTGGCAGACTGCTGACAAACACAGGCCTCTTGGCCTAGAGTGGGGAGCCTGCCACACCCGGGTGCGGTAGCAGCGGGTAGGAGGTCACAGGCCAACCTGACTCCACCAGGTCCCAGCCCAGGGCCCTAATGGGGCAGAGTGCTCCGCCACTGGGTCAGCGGGAATCCACCCACAACATGCTGACTCGCTGTCAGTCAACACCACAGCCGAACTATATTCGGCTCCCTGGGGCTACTTCCTACACTTCCATTCAAGGGGGGTACTTGGGTCCCGGGGTCATTGTTCGTCTCGCCGGGGTAAACAGCTAACGTCAGCCCCAACAGCTCCTTGGAATCTCCGGAAATCCTTCTGGGTCTCAGGTGCTGTAGCGGCCGCTGTTGGGTCTAAGCTCCAACAGTGCATTGGAGACATCCTTCTCCTCTGGTGGTCCCTCTCCAACAGAGTTGGAGGACCCAACTTTTATATTTCCAGTTCCTGTCCTGCCCCTCTGCTTCCGGCAGGGTGGGTGTGGGTGTCCTGGCTCTGCCCCTAGGAGGTAGTCATGTCTGTCCCTCCCTCCATCTGGGATGCCACGCCCTTTCACTACCAGTTATTTAAAAGAAAGGCAGTAATTGCAATGTGTGGTTCAGGTACCATGTGACGCTCTGATTGGCAATAAAGTTCAATAGGCCCATTTTCTTGTTTCCCTAGAATGCTTCTAGCATATTACTGTTTTTTAAGGCAAAATTTTTGTGGTCACTTCTGTAAAGCCCTTTGTGCTCTCACAATTAGTTGAAATATTTTTGCATGACGACCTAATCTTCCAGCTTTGCTGCTTAACTGTATGCTTTGAAATTTTGTGATTTTTAACTAGGTAAATCCAGTCATCTTTTATATAAAAGAATAGATGAGTAAGGAACCATATAGCAAAGCTTTTGGGGGGGCCGTGAAAGGACTGATGAAGCCAGAATGTCTGCCGGTCATGACAGACACATCAATGACAGGTTGTGAGGGTAAACCCACTCCAAAAATTCTACGTCGGTCACTGCCACGGGGAAAGCGCATGGCGAGCTAAATACCCAGTAATCCAATCAGTTAGCTGCACAACTATAACCCTAGCTGACCATATAAACCCTCCTCAGAAAAACTGATAGGGATGAGTAGAAGAAACAAGAATTTGCTATTGGCAGGAAAGCAGCAGGACTTCATTGAATGTGGATCATAAAAATGATACCTCCAGTCACACGTTTTTGGCTATTTAGGAGGAAGAGAAATCCCAATGGACCCATTATTTTGTGCAGATTCCAACTTCCTTCTATGACTTCCATTATAAAACAGATTCAAAGGGCTAGATCCACAAAGGGGAATTAGGCTCAACATTACAGCACCTAACTTTAGGTGTCCTGCCATCCAGTAGAATCCTCAGTCCTGGGCTAGGCAGCCAGGCTCCCTGTACAATGTATGTGGAGAGTTATTCACCTAGGAATGGGATACATAAAAAGGCAGCACTGAACAGGGAGCTGCCTGAAATGGGAAATGCCAAGGAGAAGGATGTGGGATAAGATCTTCACCTCAAGAGATTTAGGGCCAGATTTTTAAGATATTTAGGTGCCTAGTGGAATTTTCAAACACATCTAGGGCAGTGGGCCCCAAACTTTTTACCTCCCCCCTCCCCCTCCTTTATTGCTGTCCACGCCCCTCAGGAGCAACGATTGGGAGTGGGGCCACGGTCCGGGATGGGGCTGCAGCTGGGAGCAGGGTTGCAGTTGGAGCTGGGGCCACAGCTGGGCCAGGACCCAGGGACCAAGGCTGTCTGCGGCCGGCAGCCGGAACCACAGCCAGTCTGTGGTCGGGTCAACAGCTGGGGTCATGGCTGGGTGCAGAGCTATGGCCAGGCTGGGAACCAGGGGCTGAGGGCCGGAAGTGGAGCTGCAGCCAGGGGCGGGGCTGGAGCAGGGCTGCTCTCTCCGCACCCCGTGGGGGCTGGCCCCACCAAACATTCCTCTAGTCCCCCCCTGGGAGGCACCCTAAAGTTTGGGGATCACTGATTTAGGGTGAAATCAGTGGGTATTAGATGCCTAGGTGCTTTTGAAAATCCCACCTAAATATCTTTAAAAATCTAGGCTTTAGGCATTTATTTCCACTAGGGAGTCACAGCCATGAATCTTCTGGAGTTAGGTACCTAAGCCAAGTCAGCCATTACTCACAAAAAACACCACAAAACACAACATGATGGTCATGCTCTCCTTCTATATTCATTTCACCAGAAAGCAAGAATAACTCTCTAGCCCAGTGGTTAGGGCACTCACCTGGCATATGGGATGGCGAGGTCCATGTCCTTGTTCCAACTCAGGTGGAGTCAGGATTGAACTTGAGTTCCCATATCCTGGCAGCGTGCACTAAGCACTGGAGTATAGGGTATAAGGATGTATTTTGTATAGGGCCTGACCCAGTAGACCTACTCTAAGGTTGGGCTGTGCTGGTGAGAGGTGGGGGCATGCCTAATTTGTGAATCCTGCTGGGATTTGGGCAAGGACTAGGCATCAGCACTGAGGCATGCACACAGCAGCCTACCATCAGAAATGTAGGCACCATGGGGACTTTACTGGTGGAAACTTAGCACCTAGGACTTTAGACACCTACAAGGTTAGGTAGCAACTGAGTTGGGATTCTGAGGTTCTCTGCTTTATACTTAGGCACCTCAGTCCTTTTGTGGATCTATCCCAAAGTTTGCACGAGTCTAAACGTTAGAGCATACAGTATAGAAAAATCATAAAATCATTTATATACAAAAATCTTTATTTAAAAAGTTACACAATTCCAGAAGAACACTACTACTATATATTATAAACATATGCCATAAAAAAAGAGTACAAATTGTATTACCATAGCTGCCATATTTGTTCCCTAACAGTATTACAAATTCTGCAATACATCAGATAGGCTATCAAGTGGGTCTGACCTACCTCTACACCTCACTGCTATCAAGGGGGAGAGTTATTGCAGAAAAGGAAGCCTTTATTTTCCACAACGAATGAAGGGAGCAAGAGTTGAAGTCATCTCTAAAATTACTTCATCTCTGGAAAGAAGTGAATTTCCTGATTTAGTCTAAATAGGGCAAGTCAACACCCTCAGTTTTCTGGAGGCCCATCATTAAAGGTTTGATTGCCCTTTTCTCTCTCCTCTTCCTGAAAAACTTCAAATAGAAACTACTCTGGAGTATTACGTTACTTTCCATACATAAAATTAATATCTGAATTTAAAATATTTAATTCATAGCTAAACTGAGGAAAAATCACTGTCATTTAGGCCCTAGTTAGTTACAGTAGAACCTCACTAAACTTCATACCCTATAGTTCACACAAAATGGTCTCTCCCTTCTTCTCAGCAAATATTTAATAGTGAAGTGCTGTAGTAAGGAATTGCATTACAGAGACTTCATTACTTATACAAAACATTACAAAATATTTAGTGACACTATCAAATAACTAAAACTCAATTAACATTTGTCCAATTAATATTGTGATGCATTATCAATACTTCCTCCCCCCCCCCCCATTTTGAATATTCCAGTCATTTGCAACGCATCTCCAACTCTTTAGGGAAACTAATGAGGTTTTACTGTATTCTTACAAGATGTTGCATATATTTAAAACTCTTGATACGGGATGGACTTCTGTTTGATAGAATTTTCAGTTATGCAGTGCTTAAACAAGTTAGCCAATGAGGTTATTCTCAACAATACTAGTGCAGAATGGTTTCTTGACTCTACAGAAGTCCCTGTTTGAAGCTTATTCAGTGAAAAATAAGTTTGTTTTGAGAGCACTTGAATTCCAGAAAGAGTGGAACAAGGGAAAGGAAGCAAATATTATGCCACAAGATTCCAAATATTCATAGTACTATTTACAAATCAATTCATTATTAAATTGACATTCTTGCTTTATTGAAAAAACCTTAATATAAAACATGTATTTTTGAGTAACAAAGAAATATGAATCAGTTCACAACTTTACAAGTGAATTTCATCATTCCAGTATCAACATTTAGACATCCATAAAAACAACAGGCAGAAGTTGTTTAGATACTAGTTGAATTTGTACCAATTACCTTTCTACAAATTGAGGTAATGTGAAAAACCCCTAGCATTAAAAAAAAAGCATTGACCTAAATTAAAGTACAAAAGGAAACAAGAAATAGAGAATATTCCAATGAAAACTAGTCACTTTTCCTGTACAAGCACAAAGTTGAAAGGAAAATCCTGCAGCACCTATGGATAAAGCTGTAGAACAACTTCAACAAGTGGGGGGTTAGAAAATCTGCCAGATGAGCTGAAGCAGACTGTTTCACTAAAACCCACCACCTGGCACATTACACGGACTGAAATAATTAATTATCCTGAGTACATCTGATGAAGGGCTCTAGTTAATAGTGATGAAGGACAAGCTTTACTTTTAGAACTCTCTCTTTAAAGTCTATCAACATTTTAAAATGACCACTTTTGCAAGTTTATTTGTTGTTGTGGCTGATCAAGATTCTTGACATGATTCAGATTTTTTAATTTCCTTCAAAAAGATATTTTCAACACGCAGTTTTTCAACCTCCTGTAAAGAGAGAAATATGGTACTCAGAATTAGAAGAAAGTCTGTCTTCAAGAGATTATACTTATTCTAACTTGTAAAAAGAAAAGTCACCTAAATCTGATGACATTAACAACTAATTTTTGCAAGCTGTACTACTTCTTTAGTGTTTTATAACTACAGGAGTAATTAAGCAAACTGGACAATACTGACATTGATGATGAAACTGACTAACTATGAATCAAACATTGTTGCATGGAATTGCAGGATGCCAGGAATAGTTAAATAGAGGAATGAGAATTCTAGTCTCCTGATCAAGCTTTTGCTTTCTGTTTTACCTCAGATCATTTATTTAATCTGTATTCTAATCTCTGGGACACATACCTCAGTAAGTTTGGCATAATCTTTCTTTAGTTTCACAAGATACTGAATCTTCTGGTTTAGGTTTTGGTGACCTACTAACTTCCCGTTCTCCACAGCGAGAAACTCTACTTGCTTCCTTAGCAAGTCCATCTCCTGTAATTAAATAATAAATTAAATACAAATGTGTGTCTTTTTTTGAGGTATTCAGATTTTAAGAAAGCTGTTCCTTTTGAAATTGGCAATACTGCTACAGTAGGACCTCAGAATTACGAACACCTCAGGAATGGAGGTTGTTTGTAACTCTGAACAAAACATTATGATTGTTCTTTCAAAAGTCTACAACTGAACATTGACTTAATACAGCTTTGAAACTTTACTATGCAGAAGAAAAATTCTGCTTTTCCTTTTTTTTTTTTTAGTAGTTTATGTTTAACAGTAGTGTACTGTATTTACTTTTTTTTTTTTTTGGTCTGCTGCTGTCTGTGTACATCCGGTTCCAAACGAGGCATGTGGTTGACTGGTCAGTTCATAACTCTGAGGTTCTACTGTATTTAAGTCTGTTGTAGCATATAACATACCTGTGGGTCCATCCACCAATTGATACCTACTTGTTACTCACTCTCATTGGCTACTAGACTAGATTTCTCTAGTGGACAAGTACAGTTGGCTGATCTGTATTTCAGATCGCATCTCTGCATAGAACTTCCCTTGGCATTTGATTACTATACTACGAAATATAGTTGAAATAAAAATAATCTATAAAATAAAAAGCTACATTTTGGGAGGCAGTCCTTGATTCCTTTACTGTTTGCTGGTTAATTCACAATATTGACTATTTATCATGGGTTTGTCTCCCAGTCAATGAGGTTCTACTGGATACAATTAGTGAAAGGAAGTCACACATTGTTTATAACCTTTTTAATTTTGTCTCTCTCTTCACAGGTTTCTTCCAGTTTTGATCTCATTTCTTCTTTTTCCTGGAATGTTTTTGACTCCAAAGCTCTTGTTCGTTCTATTTCCATGGTCATTTCAAGATAGCCACTCTCTGTGCTCTTAAGGGCATTTTTGGTCTCTGCTAATCTGCAGATATAGAAGTATTATAAAACACATCAAATTAACCACGTTAATGCATTCACATCACTCCTCTATATCCCATCACGTTCTTTTATTAAAAGGTCCTTTTGGCATACGTGCCCTGGTATATGTTAATAGGTACTGTTTAACATTGGTACATAATCACCATCTTCAATTGCCCGATCTTCTAAGGGTATGTCTACACTGCAATTAAAAAGCTGTGGCTGGCCTGTTCCAGCTGACTCGGGCTCGTGGGGCTTGCGCTAAGAGTCTGTTTAATTGTGGTGTAGGCATTCAGACTTGGGCTGGAGTGCACACTCTAGGACTCTGCAAGGTAGGAGGACCCCAGAGCTCGGACTGCAGCTTGAGCCTGAACATCTACACCGCAATTTAACAGCCCCTTAGCCTGAGACCTCGGAGCCTAAGTCAGCTTCACGGGCCAGCTGTGGTGTCTATTTGCAGTGTAGACATACTCTAACTAGTGTCCTTCACTTGGGATTCAATGCTGGGAAAGTATTCCATTTCAAGCTTAAATTTCCAACTCTCTCAACTAAGCTAATGAAACTGGAAATGGAATCCTAGCCTACAGGAACTTCCTAGAGTGCACATCACCCACAAAAATTCAGCACTCAGAAGGTGAACTCAGATTCTCTTATATGAAGATTATATTACTACTATATTTGATTGCATACTGGTGAACATCTCTTCACATATAGAATTATAGCTCACAATTCATTCAGCCTGATGCTTTAAACATTCTTTTTCTCGATCACAAGACCAGAAGCAGTGCTCAGGAAACATTTTGCTCTGCCAAAACATTTCTAGCCCTGGCAGGTTGTGAAGTGTAAGATCTTAAAATGTATGTGTTACCAGTATTTCCACTGTTAATGAATATACACTTGTGAACCTATTAATGTTTTACATAAACTTGATACAGTTTCACTTCCATTTTTCCTCCCCAGAAGTCTGAGAGACTGAGTACCAGCACTGGTGCAAAAAGCAGGTCCTGTTCCCACATTCAAGAGGAGCAACAAAAGGCCTAAAGATGAGAAGAGACACCAATAGACAATATCTTTTCTGTCTTTTGTCTGATATTTTCTCCACTTAAAAGAGAACTTGCAAAGGTGGAAAAAAACAGGCCTCATGCCTTATTGCTTCTTTATGATGCAATAAAAACAGCCTGAAAGGTTTGTTGGAAAAGGTGATTCCTCCCATCCCACCTTGCTTTTTACATTAGTAATTCAGGTCTTTTCTACTCTAGAAAACTCTTTGGTGACCAGAGCACTAGTAAAATATGACACTACAAGAGAAGATTAAAAGCTGAGCATTGGAGAGGAGACAAGAATTTTTGTCTGACTGGTTAAAACACTTATTTAAATCTAGTGCTTAATGAACATGGGGGACACAAGGTGTCTTTATTAAGGATTCAGCGTTTTGCCTCTTCAATTTAGGTGAAAGTGCTCACAGTACACACCCTGAGACACTTACCCACCCAAGAAATCCTCTAGCTAAGCCAGGGGATTCCAGATTTGACATTCTCTATATTTCCAAGGTTAAAAACATCAATTAGGGGGAAAAAAATAGACATTCACATCATCTTTATATATAAACAGCAAAAAAAACCCAAACCCATTTAAAAAAAAAATTCTTTGCCAGTCACCTTTAATTCTTTTGGCCCACTGACACTCTTCTTGAATGTAAAAAAGGAACTGCTGATGACAGCAGGCTGCATGGGGCTTTGCTGGAAGAAGAAACCATGGAAGTGATACAAATATTGATTTTAATATTTAAACTCTAAGCAGCACCAAACTATTGTGGTCATGGGCACATCAGAAATAAAACCAAGTTAAATAGACAAACTAGAAGTTCTATATAATGTTCAACAGCAAATACTGACAAAAACGGGAGGTGATGCATGGTTTAAAATCAGCTTCTTCTGTTTAGAATTTTGCTTCCCTCCTATTCCTGCCATTTGAAATCTGATATCACCGGAGAAGCCAATAGTCTCAAATTCCTAAAATTGGAGAATAACGGTTTACACAATTTGCAAGATTTTAGATGATGAACAGCAGAGATTCCACGTTTTGTGTGGGGTGGGAGTGGAGAGAGAAGTTTATGGTAATCAGAATGCTGATGTGAATGTAATGTGCAATATCTAATGTGACGTCAAGGCTAGAAACAAATGCTACACACATTACTGGAAAGCTTAATTTTCCCTCTCTCTAAAGGTGTATTCATTTCTAGCACTAAAGACTTAAGATATGAACATTAAATGAAGCAATCCTCTTGGTTCCTTATACCAGCAGTGTTACTTTGACACTGATTCAACTGTTGGAACCTATCTTTCTTTCTTTGTTTACATGACCTCTGCCCTATTAAAGCAGATTTTGAAGAATATTTAGGCAAACTTGAAAACAGTTATCCATCATGGCTTGACTACTGTCCACCCAATATGCAGCATATATGGGTTTCTAGCATACCCTACTGTGGAAGCCACACTGACACATACTCAAAGAATCTCATGCAGTTTCAGCATATTTCAGAGCACTTTACCTAGACAGGAGCTTTGTATCAAATGTAGAAACTGCTACTGCCACCTACTGATGAAAAATGCTAAGAACTGAATGTTTATTTTAAAAGGTAAACAGGATTTCTGATTTTAAGCTTTTTTTTGTTCATATCTTCAATGTTAGTTGGAAAATAATGTCTTTTTTAAGATGTAAGTAAATTATTTTCAGTATTTAAAGCAGTTTATGATCCAGTTTTCAGGGTGATGAAAAATATTTAACTTACTCTGATCTAATTTTCAGTATTTCTTCCATCGCTTTATTCTGAAAAAGGTTCAAAATACGAAGCGTTACATCAGTAAAATTTAGAAGTTATAACAGCATTTATATACAATTGATTATTTAACAGCAAGCTTATTAGTCTTTTTTGACCCAGAAATAATCCTGTAACACTACTGTGGCTAATATTACCAACATTCACAGCTGACTATTAAGAGGTATGGTGTCCTTGTTATGTAAACATAATCCCTCCACTGGATGACCCACAACCAGCCAGTGCAGCTGTAAGACTGGGTTGCAGTGTCTGGGAAGTGCGTAGCCAGGGCTCTTTCAGCACATGCCATGAGCAGCCTCCACTGTAACTTAATATTGCTTTCTTTGGGCAGAAACCTCAGGAGAGGAAAGTGGTACAAGCTGCAACTCTGGCCTTGTCTCCACTATGGGGCAAGTCGACCTAAGTTATGCTACTCCAGCTACATCTTTTGTTCTGTTTCATATCAATGCAAAATTTATAATTCTCGTGAATTCTAAGGGATACTGGGCCTGATTCAAATCTACCATTGCTTTTACACTGGTTTAACTTGATTGAATTCAACAACAGTAATGATTAGGGCCCTACCAAATTCACGGCCATGAAAAATGTGTCATGGACCATGAAATCTGGTCTTGTGTGTGATTTTACCCTATACTGTACAGATTTCAGGGGGGAGACCAGCGTTTCTCAACTTGGGGGTCCTGACCCAAAAGGGAGCTGCAGGGGGGTCATGGTCATTGCCACCCTTACTTTTGCACTGCCTTCAGAGCTGGGTGGCCAGAGCGACGGCTGTTGGCCAGGTGCCAAGCTCTAATGGCAGCACCCCTCCAGCAGCAGCATAGAAGTAAGGGTGGCAATACCTTATCATGCTACCCTTTCTTCTGCGCTGCTGCCATCAGAGTTGTGTGGCTGGAGAGTGGCGGCTGCTGACTGAGGGCACAGCTCTGCAGAGAGCAGCACAGAAGTAAGGATGGCAATACTATGCCATCCTTACTTCTGCGCTGCTGGTGGTGGTGGCGGCTCTGCCTTCAGAGCTGGGCTTCCAGCCAGCAGCCACCGCTCTCCAGCTCTGAAGGCAGTGACGCTGCCAGCAGCAGTGCAGAAGTAAGGGTAGCAGTACTGCAACCCCTCCTCTTCCCCCACAATAACCTTGCAAACCCCACCTTTCACAGCTCCTTTTTGGTTCAGGATCTCTACAATTACAACACCGTGAAATTTCAGATTTAAATAGCTGAAATCATGAAATTTATGATTTTTAAAATCCTATGAGCGTGAAACCGACCAAAATGGACCCTGAATTTGGTAGGGCCCTAGTAATGATGATTTACAGCAGAGTAAGAGAGGAGAATGAGAACCAGTGAGCTTGATTCATCTTCACTGGGACATGGAGGCCATGTCTACACTTACTCAACGCTGCCGTGATCTATGCACAACGCTCTCCCATCAACTTACCTTACTCCTCTCATTCTGGTGGAGTACCTGAGTTGACCGGAGAGCACTCTGCAGTTGATTTAACGGAACTTCACTAGACCCGCTAAATCAGCTCCCGCTGCATAGGTTGCAGCAGCGTCGATCCCCAATAAGTGTAGACATGGCCTCTATTTCCTGGTGAAGATTAATCAAGCTCAGTGGGTCTCATTCTCCTCTCTTATTCTGCTGTAAATCATCATTACTGTTGTTGAATTCAATTGAGTTAAAGCAATGTAAAAGCAATGATAGATTAAAATCAGGCCCAGTATCCTTTAGAATTCACGAGAATTATAAATTTTGCATTGATATGAAATAGAACAAAACATGAACAGCAACACTTACAACCAGCAAAACAATTGAACATCATATAAAAAGATATAATACCTTTGCTAGTCTCTCTTCAGCAATTTCCTTGTCTCTCTCTTTTAGGTGCTGAATGTCAGAGTGCTTGTGACCACTGTAGAAGTCCAAGAATGAGAATTCATCTTTCTTATGTGCAAAGGGAACCATTTATAACACAAGAGATGCACCAGAAAAAACTAGTAATACTTGTAATTTTCTTAATGCTTGCTCAAAGTCTGATTACCATATATCACAAAATATAGTTCTGGAAGCAGTTTAAACTTTTATATTCTTAAGAGTTTTAGTTACCAAAAATACATTCTCTCCAAAAGAAAGATTTTTGCTACGTGCAGAGAAATCAGCATTTTAATTAAAAAAAAGTTTCATTTGGTGTTGGTTTACGAACAGGAGTGTCTAATACAGAGCTTTATGATAAACCTCAGGGTTTCAAGTAAACATTTTTAGCTGCCACAATTTTGATACTCCATATGGTTTGCAGAAAACAACTCCCTCCTAAGAGAACTCAGTGGTCTTGCTCAGTTAAGAGGAAATGATTTTTATTCAGAATATTTAGAGACTTGTTTGAGTTTAACAGGAGATAACAAAAACACTCAAGAAACAGTTGGAAGAAAAGATAAACTATCAGAAAGTAAAAAAGTGTGTTTATTTTCCTTTCATGAGACGCTTGTGATTATCTTTAATATTTTAGAAAAATGATATGAGAAGACATATACATATACTATAGGCAGGGCTGGTAGCAAGGCCTATTATTCAGACAGCAGAAGATGGGTACAGGAAGAGAAAGGATGGTCTCACAGGGAAGGCAATTGAATCCTGCCTGGAAATCTGAATTTCATCCCTGCCAGACTTCCTGTGTGATGCTAGTCAAGTTACTGACCTCTTGTGAAAAGTTTCTTATATATTCCTTATTTACTGGGTGCCTGATTGCGACCTTGTGATCTGATTTGCAGAAGTGCTGAGTGCCTGCAGCTGCAATTAAAGTCAATGGGAGCTGAGGTTTGAACATATTAAGTGCTACATACTTTGAAAAATCATGTCCACGTGTCATGTCCCAAATCATGTCCCAAAATTAGTTGGTACTTGACCTCTCTCTTTGAGCCTCAGCTCCCTGTCTGTAAAATGGGGATGATATAATACCCTCTCGACACACATAGGGATGTTGTGAAAATAAATTAATGTTTATGAAGCAACCAGATACTATAGTGATGAGCACCACAGAAAAGCCCATGAGGAAATTAATAAATCTGTCTTCAGAGCCGGGTTTGAATAGTGTGCAGTAAATGAGGCATGGGACACCACATTGCAAAATGAGGAAACAAAATATTGGACAACTGTTCATTAAGTGTGCACCATCTATTCTGTGCACCGAATGAGGCTGGGGTCCGGTGGGAAAAAAAACCAGTATACGATAATGGAAAAATGGTATCCTAATACATAGGCACAAGGGAACTGAATTAAAGTTGCACAGGCATCCTTAATTCTCGGATTTCCTAACTTTTAAGTTCTTGACTTTGCAATCTTAATAATGTTCTAGTTTTTTATGTGGAAATATATCTAAAATATTCAAAGACACTTCTACAACTACTTGTCACTGTTTCAGTATTTTTGTGCCATGAACATTTGTCAGTTAGAGAATTTAAATTAGAAAAACTTTGTAATGTTCTAATTTTCAATGCTTTCTAATGGAAAGGCAGATTCAGGTCCTACTTTATATCCAGTTGTAAGGTGCCACACCTTTGTGTCTGACTTGTCCTTTATTACATTAAGTTTTTTCCTTAAGTGATTTATAATTAGTAGTGACAAAACCTCATATTACACTGATTTATGCTTCAAAACAACTTCATATTTAACACTTTGTAAAACCTCTAGGGAATTCATCAAACAGAAAAACACCAGAACAAATGAAGATTTTGGGAAAAAAAACAAACAAACAAAAAAAAAAGTCCAAAACTAAGAGCTTAGCCTGCAAATTCAGACAAAGATCATATTTTTTCATCTAAGGGTATGAACCAGTTTGAAGCCTTTTCATCAATCATTTTTCCATTTTGCACAAAGCATAGAAACAGTTATGTTTCTTACTGTCAAAAGATGAGGTGTGGAATCCTGACTCCATTTAAGTCAATGGCAAAACTCCAATTGATGTCACCGGGACAGCATTTCATTTTGTCTATTTTTCTTAATATGGATAGTGTTTATATTCTATTACTTTTCCCAGTTAAAAGCTGCACGAACAGATAGTTAGGAGTTATAAACCTGTTTCTTTTATAACTTAATTGTTGTACTGTAATCATTTATAATTTCAAAGGCAATACTATTTACTGGCCATTAAAGCATTTCCATAAAAATAGGTTTAATTGAGTCTTCTTAGTTTAACTAGTTCTGATACAGTACGTGTAATACCCTACTTGCAGTAAAGAAAGAATTACAATTTAGTTTACATAATCACTTAAGGGTTAGGACAGCTTTTACCGGTTCTTCCTTTCTCTCTGATACTCTTCAAGCTGGCTCTGTAGGTTCCTATTATTCTCTGTTAATATCTGCATTTCCAGGCGCAGGTTTTCCAGTTCACATAACTGTCCCTAAACCAAGCAAGAAAAACACGTTATTTTAACACTACACCACAATTCTTGTTTTCGTTTCCAAACAATTTCCAGTAAAGTACAGAAGGAACAAATATTCTGAAACTGTTCAATGGAAGACATAAGAAATTCTCTGTCAAGATCCTATCATGAGCATAATTTGGGGATAAGGCGTTGCCCCCTCGCCCCAAACAGCAAGCCTCAGGCAGGCTCAGAATTGGCTCCCCACCCTCCACTCCACACGCAGCCCTGTTGGCCTGACTGTAACTGCCCTCCCCCGCCCAAATACAGAAGTCAAACTACACCTATGGATCCCATACCAATAAAGCGTGACCAAAATTTGCTTTGCAGAAAGCCAACGTTGCTGGTATATCAGCAACAGAGATTGCAACAAAGTGATACAAGAGACTATCTTTTTTTCTATCAGCTGATTGCTCGGCTTCTTTAGAATGCTACCAGCCCAGGAAAGGAGAAGATCAAGAGCAGGCTTCCTGCATGGCAGTGCAGAGTGCCAAACACCAACCCACTAGGATAGTTTATACATTTCATATTAACTTTAACCTTAAAAACTACCTTTTCTGTTTACTTCACATTACCTTTAGCCTTAGGATTTCATCATTTTTAGCTGTTCTTTCTTCACTTAATTCAGATACAAGATGTTCCAGAGTAATGGCAGAAGCTCTCCGATCTGCTATTTCCTGCTCCTGAGTTTCCAGGAATTTTGCCAGATTTACACCAAAATTAGGGGGAGTTTTTGGACTCTGACAAGTAAAAACAGTCATACTGAGAAGGAGGAGTCTTCCCTATACTGCAGAAGTATACATTAAAAGATTTTACTTGTTAATGCTGTGTAACTAGGAGACAAACATCAATAATGCTGTTTACCTTACAAAACAGAAATAGGATTTCATAGACTATACAACTCTTTTCAATATACCATCACTATTTCTGTACCCAGTCTAAAGATGTTTTCCCTCCCACACACACACACACTGCTTTGCTTCTTCAGTGAAGAAAACTACAGTACATAATTAAAATGAAATACTATACCTGTGGCAGCGCTATTGCAGCAGAGTCCACAAAGCAGTCTAATTGTTGCATTTTTAGTTCATAGTCACTTTTCCTCTTTTCCAGTTCTTCTGTTTTTTTGTCCAGCTATTATAAAGCCCAATCAATTAAAATTCAGTTTGCGCTTAAAGTTCACAGAATGTTGAAAGAATTAAAGCAAAAACTAGTAGCTTTTAAGTATGCAAGTTTACTCTATATATTCTGAGTACTTAAATATATTAGACTTCACACTATGTTTTCTCGTATCAACAGTTCTTCCACATTTACTGTACCTACGGTCTTGTTCCCTTGTTGATCTCCAAGCAAACACTATTTAAAAACATTTAAACAAGGTACTATGTTAGCAGCTAATCTGCTTCTTTTTGACTAGCATTCAGCCTCACTCTACTTGGGGTACGTACACAACACAATGAAAATCAAGCTGCTGTGTGTAGTTACATGGTCAGTGAAAGGATCTGGCAGGGGAAGGCAGCAGGGAAACACTCTGGCAGTGGGGAGCTTCCAGAGCCTTTCCCTACTGCCTCCTCTTGCCAGAGCCTCTCTCTGTTGCCAGAGTCTTTCCCTGTGGTGGAGAAAGGCTCCAGCAGGACGTTCCAGTGTAGATGAGGGAAGCACTGTTTGGGAGAATGGAAACCCGTACAAGGTACATAGAGAGTGCTCATGAGTCTCTTTACTCACCTAAGCAGTGCCTCACTATCTACATTACTACTAATACTCGTGTTAGGGGAGTGTGCAGTGTATGTACTCTACACACTGGTGTAAGGAGCATGCAGGACAGATGTACCCTAAGGTAGATGGATATTTGTGCTCCAAAATATATTAGGGGTGACTTCAAATCACCTTCTTACTTTGTATCATTTAGACAGATCATCAGTTACCCCCATGATACTATCTACAAACAAACTATCACATATGACAAGGAGGAAAAAGAAAACCCTGTTTTGTATTGCTCGGACTTCAGGTTGCTTTGTCTTTATTTCCACTCTCATGTAAAATCAAAGCCTTCAGAATTAACACTTGTGCTAGCTTAGGACTCCCCATTAGCAAGGTTGTAAAGCTTATCCAGACCTTTGTTCAAAATCCTTTAAATTATCACTGTCTAATGCAGTGAGAGATTGTTAACAAAAAGCAACCAGTTAGGGAACTGTGGGTAGATGGCAATGTATGATGTAAGTCTCTCAAAAAAATGAATAGCTGACTCTTTAGGATGAACTTCCTAAATTTTACCTGTTCCTTAAGTTCCTGAATTAAAGCTTCTTTCTTTACTAAGTCTTCTTGTGCACACTGAAGCAATACTGCATGTTTTTTAGAAGCCTCTGTTAACATGCTTAGCTGCTCAGTGGTATGGTTCAGGTCTTCATACAGGAGCTCTATCTGTTTTATTTAAATAGACAAACAAATGTAGGAAGAGTGAAATAAATAGAAATAAAATACCTGCTTTGGAGTAAAGTGGTTTACAGTAATGGTTTATTAATTACAAAGGTCCCTTTCCCTCTACCTTTTTTTTGTTTGTTTAAATAAGGTTAGAACTAAAGTAAATATTCACCTCACAAAGACATGGTAATATAGACCCCAAATTAGTTAAGGTCTAAAGTGAAGTCTGCAATCTTATACTATTCCCTAGATCGCTCGCATAGTGGAGATCTATTTGCAGAGGAAGGGAGGTTTGAGAGGTGAACAGTTTGTTCTGGTAGATGTAGGAATGGCGCTAAGTTGAAGAATAGAGGTACTATGTATACTCTTGGGGGAATTCTGCATCACTGTGTGCACACATAATTCATGTCCCCCGCAGATTTCTTTGCTTCCCTGCAGAAAAAAGGCTGACAGGGAAGCAAAGGGAACCTGCAAGAGCAGTCACGCACCACTCCCTAGTTGCACAGGTACATCATTTCAAGCACCCAGAGCAGCCGGTGGAGAAGTAAATCACTGCAAGGCTGGGGACACCCCAGCCAATGGCTCCTACCCTGAGCCAGGATCAGCTGCTAGTCCCAGCTGAGCTGGAGGCAGGAGAGGACGGAACTTCCTCTTCCCGTGCAAGGAGTGGCTGGGGCTGTGTCAGACCCACCCCCAGAAACCTCCCCCGAGCTGCAGGAAGCTCAGCATCCTCTTCTACTTCCTGCCCCATCACTCCTCAGCTGTGGGAGGAGGGGTCACAGTACAGAGAGCTGCTCCCCATCCACCCAACCCCCGTGCATCAGGACCTCCCAGACCCAGACATCTCCAAGTGAGGTTAAAATCCATGTAAATACTTTAAACTAAAAATCAAATACGTCCAACTCATCTGTAGCAGAAACAATCACAATATAGTACTGATGTTAACACTCTTACATTAACTTTATCAGCTGCCTGTTTTCTCTCCAAGGCTTCTCTCAGCTCCTCAATCTGCCTTTCCTGATCCTCTATGATTGCTTTGTTTTTGTCTTTTGCAGCCAGGGCAGAATTATACTTCCACTAAGAAAACAGCAAAGTTAAGTTTTAGGACTATGACAATGCAAGCAAGATATCAAAGAAAATTGCTAAAAGCATCTCAGCTGTTGGATCTTGGGGTCTTGAGATGACAGAACTATAAAATACTGTTTAGAGAATTGTCTGAGATAACAATACTAAAGGTCCAGTGAATAGAAGTATTACTGCTTGCTAAATCCCACAAACTAAGGTTTTGCATCAGAACTAAAACTGAGATTATAAATTCAATGTCATCTGACTATTTTAAGATCATATCTATAAGTGATAGTCATGCCTTGTTCCTTTCCTAGAACTGTTAATATCCTGTGTGACCATGGGTCAGTCAAAGGCTCCACCTCTAGCATTTGTAAAACAGGTATAATGCTAACCTACCTCATAAGGATCTTGTGAATAAATGTGTTTGGAAAGTACTTTGAGATCTTCCATGAAGATTGCAATGAAACAGAGAACTATTTCCGATAGGATAAGTGTGTATGCTGGGTGTACCTGATGTAATATGCACACAGAAAAATTATAGTTCATATTCTGAAGTTGTATGTTCATTTCTATGCTGAGTCCTTTTGGGTTCACAGTACATGTCAAATACTGCATGTGTTGCTGTATCAGTTTGCAATAAAACAAAGTATAAAAGACTGCAAGACCTCTGTTTAAAAAAAAAAAAAAAAGCACACTGTAAAGCAGAAGACAAAAGTCTCACAGCTTCAGTGAGAAAGCACAATTTAGTAAGTAAGGGCCCACCTCCTGCAAGTACTTATGCAAGCAAATAACTTTATTATAAGAATCTTATTGAGTCACGTGTGCTTGCAAGACTGGAACCTAGGAGTTGTCTCATAACTACAGTTTCTTTCCTACAAATGAACTCAGTGACTTCAGCTTCATTTACTGATCTCTCAAACCACCAATTTCTCAACAAAATTAAACATGAATGTGTCAGCTGATTGAAGCTCACAGGAACTGAGTAGGTCCAGTAAGAGAAATGTCTGTCTACTCACCATGTGGAAAAAGTTCAGTTTCCAAGACCACACTAGGCATAAACTGCTCAGAAGAACACAACAAAAGTTGAAAGAAACTCAGCCTACAGCAAATTACGCTGTTTCACATTTATGATAAAATATGTAATTGAAAGTGTTCAGCCTGGCATTCCATTCCATTTTTGTGATACCCAACATTGCCCCACATCTTTTCAAAAATGGAACATACATTTACGTCCTCCAGCTCTCTTGTCAGTCCATCAATGGATTCTGTCTTGTGACTAATAGATGTCCTAAGCTCCTGGATCTGGCTCATCAAGTCAGATACAACCTCCTGTAAAAGAAGAAAAATGTTGAACCCCAATTTCACTGAACTTTGTTACTATTTAAATAATTTTTGCTTAGCCCATATTTCACTTTGAACCAAGAAAATATTTGGAATGGTTTTTTTTAAGTTACTTTGATTAGAGTGTGAAGGAACAGTACAATTTTTGATGTTAAAAAGCACCTTTCTTTACCCTAAGGTTAACAAGAGTTAAATAGCTTATTTACTATTCCAAGGTTAAAAGGAAAAAGACTGTTTTGTAGTAAAACTGTTTAGTTCCACTCTGATCCTCTTCTGGTAGAAGGTTATGAATGTTGCTGTAAGAAGCAGGTGGAAACTTAATGGAGTGAGTCATCTTCAAGAAACCATTACTAGACTCTGGATTTAGTGTGGCAGTTCCCTCCAATCCCACCCAAGCTCCCTAAATTTTTCCTTTGTTATGAAAGCAGAGCAAGTCAGGAATTGATTGACCATCCATGACAATGAGTTCCCATATAATTTCTTAAATGTATGTTATACTCAATGATAAAAGTTATTCACCAAAGGAGCTTTCAGAAAACTGGTGAAGCTACCTTAAATGAAACGTGGATTGACTTTACTGACAAGAATTACAGTGAGATTCTTACTGTGTCATTCCTATGGTTTATAATTTCAATTCCTCAGCAGATGAGCCTGACTGGAAACTCCCTGTCAATCAACAGGTGATACGTTCATGACCTTGTGTTAGCTGTTTTGTCCAGCAGACAGCACAACTCCCTTTTGTCTTCCCTCTCCAGCTGTCCCCTTATATCTCCACCCTGTTTTCTCTGGCACTGTGCCAGCCTTCTTTCCCCAGCTGTCTTGAAGACCCTGTGCCAGATGTATGAGAGCTTTTTCCACCTATTATCACAGTTAGGAAGGGCTTGGCTTCCAGCTCTGCTGCAAAGAAGTCAATTTCTTTCAGAACTTGTGAACCAACAATAAAAAGTAGCTACCTTGTCAGCAGTGTTAGTCTTCTGCAGAGAAGCAATAACCTCTTCGGCAGCAGCCAGATTCTGTTCTAATTTCTGCAACTTTGCTTCCTGGAAGAAACTTTATTTTAGTTATGGAAAAAGCCCTCAATTACCTCTTATGTACATTTAGTATAAACGTAACACTAGGAATAACGCAAGAGAGACAGCTGTACTGCTTAATATGCTGGAGGGGCTAAAAGGTATCATAGTAGTTAAAAAGCAACTGTGATTCCTGAGACTTGAAAGCACTGAATTTGTTTTGCTATTAAACTTTAAACAGTTAGTTTAATAAAAGTTCTATTGCCATTAATATACAGGGAATCCAAGAAAACCCAATTGTCAAAATGTGCTTTTATACCTGCTGCTCACATCGTGTCACCATTTCAGAGGACTGTTTTTCCAGCTGTACATTTTCAAGTACTTTCAAGAGTTCTCTAGAAGAGAAGGAATATTTTTCTTGTAAGAGACTTAATCAAAACATAAGAAAAGACAGCTTGAACAAGGAACTGACTATGTAGGTTGGCCTTCGGTCCCATTTAGTTCTAAAGGTTCTTTCACTACCAGCTGATTAATGCTATTAAAAAAAACGAATGGTTCAGCTTGCAGCCATACATTGCAGCTGATGCTAGACCTTTCACATACCAAAGAACATTTTTATAATGAAACTGTTCATTAAAAATAATTAAAAAGAAGTAGTGCTGTCTTTAGTGGGTAAAGACACGGACTAAAAATTCATCACGTAATCATCGCTATACTGCCTGGGGACAAAAATCTCTAACAAGCTTTTCTGAATGGGTGTTTTCAGGTGAACTGAAGGTGTTATTGTTGCCTCATCTGTTTCTTATTGTTTTCTCTTTTTAGAAAGAGAACGGATATCTTAGATACTAAAACATTTTTCTCTTTATATCAAGAGATAGATAATGGCAATTACAAAATACATGAAAAGATACACCATGCATAGTGATTTCAGAGATTTAAAGAACTCACCAGTCTTTGGGCCAAATTCATTCCTGGCAGTTAACTCAGAGGTGAATATTTTCCACAACAATGCATTTAGAAGGTTTGCATTTTTATTTTTGGAAAAAGAAATGTATTTCATAGCAAGAACTACGAAAAAAATGAAGCTTAGCATAGAATGAAACCATTGACTTCAATTAGAAATCAAACCCACAACAACACTCACTTTGAATTATTTTCTTTGTCTTCTTGTAATTGCATTGTTAGTTTTTGATTACGTCCTTTTTCTGTTTCCAAAAGTTCTAAAAGATTCTAAAACACATAATATAATTTTTTATAACATTCTGTTTGAAGTGTATCGATAAAAATATTTTAAACTCTTCTGTTAGGCATTTGGATATTTGGTACCAACATTATTTATATATATATATATATATATATATATATATATATATATATAATATATTTATAAAAAAATAATTTTAAACCAAAAGATTAGAAAGGAGGAAGAAAAAATAAAACACTCAAAATGCTACATAAAGCATACACAAAACAGAAACAAAGAGTTCTTGAACCTTGTCCTGAATAATTCTAAAGGTAAACTCTAGTGCATGCTGACAAGTCAGCAATTCTATTGCCAACCACCTCAGTTGTCATTATGAGAGATAGCAGACCTATGGTTAGATAAGTCTTGAATAATTTAGGATCCTAAGGGGCACAAATTAACACAATTTTCAATTTAGGTTTTAATTTTTTTCAGTTGTAATACTATACAGTGTTATTTTTAAAAAGGAATGTATAGTTTCCAGTCTGTCAGTTATTTCTTTAAATGCCAAAAGAGAGACCTTGAAACAAGTATGCTGATCAGGTAGCCAGCATACAACACAGAAAGGAGGCAAAAGCATTTACAAAAGCCCTTGAGCAGCCTTGTTGCTGTGTTCTGCAATCACTGAAGTCTGTGAAAGGTTTTCAAAGAAAGCAGCAACTAGATTGCAGGACAGTGATCTAACACCAAGAAATAATAAATCACTATGACAAGACCATTATTGCCAATGTATAAAAGCACCAACTTTCAAATATTTCAGAGATGCCATTTTTAGCCAGAATTGAAATCTAAACCCTCCAGGGTATTCCTCCCAATATTCATCTCAAAAGCAATGCCCAGTTTCTTTATCAACTAGCCCATCTTAATCAAGACCTGTCAAATGATAATGATTTCTTTGGTAGACAACAGAAATTTAGCATAATGTGATTTGATATCTTCTTATAACCAATGGTTTTCAAGAGTTGGCTGGAAAATTAAATAAACTCTGGAAGTAACACCTTAGATAGGACTATCAAAATAGTGAATTTTTTTGGCCCAACATTGGTAATGTCATTTTAATGAGACGAGTTACATAATTTGATTAAATGAGAGGTGCGATTATACTGTGTAACAGGTTTGGCTTTCTTACATGAAGCTCGGTTTTCAGTGCTTCACTTTCTTGTTTGTTGTCTTCAAGCTGTTGCTTCAGCTGATCAGTTTCAAACTTCATTACTTCCTGTAAATTGTCATAGTCATCCTGCAGACTTGTTTTTCCTTCAAGAATCTTTTCATGTTCTAGCCTTCATTAAAAATTTTTTTTGACATTATTAGAAAACAAGAATTTGTACTGGACAATAAAAATAATTATATTTTAAAAGCTATAAATAATCTACAGAGTGTTTTATAAAAAATGGATGTCATGTCAAGACTTACAGGCTTTGGTTATGATATTTTTATGACAACTCCCAAAATATTAAGTGACACCTCAAGTGTTTTAAGCAGGGCTTTGGAGTGGAGCCCGGAGCTGGAGTACGGACTAGTAGGTTTTTGCCTGGAGCTGGAGCAGAGCATTCAAAAATTTGATTGCTCCAAATCCCTGGTTTTTAGGGGCACTGGTGGAAATGGTGGGAGAGAGGCTGTGATGTTTTGGACGTACAGCCACTGCTGCTTTCCTCTAAAAAGAGCCAAGATTTACACCCTTAAAGGGAGGGATAGCTCAGTGGTTCGAGCATTGGCCTGCTAAACCTAGGGTTGTGAGTTCAATCCTTGAGGGGGCCACTTAGTGATCTGGGGCAAAAATCAGTACTTGGTCCTGCTAGTGAAGGCAGGGGGCTGGACTCAATGACCTTTCAAGGTCCCTTCCAGTTCTAGGAGATAGGTTTTAAGTGATATTTCAGTCACCATCAGTCATTGTTTATCTGCTGATGGTAGTGATTAACATAACATATTCACACATGTTTATTCAGTTACATTCTCTCTTACCCATGTATAGGTTATTTGTCTCACAAGAGCTTTCTGCATATTATATAGCTTGATTTGTTTTCTTTTAAACTGTTAGCTTGAGGAATATTTAGGTCACTTAATATTAAGGTTAAAAAAGTAAAGAATTAGAGGGGCTGTGCACCTGCTGACAAAGGTTACGAAACAAAACGAATACGGAGCTGGTAGATTGGTATTTACTAGAGCACCTCTAAAAGGGTCAGTTTCTTAATATTTAATTAGGCACAATAGTGAAACCATGTCATCAGTTTTGATGCATGGTTCTCAGTCTTCAATATATTGCTTAGAAGATGTCACATGCCACATAAGATGTAATCCCAATAGGATGCAATAATGCAGTCAAGACCATTTGTCATCTTGGTTAATGGAAAAGATTTCCCATGCACTGAGATTGTGTTACTTTAGTGCAAATGTGCCTGTTTAATATCACTTGCTATTGAATGATAAATAAAATCTTACCAGTTTCCTGCTCCTAATAGCACTTAATGTCAATTATAGCATGTAGTACAGAAAGATTTTCAATCCTGAATTGCCAACCTTTCAAACTGATTTTAAATGTATGTTTTCATTTTAGTTATATGGATTCTTCGATGCCCACAACAATGTGAAGCAGTGACATCATGGGCAAACTAGAGCGAGGCTTTTAATTTTAGCATTAAAGAATTGAAAAAAAAAAAAAACCAGGCTTCCTCAGCAAATTCACTCTACTTAAGGGAGGTCAGAACACTTACTGGAAAAATCACATGTACAGTAGAACCTCAAAGATACGAACACCAGAGTTATGGAGTGACCCGTCAATGGGACACCATGTGAAACTGGAAGTAACCAATCAGGCAGCAGCAGAGACAAATAAATAGATAAATAAAAGAAAGAAAAAAAAGCAATACTGTACTGTGCTTGTATTGCATCTCAAAGGTTGGCACATTTGGGCTGCCTGTCCCTCCCCCTCCCCCACGAGGGGCAGCCACTTACAGCAAGATGCTGGGGCTGCCAGCCCAAGGCAGCTGGAGCCAGCTGAGCAGAAGCAGCACTGGGGTCTGCGCTTTCATCCCTGCCGCCCTCACCCTGGCTGGAAGGAGGACGTGCTGCCCCCCCTGCCTAGGACAGGGATACACTGTTTTTACTTCCCCTCCCTGGGGAGGGGGGACACACTGTTTTCTCACACACACACACACACACACACACACACACGGGAGGGAGACAAGCTTGCAGACTCAGGCCAGCACCCAGTAGGGAGTTCAGCAGCTGCTGAAGCCTGGCATGTCAGCTGCTGAGCCTGAACTGCACTTTGTTTAGAGTTACGGACATTTGAGAGTTACGGACTACCTCCATTCCCAAGGTGTCCGTAACTCTGAGATTCTACTTGCAATGGAAAAATGCTATGGGCACAAATGTTGAAATTAAGGAGGCTTCCCTGTAGTCTCTGTTAATTTCACCACCTTTTTTCCCTATCTTCTAAATATACAGGAAATAGTTGAGCCTGTAAAAGCAGTGTGTGTATGTACCAAAAAATACAGCGGTTAACTTGAGCTCTGCTTTATAGGAATGATTATTTACAGTGAAAGTTAGCACATATTAGCATAGAATTAAGAATCTGGATGCACTCTCATGTGGACGGCTTAGAAACTTCCACTAAGAAGGAACTGACCACATACCTAACATTATCCAGTTGGAGTTGTACATCCATATGTCTCATAGAGAGTTGACTCATTTCCTTCTCTTGATTTTCTCTGAAGGTGTTATACTCCATCTTTACAACAGACAGCTCCTTGTCTGCAGACTGCAGGACAATGCGTAAGTCATGGACTTCACTTTTTAATACTGTCAAAAACATGCAGAAATGTATGAAGTTTTGTTAATTTATAAAAATGCTCACTTGCAGATGCAATATCAGGGATATTGAAAAATCTTATGTGAAAATTAAACAAAACTACATACAACTCTCAGTAAAACTGGCCATTTCCTCAAAAAAAAAAAAAAAAAAAAAACTGTGGGGAAAAAAACTTAAGGAGAAAAAAAGAGGTAAAGAAGGGTCAGTGAAGTACTGACTTGTAGAAAAAGTGTATACAGAATCAAAAGGATGCTAGGAGGGGGGCATGTAATTGTAAGTCAGAATTGTAAACTAAATGCATGTTAACCCAATTTAATTTTATAGGCAGTGTAATCTTGAGAGTAGATTTAGAACTTGCTTATTGTTTAAGTGTTCTCACATTTTACTGTATTTTGTATTTTAAAAAGTCATCTTAAGTAGGTTCACCTGTTTACCACACTTGTGAGTTTTAAATATTCTAAGCTAATCATGTATGAGAAGTATGGAAAAAGAAAAGTCCAACAGCTTCTATATTAGTTGTATCAGGAAAATGAGTTCAAACATTACTATATTTCTAGTTGTCTAACCAATCTAACTGGAAATGTTAAAAATATATAGGTATGCTAGGTCTATGCCCTCAGAATATAATGCAGGCATTCTAGTAGATAGACACCAGTGGGAGTTAAGACAAGTGAAGACATTTTTTAAAAACTTAAAATGATAGAAGGGAACAAATAAGAAGGAAGGTTAAAACTTGCTCCTGAATCTGGGACTGTAGCTTGGTAGAATGATCGTGCACCCTTTTCCTTTTTATTATTTTAAATTATTTTAACCTTCTAAAACAATATTCCATATTCACTTAGGATGAATCGTCTCCTTCCATTGTCTATAACTGGAGATCCTGTGATATAGAGGAGGTCAGAGTAGATGATCTGGTGGCCTTTTCTGACCTTAAACTCTATGACCAACCATGCAGGTTGATCAAGAGTGGACAGGAAAAATTACTCATAGGACAGAATTATATATATCATTACACAACCAAAGCAGTTATTCAGTATTTGTCATAGTAGCTTCAAAACATTAAACCTCTTGAGAAATTCACACAGCATTTCAGTGCTACACAGACTTACTATCAGTCTTGCTTTGAGTGTCTTGAAGTTGTGTCTTGAGAAATGTTATCTGTCCAAGAAGCTCCTGCTGTTCTTTATTCCAGTCACTTCTTTCTGATGAGAACAGCTTTAGAAGAGAAATAAAATTTAAAAATGGAAGGGGAGTATAGGAGCGTATAAATCATAGTTGAAATAATATAAATATTTTTATGTGTTGTGTATTTTCCAGCTCTGACTATGTAAAATGCATTTCTCTGTATGCTGAGAAAGTTATTTTGGATATTTATAATCAAACCAATCACATGAGTCCTGAACATTCAAGTGTGTTATGGTTGTGAATAGCTTAGTAAACTGGAAGCCCATAGAGCAAGAAGAACTATTGAGGTAATTGAGGAAGCAAACAGAGATAAAAAAGGACCTATCAGCCTCACTTTAAGTACCCTCCATCTGACAATTTTGAACTTCATATCTGCTCCCAAGCTGAAGTAATGGAAGCATGGGGGAAGACTGATGCTCTTCTCTGTCAATCCCATCTTCCCTTTACCACACTCATCTTTTCTACTCTTCCACTACAGCTCCCATTATACCACAAAGAGAGCAAGTTATCCACTTTATGGCATTACCCTAAAATCTATTCCTTAATTTTACTGTGAGATCACCATTTATAAACTCTGCCTATCAACAAAAGTGAATTGTATAACTCAGTGGAATAATTCCTCACACCTAAATTGCGTATTTTGTCTTCAGTGATCTTTACAATCTTCCCAAACCCTTAATGAGATAGATAACCACTTTAGGGAGGTAAGGGGGCTCAAGAGATTAAGTGACATAACTCAGTCACAGATGGGGGTGCTGTATCGTATGTGTTACACAGTGCATTGTGTACATATTGCAGAAAAATATTCCACACAACTGTTTTAGTTTTGGTTAGCTAGGCTGGGTAGATCCACAAATAGAAAAAAGAAAGAAAGCGGACCTGTAAACTTTATATATAGTAATGACACTTTTGTTTGTTCACTGCTAGAACTAGGTGTATTTTTAGCACTGCAAAATTTTAGAGAAAATATTTTTTGAGACAACTGGTAATTTACCACACATCATGAAATTGGGCAAAAAACACCACTAGTAAGTATCTTGGGTGCCTCGCCATTTATACTTTTCCTCTATGATCAAGCAGCTTTAAATATTTCAAAATAAGTTTTAGAAAGCACTGATGCTGGCTGTTCTTTTTGCTCAGTTCTGGTGTTATAATTTTAGCAGTTTTGCCTCTTAAAATTCCAAGTAATTCACTAAAGATGGGCCAGAAAATAGTTGAGAAGTGTGATTGATATTCACATCTTTTGTATATACTCTCTCACGAAAAACTGATCTACACAGCTACCTCACCTCCTGCATTTGTGCAGAATGATGCTCCAGTTTATCAATATGTTGCTGAAGTTTTATATTCTTACTTTCTTCCTCATCCAGCTTGATTTGAAGAGTACTCAGCTGTTCCTGTACCATGGCAGACATGCATAATTAGAAAGCTTCTCTTTCAGTTATTTTCATATGGCATATGGTCAGACCTTCTGTGTACACCAAATACAAAAATCTTGACTATTTTAAGTCTTTATGGCTTGAAGCAAGGACATTCAGAAAGATAACTATTGGTTTATCAGTACCACAGATCTCTGGGAAATCCCTCAAAGCAAAATACAAACATGGGACCCAATTCTGCAAACATGCACATTCTTAACTTTAAGTATGTGTGTGTATAAGTTTAAATGGAGGGACCTGATCCATCAAATTGCTCTTCAGAATAGACAAAAATGGACTAGCGATTTCTGGGAATATCTGTGAGATATATGAAATGTTTGAGGGCAGTTCAGCAAGGAGTTCTGTTATATACAAGTTTTCGTATTAATGAAAATAGAGCCACATTATCAAGATTATCTCAGAAACTTTGCTTTGCTCTTCTATGGCAAAAGCATCTTTTCAGGAAATTTAAAAGAAGGATAAAAGGACTGAGGTTTTACACAGTTTTAAACAGGTTCTCAAATAATGCTGTCTCTTCTACCTTTGAACTAATCCACAGTTTTGAATGATGGTGGCCCCTCTGCCTGAGTATCCCTGTGATTGAATAGTTTGGTTTGAGTATTCAGGTTTAAATGCCCTGGAGCGTGCCATTTCTGCTAAACTAAGACTTCTCACGAAATATAAATGAATAATATGTAGATAGAGAAAATGCATAACAAGTTTGAACTAAAATACCCAACTCTCTTGGTGGAGTTTACACTGGAAATGCTAAAGGTGCGTCAGTACAGCATAGCATGCTACTAGGCATTACAATAATTTACTAAAATATTTATTAAACATTTACTTTGGTTTTATAAGTGAATTGTTAGATTAAAACCAAAGTTATTTTTGGTGAAAAGATGATATTACTCAATGGACTATCAAAACATGCTTTTGTAAAACAAAAAAAAAAACCCAATTACATATGCACTTCCACTCTTATTCTGAAGATTTACCTGCACCATTCTGAGCTCCTCAGCAATGGCCTCATAAGCTTGTTCATTCATCTCTGGAGGAACTGGCTCATTGAAAATATTATCCACCACCTCCCCAGAACTCTGAATATCCATGGAATCACAGACAAAGATTTCAGGGCTTATTCGTGGCACCAGACGAGACCTTAGTTGGTAAGCCTTTGTCGGAGTAGTCATGCTCTGTTGCAGAAATTATGAAGGAAGCATTAGTTTAAATATAAAATAGCCACAGATTATAGTTAAGGCTAAGATTTTGTCACAGATATTTATAGTAAAAATCATGGACAGGTCACAGGCTTCCATGAATTTTTCTTTACTGCCCATGACCTGTCCCTGACTTTTACTAAAAATATCCATGACAAAATGGGGAGCCGCTGGGCAGCTGTGGGGGCCGGCTGGGAGCTCTGGGACCCCCACCACCAGGGCCGGCTCCAGGGTTTTGGCCGCCCCAAGCAGCCCAAAAAAAAAAAAAAAAAAAAAGCCGTGATCGCGATCTGCGGCAGCAATTCGGCGGAAGGTCCTTCGGTCTGAGTGGGAGTGAGGGACCGTCCGCCGAATTGCTGCCGAATAGCTGGACCTGCCGCCCCTCTCCGGAGTGGCTGCCCCAAACACCTGCTTGCCAAGCTGCTGCCTGGAGCCGGCCCTGCCCACCACCATGGGGGCTTGGAGCTCCAGGGTCCTCCTCCACCCCATGACTTGGAGCTGTGGAGTCCCCTTCCGCCTGTGGCTGCTAGAAGCTGCAGGGTCCCCGCCGGTGCCTGTGGCAGAGAGGAGCTGCGGGGTCCCCCCCCGCCACTAGGGAGATCTGGGGGCCTCAAGTGGCAGGGGTACCTCACAGCTCCTGGCCGCTGCAGGTGGTGGCGGGACCCTGCAGCTTCCAGCTGCCTGAAGTCACGGAGGTTTTTGGAAGTCACGAAATCCATTACATCTGTGACAAAATCGTAGCCTTAATTATAATGCAACATATTTCATAATTCTATAAACAAAATACAGGATAAAGTAAAACGGTCAAAGCTGGTCAATTATATTCTACACAACTGCATGTTTTTTCTGATTTGCAATTCAGTTACAAGCAGTAGTGCATCAGGAAGTATGTCAGAACAAAAGATAGAAATGAAGATACCACATTAATCATATAGTGAGCTTATATACTGAAAAACTTGTCAGGCAAAGTATGTTACACTCTTATTTTTACTAAAGAAATCTTTTGTTTCATCCAACTCAGATGTAACTATATACTGCTGTATTTACAACCTCTCATTAACAGATTCCTGTACCTTAATAGTTTCTCTGTGCATTTTATTCAGTTGAGAGACTTCATGACGTTTGTGTGCCTTGGTTGCCTCCAAAATATTTTCAAGATGCTGGTTTGCTTTCTGAAGGGACTGAAGTTCTGACTCAATTTCCAGATGCCTTTTCCTGTTTAGACACAAGAATTAGATAATGTTTTCACCCCTCACCTCAGAGACAGCCTACTACAAAGCCCAAAAGTCATCATGCACTCTATCATCATTAGTCTGACAGTAAGGTGCTGTGTAACTATCATACTGAAAAACAATTCCAGACACTTTCATCCAAGCCATCAAAATATTTCAGTTTTGATACTATGCTATTTATAGGATAAGTGGACCCCATTAAAAGAGCTAATACAAAGCAGCTTTGTGATCACATAATTAACAAAATACATGCACACTTAAACACAGCCTTAAAATGGAAAAATCACTCCCTCCTTTACCCAGCAACACCTGAGTTCAGAGCTTTTTGTTTCCTCTAAAAAGCAGATCGCATCACCCATACCAAAACTTCAATCAGAAACCTGAACTGAAGCTTGACAAGATTAATAAAAACCTCTAAATATTCTTTTCAAATATTGTTAAAATAACATTCTTAAGTATTTATTTTAACAAGTCAAAGTAATTTATTAAAGGTAAGCAGAAATTTGGGAAGATCTTTCACTGTGTAATATTTAGTAGTTTTGTGTGTCAGTAGTGAGATAGCGGACATCATTCACATCATTGCAGTGTCAAGAGTCTCGTGCAAGCATGGATTATTTGTGTAACTGTTTAGTGTTATCACCATCCACTTCCCATTCTGATCTCAGAGTCAATAACAAAACTTCATAAGTATCAATGGGAGCAGGATCTCAGTTTATTGCTGCTCAGGACAGAGTGGAAACTGGTGTCCAATGTATTTGCTAAACCATTAAGTTTGTAGGTAAAACTACTTAAGCTTTAATATATGGGTTTTTTAAATGTAAGTTCCTTCATGGCGCCTCTCCCCCGCCCATATTCTCCACCTAGCACACTAGAGGGAGGGATGCTCGGGGCTTCTGCCCTGCAGCGGGGTGCTGGGGCTAGGGACTTCTGCCCGGGGAGAGGGAGGGGGGGGGGGTCTAGGGGCTTCAGCCCCGCGGGAGGCATCTGCTGGGATTCAGGGCAAAATCATGAAAAAGTAAAACACAATGGGTTCAGCTCTCCCTTTGTAGCCAAGTGGACTTCTACTATACAGATCATGATTTAGGGAGACTGCATACCATAAAGATCTGCTCTTCAGGGACTCCCTACATCCTAATGTGAAGAAGCAGGAGCAGGGTAAGTGGATCTCCAGCTGTACAAGACTAATGTGATGTTTGTAAACTGCTGCTCAATGGACTGTGATGATATGGGGAGGATTATGTTTTCCCTTTCTCCCCTCACTCTGGCTCTCTCTAGAAGACAAATTTACTTGGGCTGTATTCTGGGTCCAGGATTTGACCGTTAAAGAATATTAATCCATGTCTATTCTAGCAAAATATATTTTGCAGAAGATTATTAGTTTAAAACATTTCTACATTGTTTCCTCTCACTTGGTTAGCTCTTTAAATTCTTCATATTCTTGTTTTGAACTTTCCAGTTCACTCTGAGTATGCAGCAGGCGTGCTTTCAACCTTTCAAAAGACACCAACGAATTGCTTTCTGTTGATGTAGTGGTGGAATACAATTGATGACCTAAGAAACAAACAAAGATATTCTCTGATATCATCCTGAACAATTCAAAATCATAATAAGCTCTATCAACAAAATAAGAACAATTTTTTGAACAGTCCAGCAACTCAGACTAAGCCAACTGGACACTAACAATAGTCCACATGAACATAAGCACTATGTAATTATTTTTTTATTTGTATTTCTGTAACACCTAGTCAGGAAGCACAATCCCACTGTGTTAGGTGCTGTGCAAACAGAGAAGAGAAAGACAGTTCCTGCTCCAAAGAGCTTACAACCTAAACATAAAAAAGAGAGACAACAGATGGATACACTCAGACTAATGGGGAAGAACAGAGAAACAGTTAGACAACATTGGTCAGTATGATAGACAATGGTTGCAGCACACCAGTGGTTTAGCCATTGTCAAATGTTTTTACATCACAAAAAAGGATGAAATAGAAAACGAATACGTATTGCCAACTACTACACAGTATTATCACATGCCCTGAAGAAGGCCCCTTTTAAAGAATGTTTTAAACACTATCATGTGGTAGATTAAATTGATGAAAAGTTTAAAAATTAAAATACAAGTTTTGCAAAAGTGTTTCACATTGAGATGTGTGCATTTTGTATTAGACAAACAGATTGCTTATGCAACATCTTAAGTTTTTCATTTTAAAAATATGTTAAAATATGAATTTAATAAAGAAGAATGTTAAACCATCAAATTCCACCAGAAGCACTGCCACTTAAAATATTTTAAGTGCTAAAGAAAATACTTAGAGTTTCTCAAAAATACAGTAATTACTACATTTTAAAATGAGTATTAGCTTATGAAAGGAATATGTCAGTGTATTTTTACCTCCATTATTTTTCTCTGTGGCTGAAGCCTCCAAGAAAGCTTTTTCTAGTTCTGCAATGGTCTGAACATCAAGTTCTTGAGCCCTTTTCACTGACTGTAAGGAACGAAGTCGTTTGTTCTCCTCTCTGAGGCTGTGATTCTCCATGGCATACTTAGCAATTCGTGGATGTTGTTCCATCTATGCATATGTGACATGCGGATATTTGTTAAAGTGTTGCAAAAAAGCAAAGTAGTTTTTACAAAAAAGGCTATTTCACAGAGGAGTCAGTAATATAGGGCTGCCAGTCTGTCACCTTTCAAAAGCATTAAATTGTAGAGGAAAAGAAAAAGAGGGCTTCCCTAAACCATGGAGGACTTTTCAGAGTTCTTAAAGAGCTGGCAAACTGGTTTTATTACTTCGCTGGAATTTACTCTCAAAATGTGTATACATGAGTAAGTAATGATTGAAGAATTACCGTATATACTTGTTCATTAGCCCGTTCATTTATAAGCCGACCCCACAAGATGGAGAAGTAAAAATAGCAAAAACTTTATGACCTTTTCATAAGCCGATCCTATATTTCAAGGGCTGGAAAACTTTGGCTCCCAGCCCGTCAGGGTAAGCCTCTGGCGGGTCGGGACGTTTTATTTACCTGGAGTGTTCACAGGCATGGAGCCCCTCAGCTCCCAGGGGCCGCGGCTTGCCGTTCCCAGACAATGGGAATGCGGGAAGTGACGCACCACTTCCTGCAGCTCCCATTGGCTGGGAACGGCGAACTGCGGCCACTGGGAGCTGAGGGGCTCCATGCCTGCAGACACTCCAGGTAAACAAAACGACAATGTATTAGATATTCAATTCAATGATTCCATAGAGTTTAAAAACATCAAATTTTGGTGTAGACCTGTTTATAAGCCGACCCCAACTCTTTGATGTGTCACTTTTTTACCAAAAATATTCGGCTTATAAACGATTACCATATATAATCAGTAAATTTCATTTTTAAACATTCTGTAGTATTGCAGTAATCCTGATCATTACATATGAGCTTCTTCCTCTAGAAACATTAAGATTACAATTTAGCCTAGAATATGGGGGGAGGGATAGCTCAGTGGTTTGAGCATTGGCCTGCTAAACCCAGGGTTGTGAGTTCAATCCTTGAGGGGGCCACTTGGGGATCTGGGGCAAAATCAGTACTTGGTCCTGCTAGTGAAGGCAGGGGGCTGGACTCGATGACCTTTCAAGGTCCCTTCCAGTTCTAGGAGATGGGATATCTCCATTAATTTAATTTAATTTATATAGGCTCAACTACAGAATTACTAAAGTAGTCTGTCTTTCTGTCCTATTTTTAACACAGGGCTGAGTTTCCTAACTCCAGCAATAAGAGTTTTCCTTAACATAAGGAAGTCTATCAGTGATTTAAACCAAATAGCATTAAGTACAGTAATTTCATAGTTTAGAGAACTGGATAGATTGTGCTCATGATACCTTTGAACTAAATACCAACAATGATTAAAGGTCAGTTGTTTCGTTAGCTTTAAACAGTAAAAAAAGCTCTCTTTTTGTGTTGTTCATTAGCTTCATCAGATTTTTTTGGAATGGAACAATAAGTAAAAATATTTACCTGTTCTCTCAGTGTCCGCAATTCCTCTCTCAGTTCATTGATGAGATCATCCTGCTCTTTGGGCACTAAACTGCCACAAGCCTCTTTGTGTAATCTCTCCAGGCGAACTATATGGTCCTCCCGGAATTTAACTATCATTTTATTGGACTGAATGAATTTCTCCTTTTTGCCACAAAGATCTTCTAGTTGAGCAACTTTTTCTAACAAAGTCTTAAAACAATAAATACTGATTTAGTAGTCGGGGGAAAAAAAGGACAATGGCAATCTCCAAATAGATGTATTCATCACAAACTTAAACAAGTTATACCATACTACCCATAATTATATTTTATGTACAAAATTAAAACATTTTATTATCACATTCATATTTTTGTAAGTGAAACTGACCTTGTGATTTAAAAAAAAAAAATCAACTCACTATGGGGCACAATCTGATTATTAATCAAAAGTTTCCTATGTTTTTTCTTTATGAAACTTGGACATTACTTTAAAAATTCAAAATTCTACTAGTTTATAATCTCTCCTTCCAGTAACTACACTTTGCTATCTTTGTAAACATAATTTTTTATTTAACAAAGCAGGACAATCTCAACTATAGTGGAGCTTCAGTAGGTTTACTCATCCTTAGCTTTAATCAAAAAATAAGCAGGATACGCTAGAGAAAAGGCAGTGAATTCTTACCTTCTTTTCACTTTCAGATTTCTCCAAGAACAGCATTGCCTCAAGAAAGCAGTTCATGTAATTTGTATTTTCCTGACCTTGTCCAAGAGCAGCGTAATAGAAAGTTAAAGAATGAAACACCATATTTATTAAGATACAAATTATTTAAATTGTCTTTCATGTTTAACAACCATATTTATAGTGTTTCCAACACTTCATTTTTCCCAGAATAATATATTGAACATATGTATGGGCCTACCCTTACAGTTCTAGAACATCCTCTAATGATATTATTAGGGTCTGTTAATTTATGATACACAAAACTTTACTCACTCAATTAAAGTTGGCATACAAAGTTGTACCTAACGAGTAAAGGGGTTTTGAATTTAGCTTTTATTTTTTTTTTTAAATTCATGTGTTCAGCTAAGGAAGTATGGAAAATATAGCATTAGCTTCAGATGCTTTTTTAGCATTTTATAACATGAATTTGACATTAATATTACATTCTGTGCATAATAAAGTGGATTATTATAGATATTTATGGGATACTAATCACCATAATACCTAAAGGGCAAAATAACTCTTTCATTATGATTAGAGCTGAGTGAATAATTGATTTTTCAGCTTCGGGGCAGAACCAAATAAGGTGAAAATATTCCGGTTTGACTCAAACAATTTTTTAAACAATCTTTTCTTCAAATAAAAAAAAACTCAAGAACATTTTGTTTCTAATCAACCAGAATGTTTTAAGGTAATTCAAAATGAATTTTTTTTCCAGTTTTTCAATTAGTTTCAAGTTAAGGCAAAACATTTTGATCAATTTGAAACAATCTTTTTTGTAAAAAAAAGAAGAGGAGTACTTGTGGCACCTTAGAGACTAACAAATTTATTAGAGCATAAGCTTTCGTGGACTACAGCCCACTTCTTCGGATGCATCCGAAGAAGTGGGCTGTAGTCCACGAAAGCTTATGCTCTAATAAATTTGTTAGTCTCTAAGGTGCCACAAGTACTCCTCTTCTTCTTTTTGCGGATACAGACTAACACGGCTGTTACTCTGAAACCAATCTTTTTTGTTTCTCTCATTTCATTTTGGCCTTTTCAGGTGTTTTCATCCTCGTGTGTGTTGTTTTTTTAAATTGGACAAATTTAAAATCAAAATGCCATTTCAAACTGAAAACATTTCAACATGAAAAACTTGAAACAAATGACTTTTTTCAACTGAAGCTATTTGTCAAATTTGACTAATAGTTTCAGACCCCCCCCCAAAAAATCAATTCATCAAAAAAATTTCTAGTTAATATATATATTTTCGAATGCCATTGTGTTTTACAATCAACTGATAATGATACTCCATATCTTTATTTCTACAGCTCAAAATGTGTGCCAAGATTCTTAATTGTTCAGACTACATCTATTGTGTCAGTTTTCAGACAAGATTTTTCTTTTCTTAAAACGTATATGATGTTTTAAATCTGTTAAAAATTATCCTTTAGTTTTTCCAGATTCCAAGCTATTGTAATGGATGTAATATGAAATTGTTGAGATTTCTGCCTATAGCTAGACATGATAGCATGAGTGACCGATTTAATATCACATGTTAACCATTATCACATATTTTTATGATTTAAACTCTAATCCTGTGCGTAGCAGCAGATGTGTGATTTTTTTTTTCTTGCAAAAAACTGAGCAAGGATGTTTTATATTAGCCAACTCTTTTAAATGCAGTAACTCCTGGTGCTGGATTGAAATCCCTTGTGTCTTGGGAAGATCAGGCCACAATTGATATAGGAACACAATAAGAGAATTACAAGGCCAAGACTGCTACCATAGTAATAAAATACTCTGGGGCAGCATATTTCAGCCAGAGAACTACGCTTAATGGGAAGCTGTATCAGGATCTGTGCAGCAGATCCAACAGTTCAGTGAAAAGCTACAAGTAGAGTTTGAAGAGTAATAAAAATCCCATTAACTTTATTCTCTACTGTATTGTATATAAAACTAGCTTTTTATTTTCATTCCCACAAAATATTTTTTCCTAGAATTACATTCAGAAATGAACAAAACTGGAGTAAAAGGAAGCCAGAATCAACAGGTTTGTGCAATAACTTGTCTAATGAGAAAAAACAGAACCCCTCCACATTGACCATCATAAACAAACATTTTGGTTTATCTTAAGGGCTTGATTTCCAGCACTTTTATGAACTAAATGTCTAGAATTTTCTTCCAGCTTCAACAGCAAAAGTCAAACTATGATAGAAGTTTTGCCTAACGCACACAGTATGGTAAGAGTAAAACGAAAACAAAATGATCATTAGGTTAACACAGGTTCCTGCAAAATTAGACACATTTGCTATTATAGTTGTGTAAAATAGTATGTTGTGCCTACGCAAAATGCAGTCCTTAAGGCATACAAACTATGTGATGCTATTTGTTCACCAAGTCAATATTAGAACAGTTTAAAATCTCCTTTTTGCTCTAGAATGCAGGAGCTTTCTATTCTTTTGTTTCTCCTACCTCTTGAAATAGAAATATCCTGAGTAGACTGCCCTAAAGTAAGTTGAGCAAGCTGCTCTTTCAATTTCTTCACTTCAGCTTGGAGCTGGCTCACATTCCCTTGGGTGTCTTCGTTTATCACAGCCTTTTGTAGGAATTTTGAAAGAAAATATTAAAAGCAATGAATAAAATATTTAAGATTACATTTTTTATATGAAGTAACATCAGAAACAATCTATTCTCAAGGTAATTAGAATCAAATATTGGAAAGTAGTAGATGATTAGCTGTATGGGCAGTTAATCATTTTAAAAGAGAAGAGTCTTTGGAAACAGGACAGAGCTCAATTTCTTTTTCGAATATCTTCAACTTCAATAGTTTCTTAATATCTGAAAATCATGGACACTTGAAAATTTAGTCTACAGTTTGCTGAACTAGAATTTGCTCCTGAAAATTTTAGGCTGAACAAAGGCAAACAGCATATAACAGACTACATAGCTGCAAAATCAGAAGCCAATATACCTTCAAACTCACTCAAGATGCAGAAAGAACTTAAAAGTTACCATACATTTAAACAGGTAATGGCATGTTGCTTAGATCCAAAATTTAGGTAGGAAAAACAGAGTATTACAAAGCTTTAAAATAATCATGAAAGCATTTAATTAAAGCTTTGTTTGAATTTACACATTTCCATGGAATGCTGCAGATTCAAAGAACAAATAACACATGAAAAACAAATGAGTGTAAATAGTATGTTTCCATTGTCCATGCTGAATAAAGTATAGAGGATAAACTGCAGAAATAGTGAAAAGTTAATTCAATTTTTTTAAAATAGTTTTAGTTATTCTAAACCAGGGGTGGGCAAACTTTTTGGGCCGAGGGCCACATCTGGGTGGGGAAATTGTATGCAGAGCCGGGGCAGGGGGTTAGGGTGCGGGAGGGGGTGCGGTGTAGGGTATATGAGGGAGCTCCAGGAAGGGGGTTGGGGTGCAGGAGCAGTTCGGGGTGTACAAGGGGGATCAGGGCAGGGAGTTGGGGTGCAGGAGGGGTGCGGCAGGGGTTTGGGGTGCATGGGGGCAGGGGGCAGCAGGGGGCTTAGGGCAGGGAGTTGGGGTGCACGCAGGGGGCAGGAGGGGTTCGAGCTCCGGCCCGGCACCGCTTACCTAAAGCAGCTCCGGGGCAGGCTCCCTGCCTGCCTGTCCTGTCCCCGGTGCCGCCAGGAAGTGCTGCGGCCCCGGGGGGGGGGGGGGGGGAAGAGGATGGAGGGCTCTGCATGTGCTGCCCTTGCCATGCCTCCAGGTACCTCCCCAGAAGCTCCCATTGGCCGCGGTTCCCCATTCCCGGCGAATGGGAGCTGCGGGGGGCAGTGCTCGGATGGAAGGGCAACGCATGCGGAGCCCTCTGCCCCCCACCTGGGGGCCGCTTCTGAGAGCGGCGCTGGGCCCGCGGCGCCACAGGGGCAATCCCGCAGGCTGGATTCAAAGTCCTGAGGGGCCGGACTTGCCCACCCCTGTTCTAATCCCAAGCAAGCAAATTTGTTTTTTCAATATGATTTTCATTTGAGTTAACCATAGAAAACAAAAATGTTTCTTAAAATGAATTGGTTCACATATAATATAAATAACAAAATATTGTATTTGTTTAAGTCATGATAGTAAAGATATTAAATAATTTTTTACCTTGTTTTTAATCAACTTTGCTCGTTGAGCAAAATTAAGGGTGGACAGAGTTTCACCAAAACATCTAGATCCAGGATGAACATTTGCAATTATGCACGTTTTTGCATTACCTCCAAGAGAATCCTGTTTGAAAAATATGAAAATATGCTTAGGTTGAAGGGTTTTGGTTAGAGCTAGAAATTAATACTTCTTTCACAAGTTGTCTGGTATGTAATTTTAGACTAGAATGGGTTTACTTGTAAAATCTCTACATTCCTTTGTGAAGCTTTATTTCAAAGCTGGTTATGAAAGGAGGACATAACCTTAAATATAAATAAGAGTTTAGTTTCAAGAACCTTAATCTTGTTATATTGTGAAGGGATTTGTAATTAAATGAGGATCATTTCAGAAATTTAGAACTGGGCAGTGTGCTATCATTGGCAAAAGGAGACTCAGGAAATCGGTAATGAGATATCGAATTTTTCACTTTAGAACTCTGGTCAATAGCAATTGAAAGTTATTACCACCTTGAAGGCCAGCCATTTGGCTACCTATGTGAAATATGTTGATTACCTGGCTCCATTTTCTACTGGATAAGCATCATTATCCCAAAAAAAATCACTCACATAGACACTTGATAGTCTTAGCAGACAGGCTGGAAACTGACTGATCAAAGAGACAACTAACTTCTCACTGTTGGATATAGATCTTTAGAAACATCAGTATTATCTGTTGAGTGCCAGCGGTGCACTTATATCTGTACAGAATAGAATAGCTAAGGTATCACCTAAGGCACTTACAATCTAAGACCCCAGTCCTGCAAGAAGACTCACAAACTTCAATGGGGTTCTGTTTGGGGGTAAGGATCTGTTGTTGTGGATCTCTTTATAAGAGTGGGGTACAAGAAAACAATGGACACAGACAGAATTTCAACTTTTTATACTTATATGAATGAGAGAGAGATAGAAATTCTTAAAATAGAGGATTAAGACCAACCGATTGCATGGAAAAGGTGTTTGGAGAAGGAATGGGTAGAATGCTGTCATAGTGGAATAGGGAACAAATGCCTGTGACATCACTAATACTACCATGGATTGTAACCAAACTTGGTATGTGAGGTCACAGAATGATGCATTCTGGTTAGTGATGGTATTCAACAGAGAACACTGGAATTCACTCAATCCTCATAATTGCTTTGCAGTTTCTCTTTAAAAGAGCCCTTCATACAATGAGAATACTCATCTTCTAATCTTCAGGAAGTTTATCTGTCGCTAATACCAGCTACATCCTGCTAACGTTTGGTGTGGCTAGTTAGAGGACAGATAAAACCTTTAAGGTTAGAAGCATTTTAAGTCAGTGACTATTACACTTCTGCGATATATAGGCTGGGGAATAGAGCTTATCCTCCACTCTCATTAAAATAGATTAGCGCGCGCACACACAGAGAGAGAGAGAGAGAGAGAGAGAGAGAGACACACACACACACACACACACACACACTATAAGCACAGGTAACTGAAGACATTCATTGTAACAACCAAGTTTATCTTTCTGTTGTCTAGATATTATCAATATATTTTTCAAAGTTTCTCTTTTTCCTTTTAGCAGAGGAACAAACTGAAAAGTCTGTGTTTTTCAGATCCTTACAATTCATCCTAAGACCTTACTATAGGCAAAAGGATAATAATTCTGAAATCATGTAGAAATTGATTTTCCAGGAAGTGTTAACAACAGTGAAAGCAAGCAGCCCAATTTTACAGAACCGAGCTCAGTTTTTCTCTTTTCAGTATAAAAATCAATGTATTTTTCTTTTTAAAACTATTAAATGAAAACTGATTATGTGTTACCCGTAGCAGAAAAGTGAGCTTTGAGTCCCTGTAGCAAATGTGTCTTTGTTTTCCATTAGCCACATCAACAAGCGCTGTGATCACTTGGCCCAGGCAGCTTAATGACCGGTTTATGTTACCTGCCTCCTAAAACATACAAGAGAGTGAAAGTGAGAAGACAACTGTCCTGATTAAAACAAGGTGGGTTTTTTTAAAATCTTTAACTGAAGAGAAAAAGAAAGTAACCACAGATATGTAGCACCAACCTTTAACCTGACTCCTTCAGTATGGGTATCTTTTTGTCTCTCAGACCCTGCCAAATCCACCAAGTTCAGCTGGGAGGATCGGATGTTAACAACCTCACCATTCTTCTCCATTGAATCTACAGTAATAGTGAAGACCGCATGCGATCTTGAGGATTCTCTATTCATTGAGGTAGATGCTACACGGCGATTTCTCCAGCCCATAGTTAACACCTTAGCAGCAAGAAGAGACACCAAATAGCACCATCTAGCATATTTCAAAGTGATCCCAACACTCAGATACAATGGGTTTGACAGAGAGTAAACATATTCCAGTATGAGACCTTTCAAAAAACCATTACAACCACTGACTTTTAGCACCAGAATATCTTCATATAAAAATGTAATACAGTTGGAAATCCTAATGAATATCACAATGTTTATGATTTGAACATTAGCGTACAGGTTTAGAAATATTCACTTTCCTTCACTCTTGTCAACCCAATTCCATGTTTTACAATTTCTTTAGTCTAAAAATTGCTATGCTACATTTTGACTGCCAACTCACTGATATGACTTTCCAAGTCTTTGCAATATAAAATGTCCTTTTGTTTTCCCAAGTTCTATTTCCCCTCTTTATGTTTTTATACAAATATGTTAACATTGTACAAATAAAACCTTTTAAAACCACAGACAAGCCATGTGCTCTGATTATTAGAAGAGTAAGGCTTACTCAACACCTGGATGTACAGTGTGAAGGATATCTGGAACAACAGCGTAGTGGGACAAAGAAACCTGCTACTATACCACTGAGGTCCACTGCAAACATCAGCAGATGATTAACATCAGTGCATTTTTATACTCCCCAAATCCTACAACTTTCATAATCTCTAACATTCACCAAGGACTGATGTGGAACATGCATGCTTTGGAGAAAAGTTAGAATAAACAAAATATTTCTCTGTTTATAGATGTTCGATTTCTACAAAATATTTTTCAAAAGATATCAGCATTTTATTTTTAGGCACTTTAATTTTTGCTAGAGCTAATATTGTACAATGTTGCTGATAGAGCAATGTCCAGATATCGAACAGAATGAAACAGACTACCTGATATGCTTCAGCAGCGGAGGTTAACACCTGCTCCACAGCACCGACGACAAAGACTCCCTTCTTGATATGTTCCCTGAGAAAGAGTCCAGCTGAAGCAGAATCCAGCAAGTCAAATATCTGTTCATTGTAGATTTCAATAAACGAGCACTTACAGAGAAAACTCTTACCAGTACCAGCCTGTAAAACATGAAAACTTCTACTATAGACATATAGTTTTTATGAGAGCTGGTCTCTAACACAGTATGGCAGTGGTTTGTTTCATTTCCTTCATAAAGGTATAAAGTTATTATTGATATATACTGTACCTTAATACCATTTATGGTGCCCAAAGGAAAATTTTTTACTTAGAAAGATAGCTACTTTCAGTATAGAAATTTAAATCTTTCTATTGGCACTTGTAGCTATCAATATACAAAGGATACTATAATAAATGTAAACTGGTAAAGTAGATGCAAGGCAGCTATAACACAAGAAACTTGAGCACTAATCAAAATTTAATTTATTCAGCTACTTCATAAGTAAGACATTCCTGTGACCTCAGTAATACAAAAGTTTTACCTTTTCTTTTTCACGTTCGATTAGAAAAAAGAGATATTCAAAGCTCCGAGGAATAACTCCTCTCAGGTTATGTGTGAAATTATCAGAGTCAGATGGCCCTAAAGAGATTTAATTAAAAACAACATTTTGTAGGTTTAATTAAGAAATACTATTCAACAACAGCAGTTGGTTGGCACTCTCATATACCATTATACAAAACTGCAACTACCAGTCTTTTAACCAATCATTCACAGCAAAACAAAGAAAGAAGAAATCAAGCTATTTCTCGAATAATCAGTTGATTTTGCTTTGTCAACTGACATTTAAAAAGATCTAAATTAAATTAGTGCCTGCGAAAGGCTGAGAGATTTACAGCTCTGGATACTAAAGTCTATTTATTCACAGAATAGGTGCACACACAGACCAAGAAGTAGCAGTGCAAACTTCCCACCAATGTGCCTGCCTCAACCGTGGTCTGCAGGGACCATTTCAAGGATTGAGAGTAATTCAATTGCCTTGTTCATCCAATTCTTAGCAAGTCCCTGAGCCAGGCACTCCTTTCAGTTTGGTGTTTTGGCAACTGTCCCTCTTTAAAACTAAAAAGGGAGACTGACTAACTGTTGTATTTAAAATTACCAGTGCTATGAACAGCACAAGAATAATGTAAACTCCTTTTATATACAGATGGACCTTTAATTCCAGACTAGGAAGGCAGTCTTTTTGAAAACGTCTATATCTATCTATCTATATTTAACATAGAAAAGAGGTACCTACCAGAATATTTTTTTCCAAAAATTGAGGGGTTGGGAACCAAAAAGGGGAAACTAAAAAGATGTTTTTAGAATTTTGTAAAACCACTTGACTACAAACATTTGATTTCATTGGGCTATTTACTTCAGCTGGAAAATAGGGAATGGACTTTTTCATCTCAAAGAAAAGAGGGCAAGATGGTACCCATCCCCATTCTCTGGGAATGCTGTGAGAAAGACAGAAACTGCACTAAGAGTGCTTGGCAATCCCAAAAGCAGTAAGATTAAAAAATTACCTGCAGACGAAGGTAAAACCAAATCACAATTTACAGGGCATAAAAAAAGTTTTAAAACTAAACCATATCTCAAAACTAGTATTGAGAAAAAATCTTTATATAAATGAGTCTTTTATACACTTACCCATCATAGTAAAAGTTTTCCCTGACCCAGTTTGGCCACTAAAGAAGAAGAAGAGAACAAACAAAAATCCCAAATAAGCAAAATTTATTCTAGCAGTGACATCCCTCATTGATCTGCATCTTTCATGCAAATTGGCAGTTTGACATGGACAAATCATTTCTCAGAAACTGAAGATGTAAAAACACACTGTAAACTTGAAGTCTACCATTGTTGTAAGTAGTGTTGTTGTAGCCATGTTGGTCCCAGAGTATTAGACAAGAAGCTTCGTGTGAGCTTGAAAGCTTCTCTCTCACCAACAGAAGTTGGTCCAATAAAAGATATTACCTTAACCGCCCTAATACCCTGAGACAAACACAACTGTAACCACACTGCATCAGATAGCCTCAGAAATACTGATTTACAAATTAAGTAGTCTTCGACAAATAAATTGCAAAAAGTCTCACTATGTCACGCATCAAGTGAGAAGGCAGCTTTTTTTTTTTTTTTAAACAAATACACCAGAGCATGAAGTTATACCCTGATACTTAAATCAGTTGGTATTCATTGATGCAATTAATTTTTTACAACTCTCATGTTTAATATGAAATAAATGTAAATGTCTTACTATGCAAAGATGGTTCCATTGTAACCATTCATACAAGATTCAACAATGTTTTTGGCTACACTTGAAAACACTGCCTCCTGATGAGAAAAAGGACAAGGAAGCTGGCATTAAGGTTTCATAAACATAAAAGACTTTCTACAAGACTTTCTTCCCCAGTATTTTCCACAATATAAGAAATCTATTATAAAACAATAATGTTACATACAGAACTTTGTGTATTTATATATTAAATGATGCATAGCCAGGCTAGATGCATCAAATGACTACCTGGCTTTTTTTTTTTTTCCTTCCTCACAACAAAGCAAATGCACCAACAATAGGCCACACAACCCTTTACTAACGCTGACTGCAAAACAGGTAAGTAAACTTTGTTATGGTACTGAATCAATTGCTCAGTGTTATGGAATTGAATAAATTGCCTAACTACTACTCACATCTATTGTCATGTATTATTCTGTTAGGCCTAGAGCAGTGGGCTTCAGTGGTAATTTGCTTATACAGAATGTTTCTCTAGCAGCATCATATATTATAGGACCATAATATCCCATCTATCGTTAAGCACAATTTCCCAGCAATTTCACTGTACAAATGCAAAGAGCAATTCTTATGAAAACTTTAAAAAGAGAAATTCTTAAACCAGTGGAGAGGAAAATGAATTTGCCTTGATAGCGTAACTATAACTGAGCATTGCCAGCCTGGTTACTGTAAAAACCAGGGAAAGAGATATTGATAAAGATATTGTATAGTTATTGCAACCATTTTTTCGTATTTTAGTAAGCTTGTCATTTTAAAGCCATTACCTGGGTTGTGTCCATATTTGCAACATGATCAAAAGTGAAGATCTTGGGCTCAGGCTTTGAATGTAGACGAAGAGTGTTTGATGAAAGAACTGATAAGCACAAGCCTTGATCCCCATCAGCTAATGCAGCTCCCTCTGAAGGGGGACGTACTCTCACATAGACCTTGATGGCATCACCTTCAGTACTAATGAAGGAATATTTATATATAAGGTTGTCTGAAAACATGTCTGTCAGCTACTTGAGAAAATATATGAAATTAGTGAAGTCAGACTGAGTGGAGAAACTCATGCAGAGGTTTACCCTGAAGTTGTACTAAACTAGATAACCTCTACAAGAGATTAGGAAGAGACCTACTGCAGGGGGCTTATTATCCCATATCTGTTTAATGCAAAGTTTCCTGCACCTTCCTCTGAAGCATTCGGCAGTGGCCACTGTAGGAAACAGGATACTTGGCTAAATGAGCCATGAGTCTGATCCAGTAAGCCAATTCCTATGTTTCTAATCACTATTATACATTTAACTGGTATGTCCTTCAATAAATTAGTCCAAATACAGTTTTGCATATGATCATTTCATGATATTAAAAGGGATCCCCTGAAAGCTTAACATACTGCAATACAAAATACACATTAGGGTAGAAGACTCCTGTTCTTGGGTCAGCAGAGATGACAGCCTCAAACTTGGGTATGTTAACAGCTTCACTTCTGAATGCTTTTCTAGGGCTTGGCTACACTTGCAGATGTTGAGCTTGGAGTTAAACCAGCCTTCGGAGACCGCAGCAGGGAAAACGCTGCTGTGTGTTTACACGGTCAGCTGCAAGCGCACTGGCATGGCCACATTAGCAGTTCTAGCAATGCCACAAAGAGCAGTGCATTGTGGTAGCTATCCCAGTGTGCAAGTGGCTGCAGCGTGCTTTTCAAATGCAGGGGTGTGGAGTGTGACAGGGAGTGTGTTGTGTGTATTTGGGGGGAGAGTGTGTGTTTTGGGGGGCAGAGAGTATGTCAGCATGCTGTCTTGTAAGTTCAGACAGCAGCAGATCCTCCTCCCCCCGCCTCTCTCTCTCTCACACACTCACAACAGCAGCATTCCACAGTAATGGTTTGCTTTGTCCCCGAGCAGATAAGCATGCCGGCTGTCAGAAACGGAGCTTTGAAAGGGGATATCCGCATGCCTGCAGCCGAGTTCAAAACAATGACAAGAGTGGCCACTTGACTTCAGGGGATTATGGGACGTTTCTGGAGGCCAATCACAGCACAGTAATGCAACATGTCATCCACACTGACAGCTGGGCATTTCAGCCGGGGCGCAGCAAGCTTTATGCTTCTTGTGGAGGTGGATTATGAGGAACGCTCCAGCTGCAGAGTCCAGGCGCTCTAAGTGCCTTGCTAATGTGGACACCTCAGGAGTTAGGTGCTCTAACTTGCAAGTGTAGCCGAGCCCCTAGAAACTGATTATAGACTGGCACTGCAGTGTTAGAACTGAACTTGCTTAAAGGAAAAAAATGTGGTTGGAATAACTAAATTTGAAAGTGGGAGGGATAATTGCACTATCAACTGATGGGATGAATGGAAACAATAAACATATCATATACATGTCAGACTTTCCCCACACAGCCCTTTAATGTTAGTATATGAGAAATTAATACAAAAATTAGCAAATAGTCTTTTACCTTGGTGTATTTGATAGAGGCAGCGTGGAATCACGTGAATCTCCTGTATTTTTTTTTTAAAAGAAGGAAAAACATACATCAAACTGTCAAGGAAAACAATTTATGACTGTCATTAAAAAAGTATTGCAAGTGATATCAAGGGAGTTAAAACTGGAAAAATAAAAATAAAAATGTTTAAATGACTTTGAGGTTATGCACAATAGAGACCTGCAAAAAAAAATTAAAAAAAATTCAGCTAATGTTTTCCTTTGATGGATATTCGGGTTAGTGGTTTTTGCACAGATAAAGTAGGCCCTGATGCTGCAGTGCAAACACCTGTGTTTAACTTTCTGCATGTGAATAAACCTATTGAATTCAGTGGGACAGCTCAAATGCATAAAATTAAGCAGATGCATGTTTGCAGGTATGGACCATAGATTTATATATCTTTAAAGCACTATATATAGGTGTAGCAATATGCACACATTTAGTTTTGACACCTATTAGCAATGTGAAATTTCAAATAACATAGCAAAAGCTAAACTGGTTTATTTTTACTTGAACATTTAAAAAAATATACTTAAAATCAGTTCTATAAAGTATCCAACTCCTCCCCAGTGTGTCCGCATCTTTTGACATATTTCTTCTAAATTCCATTCACATGGAGATGTGTTGCTTCTAGCAGGAGACAGCTATGAGATTTAATTATTCAAGAGCAAGTCTAACCTATAATCATTTACCTACTGTGTGAAATAACCAGTCAAACTCCCTATAATAAATACCATTAAGGCCCCCTAAGCCAGCACAGATTTCATTGCAGGATCAAAGCCTAAGTCTGCACTTCAATGGCAGAAGTTATTGACATCAGGGCACAGAGGGGCTAGACTTAAAATGAGCATTTCTGATACATCAATATGATTCTGCCACTAAGAGAAAAATAGACCCAAATGTATTAGTGCTACAGTATATCATCTCTGATCCACTCAATGCCATTGAAGCAGTCTGTTACAAGATTATTAATTTATGAAGCAGCATTTGCTATTTTCAAATGAATATGCAACATAGCCAAAAAAAATGCAGCTCAAATAGCACAAGACAATTAACAAAATTTTAAAAAACCTATAAAATTAATAGCATTTCATCACCTAGAGATCTATAGGAGCTACAGTGTCAGTAAGTAATCAATATCTCAATTCACCTAACAGCTTGCATTTTCCATTTTAAAGGGATGGTATCAACTTGAATTTCATATCTTCTATGATTACAAGCAGCAGTTCCAATTAAAAGTTTTAATAATTGTTCTCTATTTATCAATTTGTTTAATTTGTCTATTTGCACCAGGCCAGACCACTGCAACGGTGTAAAACACCACAGAAGATCACCGTGTATCTGCATGGAAGCAAAGATGCAGCCAGTGCAATCAGCTGCAGGATTACAGTCATATCTATTTGGGTGACATTTCTTAGATGCATAGACTAGAATGGACCATTGTGATCAGCTAGTCTGACCTTTTGAATAGCACAGCCGTAGCACAGAACTTCCCCCAAAAAGCAACAGAGTCCTGTGGCACCTTATAGACTAACAGATGTATTGGAGCATAAGCTTTCGTGGGTGAATACCCACTTTGTCAGACTTATATAATGGAAATTTCCAGAGGCAGGTATAAATATTCAGGCAAGAATCAGTCTGGAGATAATGAGGTTAGTTCAATCAGGGAGGGTGAGGCCCTCTTCTAGCAGTTGAGGTGTGAACACCAAAGGAGGAGAAACTGCTTTTGTAGTTGGCTAGCCATTCACAGTCTTTGTTTAATCCTGAGCTGATGGTGTCAAATTTGCAAATGAACTGAAGCTCAGCAGTTTCTCTTTGAAGTCTGGCCCTGAAGTTTTTTTGCTGTAGGATGGCTACCTTAAAATCTGCTATTGTGTGGCCAGGAAGGTTGAAGTGTTCTCTTACAGGTTTTTGTATATTGCCATTCCTAATATCTGACTTGTGTCCATTTATCCTTTGCGAACGCCAGGCTCGGGACGGAGCGGGGGGCGCTCAGTCTCCCCCACAGGCCGGGGGGAGCAGGTGTAGGGCAGCTCCCAGCGGCCGGAGGGATACGGCCATGCTCGCCCAGGGCTCATCCGACTTGTGTCCATTTACTCCTCTGAAACTTCCCCCAACTAATTTCAAGCGCATATCTTTTAGGAAAACATTCAGTCTTGATTGTACTGTTTACGCTGACCATTGCCCTTCCACCTAGTTGCAACAAATTAAAAAGTCGCTCTCCTATAAGTGGCTACAGTTAGCCCCCTCCCTGCTCAGAGTTGTGTCTGTCTCCTTGTCCTTTGCCCCACCTCCCAAGATACTCCAGCCCCCTCCCGCTGTCATGCTTGCCCCATCTGCCCGAACCTGGGCAGAAAAATCATTGTTCCATGGAGGTGGGCCTGTAGTTGAGAGACAATCAAAATAGAGGAGTCCAGACTGTGGTCTGAATGCACCTTTCCTGAGCAGGGCAGTTGTCTAGGATAACAAGCTGCCCTCAGGCATGTTTAGACTTTTGTTCAGCACCAGCTAGAGCAGGGGTCAGCAACCTTTCCGAAGTAGTGTGCCGATCTTCATTTATTCACTCTAATTTAAGGTTTCACGTGCCAGTAATACATTTTAACGTTTTTAGACGATCTTTCTATAAGTCGATAATATATAACTAAATTATTGTTGTACCTAAAGTAAATAAGGTTTTTAAAATGTTTCAGAAGCGTCATTTAAAATTAAATTAAAATGCAGAGCGCTCCGGACTGGTGGCCAGGACCCAGGCAGTGTGAGTGCCTCCTTCGGCACGCGTGCCATAGGTTGCCTACCCGAGCTAGAGGCTGGCACACTTCATTGCTTCTGTAAGCCAACCTGATTGGGTTCCTTGAATCCCTCCATTCTCCCCCACAAGCTCTCAGTGCTATTCCTCTCTATTTCTAACCTCTTGCACCCCCGCCCCATCAGGGGCTCTGCGTCCTCTTATTCACCCCTTACACCATGCCAGGGGCTCTGTATAGGTCCTGCAGGTCCCTCTCCTCCCATATCGTTGTCCTCCCGTCTCTCCCTTTCCCCCTATTCCAGGGGCTACCCCTCCATCACGTGCCACTGGGCCTCACTCTTCCCCAGGCCAGGTGCACGGGGTGTCCCCTATTCTTCCTCCCTATGCCAGGGCCTCCGTGTGCCTCCCCATTTCCCCACCGCCTGTTCTTATTTCCTGGCTGTCTGCCTGGGAAACAAGCCCCCCAGGCTGCCCGCATTGCAAACGCCACCGAGACCCCGGGCGGGGGGGGGGGGGGGGGGGGGAAGCCGTTCAGCTGACTGCAGGGGCCTCACTCAGCTGAGCCAAAAAAGGAGCTCGGGATTGGATGGGGCACCTCCCCCCGCCCCAGAGACAACCTCGGCTGATAGTGGCAAAGGAAACGTCCCCCGGCAGCGCTGCTGGCACAGGGCGGGGACTCGCGCTTGGCACAACTCACCAGGGGAACGGCTGGTAAAACCGTTACGGGAGATGGGGGGAGGGGCACCGACGCTCTGAAAACCCCTTAGGCAGCAAGACTGGGGCGCGGGGCGTTAGGACCCATGGCCAAGCGCTGGCGCCAGCTCAGATCTCTCTCCCTCCCCCCCTCAGGCGACAGGGAACCGCCAGCGGCAGTTTCTAAGCAGCCTTTTATGACACAAACGGAACAAACAGACCAGCCGTCGCCCAGGCAGCCGCCGCGGCAGCACCTCGCAGTGACCCCTCCTCCCCCCTCACCTTTGGTCCCAGGAGCCATTGTCCGCGCAGCCCCCGGCGCCCTTCCTCGCCTCCAAACCCCGCTACGCCCGGCGCGTCCCCCTCCCCCGGCACTTGGAACTCTCGGCGGCTCAAAATGGCGGCCGGTTTGAATTTGGCGCTAACTGCCCGGCGGGGAGCTGGGGAGGGGGAGCGTCTCCCGCTGTGAAGTCACCCCGGGAGCGGCCATTGGTGTGTGCATATGTCTGTACCACCAGCCCCTGTCACGTGACCCGGAAAGCGGGGCCGCTGCTACCGTCCGTTCCTGGCCCGGGCGGAAGTGCGTCGTTGCTCTCGCCGCCGCCGCTACCTGTGCCTCTGGCAGCCATGAGCAAAAAGACGCAGGTCTCGTACGTGCCGCCGGCCGAGCCCGCTTTCCTGAGCCGCCTCAAGAGGGAGGTTGGGTATCGGGAGGGGCCCACGGTGGAGACCAAGGTAATAAGCTGCCCCTCGGGGGGCCCGGTCACAGCCCGCCCCGCTGCCGAGACCCGGGGATGGGCTCCCTGGAGACCAGGTGAGCCCCGGGCGAGCATGGCCGCCTCCCCCCGTTCGCTGGGAGCTGCCCTAACCCCCCCCCCCCCCGGCCTGTGGGGGAGACTGAGCGTCCCCGCCCCCAGCCTGCCGTTCGCAAGGCCAGAGTCCCGCTGCCCCATGTGTGACCGTAGCCGCCCCCGGCCTGGGCAGAGGTGGCGGGAGCAGCCGCGCCGGTCTCCTCCCCCAGCAGGGAGAAGTGTCTCCCTCTCCCCAGCCCCCGGGGACACTTGTCCTGAAGGGCCTGACGCGTGGCCTGCTGCCAGCCCTGCGCTGCTGTACGACAAGATCCCGGAACGTTACATCCAAGGGAGCTCGCCTCAGACCTGGGAGGCGCTGGGAAACCAACTGAGGTCGAGGTTTATTTCCGAGCCAAGGGCTGTCATCAGGGCTCTCCTTTGCCCTCTTGCATCAACAGCCAGCTGCACTAGCAAGCGAATAAAGTTATTAAAAAAAAAAATCAACAAAAACCGGTAACCTTCAAGCCCTAAGATGTGTAATAAGGGAGTTTTTAAAGGGACACTCAACTTAAAACAGTTAACGCTTCTGTTAGGCAATTCCTAAGATCACTTTTCTTAATCATTTCCCCCATTTTTCATTTGTTTACATTGTACATTACCACTATTCCCCTTACAGAGTCAGTTACTCCTATTTATTTGTGTGGGTTGCTCAAACAGGAGCAGAGATGAGTAAATGCCTTTTAAAATGGGAAACTGCCTAGAATATCACAAGTGGTCGAGAGGGACACAGGCAGATGTAGACTTGGACTCTAAATACATACTATGGGTGGCATACCGGAGATCACTTATCCACTGACGTTTTAAAAACTCCTGCCCCCCCCCCCCCAATCTGGGTCTATGCTGGTTATGTACTATGTATATATCTTATGAATCTTGTAACTGATACTTGTACATCTGGGGTCAGGCTTGGGTTATGAAGGATTACAATACCTTCCTTCTTAACTTGTGTAAATTTGATTTTAAACATTAACTTGAATAAGATTTTTAAATCTGAAATTACTTTTAACTCACTTTGTTTCAAGTAAATGCTGTCAATTAATACTGTTATTTTTAAAAGTGTGTGCATAATTTAAAGCAGCCTTACAAACTGCCCTGAAGCTTATAACACAAACTGTCTCTACTTCTTAAAACAAAAATGGTCCTCTCCCTCTATTTTTCTATCCTGTTCAAGGGGAAAAGATTCTAGCCCCAAATGAGCTTCTTCTCTCTCTCTCCCCGTACTGTGTTGTCCAGAAACTATTCTGTTTAAAGTGAGGACTTGAGTAATTTGTACTTATAGTGGTACTGTCATCTTTAAAGATAGACAAGTGAAAAACTGAGTTAATTGTATCTAAGGGCCTGATCAGGCACTAGCTTGTAAGTATCACACCAATGCTCTAATTAACTGAGTAAATATTATTTAGCATTTTTATTATCATAGCACCTAGAAATCTTAGACATGGACCTATTGTCCTAGGCCACTGTAAAAACATAGAATAAAATGACTGTCTATAGAGCATCTCATATATTCTACTCGACTCCAGATTTTTGGGAAAAGACCAGAACAGTAATAAAAAAAAACACACATAACAAGGTTGTCATCACTAACACCTAGATTCAAGGATAGTAACCAAGACAGTACTTGCACTCTCAACTCTGTGTGCCTCTTTATCCAATATATTCAATTTCCTGTTACCTTCGTGGGCTAAAAGATTGCAGCTCAGACTCTTCGGCTTCTGATTGCTAATGGCCTTTAGTAGTAGCACCTGGCTCCTAGGTGCATGTGTTTGGGCCCAAATGAACCTTGAGGGAAGAGAAGAAAGGAAGTAACCTGGCCAAACTGAGTCAGCCTCCTAAAGTACTTGACTGCCTAATTGTAAAGTTATTTTAGATACTATACCTGACCTGAAATCTCTGCTGACGTTCTTTAAACACACCGGGATACTGTCTATGCCTAAAGTGCTGTCAAATGCATAAAGAGTCTGATCCTGCTCACATTAAAGTTAATGAAAAAACTCCAGTTTACTTCAGTAGCACAGGATAAGACCTAAAGTAAACAAACTAGGAAGATATTTCTTCATACTGAATGATTAGAGAAAAATAGTAATCTAAGATGTTACTTTTAACAGCAAGAAAAATAATTTTATATAAAAAGAGTTGATAGTTTTCTCCTTCAGCTTCTAAGCAATATTTTAAAATCCAGTTGTGAAGAACTGAGACTGTTCTTAATGTGGTCTTTGAATGCTGAGTGGAGAGTTTGGCTGGGACGGTCTGCATTGGGGGATGGGAGACTGGCCTTGAGGGAAGATACCTGAGCATGTAACATGAGAACCCAGGAAGGGGGTTGGAGGTGAGATGACACCTCTGCCCAGGAAACTGGACAAAGGCTGGGGGAGGAGCTGGGGGGAGGCTGGGTGAGAGACGCTGGAGGGAGTTGGAGTTTCAGGAGCTGGCTGGTAATGGAGGGGAGCCCGGATGGGGGTCTGACCCCCCCAACGGGGCTGTGGTGCCCCTGGGACCCCAAGATGGACCTAACTGAGGGGGTCCTGTTGTCTGTGCCTGCAAGACCTGTCTTGGACTGTGTTCCTGTCATCTAAATAAACCTTCTGCTTTACTGGCTGGCTGAGAGTCATGGTGAATCGCAGGAAGCCGGGGGTGCAGGGCCTTGTGTCCCCCCACACTCCATGACAACTGGTGGCAGAGGTGGGATCTACTACACCCTGTGGACGGCACTTCCTGCAGTAAGTGATTGGGGAGCAGTAAAACAAAGGGGGATTGACAGGGACCAGGCATTCTGAAGAGTCAGCAAGAGACTGTTTCAGGGGGCAATTAACCCCTGGGAGTGTGTGACGAGAGAAGGACTTTTGCAGTAACAGGGTCCCCCAGGGGATTGCAGTGAGTGGTCCCAGGGGCGGAGAAGTCTGCAGCTCGACCCTGGCAGAGAGGTGGTGACCTGAAGAAGGACTGGCACGCTAGGTGTCTCCCTGGAACGGTGGAAAGCTGAGAGCACAGGCCAGTGGAAAGCTGAGAGCACAGGCCGGCAAGTGGGCAGCAGGAAGATGTATGCTAAATGCCTTAAGAGCAACCTGGTGGAGCTGTGCAGGCAGAGGGGGCTGCACATTGGGAGGTCCACCAAAGAACAGCTAATTGCCCAGCTGGAGGAGAAGGATCGCTTGGATGAACCGAGCCCTATCCCTGAGTGAAGCCGCCCGGCGGATGCAGCGTGGGCCCCGGGGCCTGACATGGCTGGGAGGGGTCAGACTACTGCCGAAGATATCCCGAGACCCTGCCTACCTATGCCTAGGGGAGGGGTTGGGGGAAGCCCAGCGAATACCGAAGGCACCCTGACCCCGGCGGCCAGCAGGGGATCATCTCGGCGGAGCTCCCCGTCCCTGGAGCGGAGGCGGCTGGAATATGAATGGGAGATGAGATGGGAAGAGTTTGAGTTAAGGAAGCAAGAACTGAAGCAGCAGCGGGAGGAGAAGGAGAAACAGCGTCAGCATGGGCTGGAGCTGGCCAGGCTGAGGAGCAGTGGGGCCCCAGCTGCGGTGAGTGAGGGGGGACCCAAGACTGCAAAGAGCTTTGATAATTGCTTCCTGGCCCAGCGTAAGGAGGGGGAGGACATGGATACCTTCCTGACGGCCTTTGAGAATGCCTGCGAGCTGCACGGGGTTGACTCCACAGACAGGCTCCAGTTTCTCATCCTCTTACAGGACTCCACAGCCGTGGAGGTGACAGCCGAGTGAAAGGGGCGGAGACAGTGAACTACAAACTGTTCAAAAAGGCCCTGCTCCGCGAGTTTGGGCTGACTCCTGAGATGTACCGGAAAAGATTCCAGAGTCAGCGTAAAACCTGTGAGGTCACATACCTACAGCTGGCCAACCGGACGCAGGGGTATGCCCGCCAGTGGACAGCTGGGGCCCAAACTAAAGAAGACCTGCTTGACCTATTTGTACCGGAGCACCTGTATGAGCAGTGCCCATCCGACCTGAGGCGATGGTTAATGGACCAAAAACCAGAGAACCCACAGCACGCAGGCCAGCTGGCCGACGAGTTTGTGGATAGTCGGGCAGAGGATGACGGAGGAGTCCCAAAGGAACAGGCCCGCCACGATGCAAGAAGAGAATGACCCTGGGACCTCCCAAAGGGAAAACATGGAGAACCCCCTGCCAAGGGGAACACCCAGCGTCAGGACCAACCGACTGGCTCTAGGGGACCACGGGACATGGGTTGCTATTACTGTGGCCAGAGAGACCACGTACGGACCCAGTGCCCCAAGCTCAGGGACAGACTGAGCAGACCGAACCCACAGAGGGTCAACTTGGTAGAGACCCAGCCGGACGAGGGGAAGACGGCCCAGGCAAGGGGGGCTGACAGCTTCCCAACTGCTCAGGAGGGAGGAGTGCCCCAGGCCAGCTCCTCTGGGGGGCTGGATGCTCCGGACACCAGGTTCTCCATTTACAGGGTGGACGCGGGGCGGTCACTGCGGAGCGAGTGCCTTGTTCCCCTGGAGGTGGATGGGAGGAAGGTCAATGGATACTGGGACACGGGCGTTGAGATGGAAGCTCCAGATCAGGTGATGCTCAACACCTATCTAACCCTGAAGGGGGTGGGTGGGACCCCATTCAAGGTACCTGTGGCGAGGGTACACCTGAAGTGGGGGGCCAAGAAGGGCCCCCAAAGAAGTGGGGGTGCACAACCATTTGCCCACTGAGGTGTTAATGGGGGGGGACCTGGAGGACTGGCCAAGCAACTCCCAGGGTGCCCTGGTCATGACCCGTAGCCAGAGCCGGCGAGGGGCACTGCGCCCTGACAACGGGGAGGGTGCCTTGCCCGAGGCGCAGGACCCTAACCTGGTGGGGAGGGAACGCCCAGGGACACAGCTCAGGGAGGCTGTGGCTTCAGACCCAGCCAGCAGAAGGGTGCAGGTGCCCATCCCTGTCCCAGCTGCTGAGTTCCAGGCCGAGTTGCAGAAAGATCCCTCCTTGCGGAAGATAAGGGACCTGGCCAACCTCAGTGTGGTACAGACCATGGGGAGAGGTTGCCGGAAAAGGTTCCTGTGGGAGAAGGGGTTCCTGTACTGAGAATGGGCTCCCCCAGGGAAAATGGAGTCGGGGGGGGATCAGGAGGCAGTTGTTGGTACCCCAGAAGTATCGCCGCCAGCTGCTGTGCCGGGCCCATGACATCCCCCTCTCAGGGCACATGGGAACCTGGCGTACCCAGCAAAGGCTGCTACAGAACTTTTAGTGGCCTGGGGTCTTTATTACTGTTCGATAGTACTGCCGATCCTGTGACCCCGTCAGAGTATGAGGAAGGCCCGGGACAAGGGGGAAATGGCTTTAGGACCCTTGCCCATCATAGAGGAGCCTTTCTAGAAGGTGACCAAGGTCAAAAGGGGGGCTCTGAACCAAGAGAGCCCAAATCACAGACCTCCAGACTGGAACGCTGGGAGAAGACCCCAGCCCAGTTTGAACCCCAGGGGTATTGAGGTGGGAAAAGGGCACAGGCTGCATAAGCCTTCCCACATGCGAACTATGAGTGTCATCGAGCACACATGACCTAAGGGGGAGGGGGGTGAAACTGGAAGGGCCTGGTGTAATTCTCACCAAGGAATGGGAGGGATGCGGGGGCATCCATGGGAACGTGGGTAGGTTTGAACTTCCCCAGGTCACTGGCTGAAGTTACCCCGCTCAGTTCGGTCTTGAAGGGGGGAGAGATGTGAAGAACTGGGACTGTTCTTAATGTGGTCTTTGAATGCTGAGTGGGGTGTTTGGCTGGGACAGTCTGCATTGGGGGATAGGAGACTGGCCTTTAGGGAAGGTACCTGAGCATGAAACATGAGAACCCAGGAAGGGGGTTGGAGGCGAGGTGACACCTCTGCCCAGGAAACTGGACAAAGGCTGGGGGAGGAGCTGGGGGGAGGCTGGGTGAGAGACGCTGGAGGGAGTTGGAGTTTCAGGAACTGTCTGGTAATGGAGGGGAGCCCGGACAGGGCTCTGACCCCCCCCCCCCTCCCCCAACGGGGCTGTGGTGCTCCAAGATGGACCTAACTGAGGGGGTCCTGTTGTCTGTGCCTGCAAGACCTGTCTTGGACTGTGTTCCTGTCCTCTAAATAAACCTTCTGCTTTACTGGCTGGCTGAGAGTCATGGTGAATCGCAGGAAGCCGGGGGTGCAGGGCCTTGTGTCCCCCCCCCCCCAGTGACACCAGTATTGTCATTTTTGTTTGTTTATTTATATATATAGATATATATCTAAAAAGCTACTACACTACCTGCTTTATTGTAGTCTACTTTTGCAGAATTTGCCAGCAGAGGGAGCATGTTAACCAAAAAGAGCTGTTTCTGGAGCTTTGCTGTTGTAAAGACCGATATTACTGATTATTTTCTAAACAAGCAAGCAACCAAAGGGGGGAGATAAACTCTGATCAACATGGCTAACTGAAAATGTTAATATTTGCTCAATAGAAAATGGAGAGCATTGTTATGGAAAGGCATCTCTTTAGGTCTTAAGAGGGTATTAAAAATAATGGAAAAGGGCAAAATGTTACAATAATGTGTTTTTTTTTGTTTTGTTTTAAAATCATACCTTAACATAAATTCTTCTGTGATGATGTGCTACATGATTGAAAGGCAAGTAATGTGGTTCTGAGCTTGATGTCATGCTGATTAGTGTGTCTCTGTTTCTCTTGGATGATTTGACTATAACTTCGAGCTATTTGGGCAGTGCTTGTTGAGAGAGGTTGACACTGATGGCCAAATCTCTCTCCTAACTGACTTTACCACAAGAGTTGAGTTGATATGATGATCAAAGTTGCTTTTATTTCTGTCTCTCATCTAGAGAGAGCAGCTCCCAGCTCCTGAGGAAGATTGTGAGAGTGGCAGTGACAAAGAGGATGAACAGCCCCAAGTGGTAGTACTGAAAAAAGGGGACCTGACCCCAGAAGAAGTGATGAAAATTAAACAGGAGATCAAAGATGCTTCAAAATCAGGCAAGTACTAAGACATAATGAATTTTAGAATATTAATCTTTTGTTTTATATAGCCCAAAACGAAAAGACAGTAAGCAAATAAAGGAACATGCTTGCAGATGTAAGATTAATTTTCTACAGTTTCTTATTACCTCTGATTCACAATTCCTCATTTAAATAATTTGCCCCAGTGGTTCCCAGGCTGAGCTCTGTAGTTCACATAGCACTTGCCTGATCTCCAGAGACCTGACTAGTTACAGGATCCTGGCTCTGTGGTTCCAGCTGTGAAATAGCAATAAGCTAAAAATACCATGGTTTTGTGAAAGTCATTTTTGGTTCCCTCTCACCTGCCCTTAATGAATAACCAGCTCAGTGGTGTTTGGTTTAACATTTTGTTTTCAATTTCTGTGCCATTCTGTCATATTTAAATGAACATAGAAGAAACTTTAAAATATATGATCCTTAGAACATTAGGGTCTAATTTAAAGCTGTGAATGAAAACTTAACTATCCTACAATGCTAAAAAAGACGTGATAAGCATATCACTTGTTATGCCTGTTAAACTTACTAGAAACAATAAGAAAGTTGCGGAACTCTCTAGAAGCCTAGAAGGGAAAAGGTCTCAATATAGTTATAGGTGATAGAAAAGAAGGATATAGCTAGTGTGTGGAATCAACTGTCATTGGTGCAGATTTGAACTGCTCATGGGATTTGGGTTGTTAGAATCTGGAGGCTTCTGGAGGTAGGCAGGACATCTGTTTGCATGTTTCTTTATAGAACTGGGTAGTTCATCCTCTTTTTCAACTTCCACAATGTTGAATTCACCTGGTGGTAGTTTCTCATTCTAACACCAGGAAATGTGAAAGCTGATCAGTACTACATATTTGTAATTTAATGTGTAGTGACTAACAAATATCTGAATGAATTATCCATTCAACAGGCTTAAAATTGAAAGAAGAGGTAGCAAACAAGCAATTGAATAGATTGAAGTAAATAAAATAAAATTCTTCTTCTTTAGTAAAATGTAAACCTTGACAAGAGTTATCTATCAAGATAGAAAAGATTTGTTTTCCTCCCAAAGTACAGAAAATCATTTTCTTCAGGCTGCTTAAGATCAAATGTTCCGTTTTTAAAATAAACCAAAAGGCAGATTTGAATTTAATAAGAAAATTATAATCTTTGACCCAAACATTATTTTGAATGTAGCTCAAATGAGCAATTTAAAATAAATTAATTTCACCCTAAATATACTCCTCCAGACAGATCTTAACTTGTATGCACAGTACAGGGTGCTGCAAGTGATAAAATAGTGGAAAATTAAAGGAGGAACTAAAGGAATCCAGTGACTCAAATGGAAGCTTGTTGGTTGAACATGAGAAATGATTCAGTAATGGCAACAAACAAGTACAGGAAAATATGTTCTTACTTAATGCTGCTTTTGATTCTGTCTGTAAAGACAACCATAGAAAATTGTATCCAAGTTGTTGAAAAAGCCATTCAGGAACACAAAGAAGAAAATGACAACAGGGAGGTCTCTAATTTATTGGACAATGTAAGTAAAATATTAAATGAAATAATGTAATGGGTGCAGTTATCTTAGAAGGTTGGTTGTATGGGTGTTCAGAATAATATTCAAACATTGTCAACCCTGAACACATTTCTAAAACATGCTGTGGAAGTTCAGAAGTTCCTTCACAATGATAGTTGTTTGTTTTTGTTTGTTTAAAGTGATGCCCCAGCTTCACAGATGATGATGGAACTCTCAGAGTTTGTGGCTCTACTAAGTAAATTGAAACTAGAAGAGAGCATGAAAAGGACTTTGTCACACATAGCATGCACTTACTCAACAAGCAAAAAGTTCTAAACTTATAAAAGGAATTGAAGGAGGTTTTGGAGGCTTTGACTGTTTACCAGATGATGACATTGTTGTCTTAGTAGACATCTCTTAACAACCAAGAACAAGAACTGCATGGGGGGAGGGGAATGATCCAGAGAAGCTAGGAATTTTTGCCTGTTTTTCCAGTATGTTTTCCTTCCTCCCAAAACAGAAAAGCTGAAATGTAGCTGCTGGAATGAAATTTTGAGTTCCTTCTTTCTTTTCTACCATTTAAAATAGAAGATACAGTTTTTGTAGTAAAAATTTGTGCGTGTGAAGGAGGTTGTGTCATAGTTAATTGCAGCAAAATTGTGGGAAATTATAGAAATAAAATTACAGAAGAGAAGACAATTGAATCCAGAATTCTGCCAGTTTTTAAAAGATTTTTCATTCCTGTCCAGCCAGTAAAGCAATGAAAGTTTTTTATTAGTAGTGCTTCAGGATTGTATTGGTCTGTTCTTCATAACAGGCTAAGTACTTGGGAAAACATTATTTGCTTCTTATCACTATTAAAAATAAAATACAAAAAAGTGGTGGACCTTATCAGTTAGTAGACTGGAGGTGGGGGAGAAATCTATTCACAGAATTGCAAACTTTTCATTTCTGAGACTATGAATAATAAGCATAAACCTGTTCACACAAAGATATTTATTACTCAAGTATAATGTGCTTTGTGTTTCATTTTGTAAAGGTTTCAGGGGTTCTTCAGAGAAATGGATTTATTTTTTCCAGCATGTCAAAAACCTCAACCACTCTGAAAAATACATTCAATGGTTTTTCAGGTATTACTTTTCCATGTAAACAATTGATATAGCAGCCACAGGAATCTCAGTTAATCACTGTGAGGGGAGGTGGTCTGCATAATCATATATGGAAAGGGAGGTGGTCCACACTATGAAAAAAATCT